>NW_016107344.1:8101235-8111274 GCF_001604975.1 Cebus imitator
TCAGTTTTACCCTCTCGTCGTCTTCTAAATTTCACTTGGTATCTCTTAAAGTAGGCCTTATTCTTAACAACTTTAACAAACCCCATCCTAAGGAAGAGAGACCTGCGTCCGCGGCTCAACAGAGACCTCTAATTCTAAGAGCTGTTATAATATCCTCCTAATCGGTCTTGCCCTCCACTACCCTACATATCAATCCCTTTAAGTGTCAACTAGGTTAGCCTTCTAAAGCTCAAAACTAATTGAGCGATTCACCTGCTTAAAAACATTCCACAGTCTACCTTTCTACCTCATTTCCTAAAACATTGGCTTTTCTGCTCACCATGGACATCTCCTCATCTTCCTTGAACACCCCAACCTTTTCACACTTCTTTGTTTAGTGTCTACTCCCTCCGACCTGATGGCCCACCTCGCTTTCCCTTTCTCAGTTTGGCAGCCTCCCATGATAAAGCACTCGCTGGCACAAATCTGGTGGAATGAATCACACCTTCTGCTCATGCTCTGCAAATCGCTCTGCTATAACAAAAGTAATAACGAATATTTATTGAAGACTTACTTTTTATCAGGCACTTAAACACTTTCTACATAGATTGTTCCAGTTAATTCTCACAAAAAGCCTGTGAGGTAGCTATTAATTACTATTATGCCCATTTTACAAACGAGGGAACTAAGGATTGGGCTGAGTAGCCAACCCATGTTTTTATACAGCTAGTGAGTGACAGAACCAGCATAAGGACATGTCTCAGTTGGACATATGAGTATTAGGCTTATGCACTTAACCACTATGCTTCTTGGTCCCCATTCAAGACAAAAATGCTTCTCATCTCTTTTCCTACCTTTTCTCCTGTACACCCAGTAATTCAGCTGTGTTAGGCAGACACGTGGTTAGCATGTATTCATCTTGGAAGGGTTTTTTCATTTTGTTTGTCCACTCACTCCCACTGGTGTTTCATATGTCAGCCCTCGCATCCCCTTTTCTCCATTCCCATGTTGAATGAATGCTTCCCTCACTGCTTCCTACACACATGTCTGTTGTAGCATGGACTACTCTGTGCCCTAACCACCAGTGCAATTTTCTCTTTCACTCTCATCACCAAAGAGCTACTTGAGCGCCAACATTATGCTTAGTCGCTATCCCCAGCACCTGCCTGTCTGGCTTGCAGCAAGCGCTCATTAAATGTGTTTGAGTGAATTAATGAATGAATGAATGCTGTGGATTTTAATATTCATATTTTATCATTATTAAAAACTTGGTCTTCCAAGTTGTTAACTTACAACTTTCGAATAAAAGAAATCATTTGTCAGTTATATTTCAATTCCATTCAATATTGCATTTCTTAATTCATTATTTATTTCACTCATATATGAATGAGCAGATATATATTACAGAAAATTAAAGCCCCATAGTGAGAATTGAAATGAAATTTTCTCCTAAACTTTTTATGAGAAAGCTTAAATTTCAGAACTTAATCTTAAAATGTAACATTTTTAATTTTATTATTTATTTTGTAGTTTCCTGAAGGATCTAATAGTCACCTGAGAAAACAATAATAATAGTGGTCTAAATGTATTGAGCTTATTATATGTAATAATCTCCGTTTTCATGTTTTACATTAAGTAGCTCATATATTCCTCACAGCAACTCCACAAGATTGATATTATTATTATCTCCATTTTACGGATGAAGAAACTGAGGAACTTTGAGATTAAGTAACTAATTTAAAGTCATACAGCTAGTGAAAACAGAATGTGAAGGCTATTTTCAAACTTGAAACCATCTTACATGAATATTTTAAAGGGAGATGAAGTTTTTCATGTTAATGCCTATACTTCCTAACTAATAAGAATGATAAAATGTAAGTAGCCTATATTTAAGCTATGAGAGAATTACAGGGGAGATAGATAAAAGATTCTCACATATTGCATTTGATCCTGATCGCATATCCTATGACGCCTTGGCATAGTACACTCCATGGACTCCCCTCTCCTACAGTATGCATATGAAAAGAGATTTCTTTCTTGTTCCTGTCTCAATATTCACATTGCTAAAGCTTTTGACTGGTTGGCTGAGTTGATAGAGCTTGTATGTAGAGGTTCAGGAGGACTAAAACCTTACAATCAATTTTATTGTTTTGTGGATCACTTAAAATTATGGTGACTTGCTGGTCATGCATTGTATACAAATACGGCCTGTGACCCTGTCTTCAAAGATCTTATGATCTAGCATGAAAAATAAATAACTGGAACGCAAGGCACTAAAAGGTATATGGTGCTAGTAGAATTTGAGTTGGAACTTCAAGTAGAAGAAAAATTTCAACAAGTGATCATAAGGGAAGTGTAAATCTGGCCCAGGGCAATAAGGTGGAGGCTAGACACTTGAGGCAGAGCCAGAGAACAGATGGGCTGACAAGTGGAGTAGGTGAAGGAAAAGATTGGAAAGCAAGAAGGGAAGATCTCTGGGACCCAATATGCCGGGTCGTGAATAAGAAGCTAAGAAGCTAATGGAACTCTTTAGGAATTGGAAAGTTCAGGAATGTTTCAGAAAGATGTATTCTGGCAAAACTATCTAATAAAAGACAAAAGAGAGAAGCCAGAGACTAGAAATTATGAGGCTATTGCAGTACATCAACTTGTTAGATAATAAGGACTTAAAGGAGATGGGGAGAAGAATCGAATTTAGAAGACGGTGTGAAAATAGAAGCTATAGGCCTTGTAACAAGTTGTGTGTGAGAGAAAACACTCAAAGTTTCAAGTCTTGTTGATCTTGGGACTATTGATGGCTTTATTCAAAATGGAAAACACAACAGCAGAAAAAAGCTCAAAGTGAATGACTTTCACATCTGGACATTTGATATTCTGTGGGCAGGAACTGTCCAGTGGAGATGCCTAAGCAGCAGGACCAGACTTCAGAAGAGAGTCCGTGCTGAAAGTATGTGTTTCTAGGAAGTGACTTGAAACCACAAGATTCTAACAGACGTCCAATAAAGAAAAGGCGGCTGATAGAATGTGAACGGTAAGAAAGTGATGAAGAGACCTCCAGAAAAAGAGCAGGCACAGTGGGGAGAAAACTAAAATGAAAGGGGCAGAGTCCCAGAAAACAAGGAAGTAGAAAGTTTACATAAGAGCAACAGGGGCACTGTTGCTAATACCTGTAATCCTAGCACTTGGGGAGGCTGAGGTGAGCAGAGCACTTGAGTCCAGGAGTTTGAGAAAGTTTACATAAGAGAGTCAAAATTTGCAAAAACACCTGGGGAGAATTATAAGGAAGATGTGAGTGAAATGAGGTGTTGATCAGATGGAGCATGAGGACAAGACATAATCTGGGACTGTTCTGGGCAAACCAGGATGTAGGATCAGCCTTATTATAATTGAACAAGTAATTGGTGATTTTCAAGAGATTTTCAACTTGACAAAATCAACCTAACTGCAATGTTTCATGGCAGAGCTGGGTATCCATACTCTCTTGGAGAGCTCTTTCCCATTTCAAATTCCTCAAAGAAGATGAAGATCTGGAAACAGAGAAAAATAAGGTAAAGACTAAGAAATTGATATGAACTTTTAAAAAGGAAAAAAAGATAAGAAATATATCCCTTCAACAGGAATTTATTGAGTGATTATCCTGCATAAGACGATACAAATTAGAATAAAAAGTGGTCTCTGCCCTTGGAGAACTCATTACCTATTTAGGGAAAGAATGTGCTTATGGTTAGAAACATAAGAGTCCTTTAAATAAGATTCAGAAAACTTAAATCAATACAGAAAATGAATTAAAGAGAAAAGAGAGGTTTTTTTTAATTCTCTTTTAAAAACTGTTTAAAATTATTTAAGAATTTCAAAATCATCCAAGCAGAATTAAAGAACACATTTGAGAGAAAAATGAGCAGGCCCCTTTGAAGGGGTAAAAGGTAACTTGAGCCAGGTAAGATACATAAATGGATTTTAAAAGATATGTATGCTACATTATCTTGAGTTACCATGTTATCATATTATCCTCATTAACAGCAAAAACACTAGCGTGAGCACCTACTGTCACAAAGGCGCTTGATATGTGACATAGGAACTAATTAACTAACTGAACATTAAATTGCATAGAACTATTAAACCAAAAATATGATTTGGGAATGTTAGGATCTTTATATTTAAAGTACAATCCTCTGCAAATGATTTAGTCTATAAGCTAGTCATGACTGTTCATATCACACAATTGACAAGGTTTTAGAATGTTTGTCAATAAAGCTCACATGTCCACTGGAGGTAAAAAGTAATAATCCCTAAATTACTAGGGATCTCTAATGAAAAAAAAAATTGGTGGTATTAAAATAAATCAAGTTAGAAAAAATGCTTCCAACTTTCTAGACTTATTTTGGCAAAGGGTGAACAAATAAATTAAGCGGTTAGTAAATACATCTGGGATGCAAAGCAGCAATGCAAATAACAATCCATTTTTTATAATTAAAGCTTAGCTAAACTATCATTTGGTCACAATGATAATTTTTTATAGAACTATAAATACCAACAGGGGATTTGTAGAGAAAAATTGCCTTGCAGCGTTTTTGAAAAAATTAATGCATATTCAATATTGATCTTGAATTGTGCATGTTAAACTGTGCCTCTCAAGTAAAATATTCTTGAAGAAGTCAATAATATGCCATAATTTCATATGACACTAATAAAATAACAAAAATGACAATTCATTTTTGTTTACTTGTCTGTGACTTAATGGATGGATAAATTTTGTTAAAAGAGGAAGCACAAACTTGGTGCATAGTAGGCATATTTATAAAACAATTGTGATTGATTTTTTGGGGGTCACTTTCCTAAGAGAGGACGTGAAACAATCAATCTCTTGGAATTCCTTCCTGAAAAGTGTTTTTATAGCCGTTGATATACGCGACGAATTTCAGAGGACCAAAGCCACATATATTAGGTAGTTTGTTTGTTCCCTAAGATATAATAGAGTAATGGTGTTGCAAATAAAGTCCAAGGAAGCTAAAAATATGCAAAACAGTGCCATTATAATGAATTCATATGTAACTCCACTAATTCCATTAACTCAAAATTGCTGAAATTAGTAACACTAAAGCTGTTTTCTTGTACTCAAGGGATGCTTAAAGGGGAAAAAAATAACTGAACAGTGAGACAGCCAAGTGAAGTCTTAGGTTCCAAAAAAATACAGAGCAAATAAGAACTATTTTCCATCTAATCCAATTTTGCCGTTCATCCATTATGAGAATGCAATGAATCAAGGACTTAGGTTTACTCAATACACCAATGAGATTTGCAGTAACTAGTTTGTACAAGAAAATACAAACAACGTATCTTAAGAAAATAAATCTGAACCTGATTCTCTCTGGTGCCTGTTATTTTCTAGTCATCATTCAAATTCTTAGAGAGGCACATTAACCCTTTCAAGACACTGATAATCCATTTAGGCCATAGGAGAAACATTATAGTAACAGTTAAGATGCCATTTAAACCCACAACTTACAGCCCAGGAGTTCCTTACACAGCAAGGATTCCTCTGAGGCACACGTTTTCTGGAGAAGATACTGTTTGTCCATAGTACGAGTTTAACCATGATGTATACAGAGCTGGAATGTTAAACAGAATAGTAACTTAGGTAAAAGAACTAATTTTTTAAAAATTAGAGTTGGCTTATCTATGGAACAATAGGACTTAACAGCAAAAGGAAGATCTAGCCCCTTCTTGCTTTATTGGAGTCTTCCAAAAAAAAAAAAAAAAAAAGGAAAATCCAAGTTAGTACATATTTTCCATCACCATGTTAAAAAAATTTTTTAACTCAAAATGGAGCATAGAACTAAATGTGAAAACTAAAACTATAAAGCATCCAAAAGAAAATTTAGGGGGGAAAATTCTCTGTGACCTTAGCTTAGGCAAAGATTTTTTAGATATGACACAAAAAGCAGGATCTGTAAAAGAAAAATAAAAAAGTGATAAATCAGATATCATAAATATTAAAATCTTCTCTTCTTTGAAAGATGCTGTTAAGAGAAGGAAAAGACAAATCAACATTGATCTGGAGAAAATATTTGCAAAACAATTTGGTAAAGAAGAACTTGTTTCTAGATATATACAGAAAACAATATAATTTTCAAATGGGCAAAAGATTTGAACATTCACCAGAGAAGCTTTTTTTACTGCAAATAAGCACATAAAAAGATGCTAATTATTATTAGTTATCAGAGAAATCTAAACCAAAAGCATCATGAGATACCACTAGATACCTATTAGAATGTCTAACATTTTAAAGACTGACTATACCAAGTGTCAACAAAAATGTGGAGTAAATGGAACTTTCATACCTTGCCAACAAGAATGGAAAATGCTACAACCACTTCAGATACAGCTTGGCAGTTTGTTAAAATGTTAAGTAGACACCTGCCATTGTATCCTTCTCTTTACCAAAAAGAAATTCAAACATATCTATATAAAAACTTGTACAGGAGTGTTCATAATAGTTTTATTTGTAACTGCAAATATGTCATTATCATTTCTATTTTACACAGAGGAAACTTGGATTCATTATGGATTAAGTAAATCGCTCAAAACTCAAAACAACCCAAATGTCCTTCAACAGGGTAATATATTCATACAATACAAACCAGTCACAGAAGGATATACTGCTGATGCACAGAATGACATGAATAAATCTCAAAATGATTATGCTAGGTCAAAGAAGCCAGACAAAAAAAGAGTATGTGCTGTGTGTTTCCATTTATATAAAACTCTAGAAAATGTGAACTAATCTAGAGTGACAGAAAGTAGATCAGCGGTTTCCTCGGACAGGGCTAAAGACAGTAGGAGAGTTTGGGAGGAAAGGTATGAGGAGGAAGTGCAAACGGGGGTAAAGAAATATTTGGGTGTGATAGACATGATCATCATCTTGATTGTGATGATCATTCCACAGGTCAAAACTTTTCCAGTAGTATACTTTAAATATAGGCAGTATATTGTATACAAATTATATCTCAATAAAGCCATTTTTTAAATGAAGTTCTAATCCCTTTTTTGCTTTCCTGGAATCTTTCAGACAAAGGAAAATACAAATAAGTAGAAAATATTTTCATCATAAACTACTGAGTTTAGTCTGTAATGGAATCTGAATTCCCAGCATCTTACTTTCAAACTTCTTGGTAGATATGGCACTTCCACTACTGATCTCACAATCCCAAGTGAATTTTACAGTTCTTGTTTGTGCACCTAGGAATCTTAACTGGTTTTTAAAAGCTAATCTTTAAAGCTAATTTAAATGTTTGATATGCACTATTTCATTTAAGTCTCATGATAACACCATGAGGTAGACATCATTATTATTTCCATTTTACAATACAGGAAATTGGGGATCATAAATTAATTGCTCAAGGTCACATAGCCAGTAATTCCCAAAGCCAGGATTTGAACTCAGGCCATCAGAAACTAGAGTACATGTGCCTAAACACAATGCTATGTTGCTTCGATGTAGTACAAGACTGTATGGTCATGTGATCATTTATTTGCCACTACAAAGAAGTAGAGAAAAGGAATATTAGTTTCCTAGCTCTGCCATAATAAAGTAAGAAAAGCTAGGTAACTTAAAACAATTAGAAATGTATTGCCTCTAAGTTCTGGAAGCTAGAAGTCTGAAACGAAGGTGTTAGCAGAGCACACTCTGTCTCTGACGGCTCTAGGGAGGATCTTTTCTTGCCTCCTCTACTTTCTGGAGTTTGCTAGCAATCCTTGACATCCCTTGGCATACAGACTCATTATTCCCATTGCATAGGCATCTTCTCCTTGCACCTCTTCATATCATCTTCTCTCTATGCAATATCCCTTTCAAAGTCCAAATTTCCCCCTTTTTAAGGACCCTAGTCATAGTGGATTAGGACCCACTCTAATCATCTCATTTTGATTATCTCTACAAAGACCCTATGTCTAAATAAGGTCATATTCTGAGCTAGTACTAGGACTTCAACATTTCTATCTAGGAAAACATACTTCAACCTATAACAAAAGGTAACAGGAAACAGAGCTAAAGGATATGAGAAAACTGCAAGATTTGCTTTATAACGATGAGCCAAATCCTGACCTTAAACACTGGTAGAACCTACTGTGGATCCATAAAACTCTAAGAATGAGTTTGCGATCAATCAGCTACCCGGAAATTTGTAGGAAAAAAAAATACATCATAGGCAGCTTTCTTAAAGCCCTAGTTTTCTGTACAATGTTCTGATTTTTACAAATTATAATATCACTAGTTGGGCATATAATAACTTCACTCTTTTATTCTATAAATAGTAATTGAGCCGTCTATTATATGCCAGGAATAGTGCTGGCTACTGGGGATAGAGTTGAGACATCAGAGTCTAGCAGAAAGGCATATAAGTCTATCAGATGCAATAGTGTGAAAAAAGGCCTTTATAGAGATTTACACAGAATGCTATTGGGTCCAAAAGAAAACAAATTACTCTACTTGAAAAGGAGATAATTAGTGATCAAGGAAAACCTGAGACAATTCTTAAAAGACTGACAGGCTGCAAAAGTTGGAAGAGGCATTTCAGAATGTGGAAAGTTAACACAGCCCAAACAACCCCTGTCCTTTCCCCAAAACCCTTCCCACATCAGTCAATGGCAACTCCATCTTTCCAATTGCTCAGAACTGAAAATTTGGACCCATTTTGGCCTCCTCTCCTTCTCTCAAACCTTTATCCAATCCATCAGGAAAGGCCGCTGTCTCTGCCTTCAAAATTTATCCACAATCTGACGACTTTTCACCACCACTGCAGTTCAATGCTACCATCATGTACCATCTAGAATTGAAGCCATCCTAGTCTTGCTGCTTCTAGTTTTGCCACCCTCTAGAGTCCTGTCTCAACACAGCATCCAGCATTATGACTTCAAAATGTAAGTCAGAGCATGGTGGTCGTACGCGATGACTCCCCATTTCACGGAGACTGAAAGCCAAAGCCCTTACAATGGTCTAGAAGGCTTTCAAGATTAGGCCCTTCAATCTCCCTCTCTCCCTTCCCTGCCACTCTTAGACTCCTTCACCCTACCCACTGCTGTCTAGTCACACTGGTCTCCTTGCTATTCCCAAGATAGGACAAGCATACTCGCATCCTAGGGTGTGTGCACTGGGTGTTCCTCTGCTGGAATACTTTTATTCCAGATACTCACATGGTTAATTCCCTCTCCTTCTTCAAGTCTGACTCAAATTGAGGGACTGTGTTAAAGAAAAATTTCTCTTCCGGGTCGCGAGTGGCGTAGTTTCAAAGGCAGGAGTTTCCCAGCTCCACTCCCTCCATCCAGGAACCAGAGTGGTTTCAAACGTAAAGTTCTTTGTCTAGGTTTCCCACACTTGAGCTAGGTGGAAAAATCCAGGGGGATTCCTTTGTCCAAAAACGCCCCCGGAAGCTCTGGGAGGAGGGGGCGCTCTAACTCACAGTTGTGGACCAGTAGCCAATCCAGTATTAGAGTCAAAAATCAGTCACTCCAGAGGAAGTTTGAAAGACCTCCTCTCATTGGATGAGAACATGAATGGGGCGGGAATAACTCAGGGAAAATCCTGCCGCTCCCTCCCTATATGGATTCCTTCTCTGGATCCCCTCCCACAGTAGTGGGGAGCTGTTTTTCTCTCTCTCGCTCTTCTCCTCTCTCTGCCTAATAAATTACTTTCCGCAAAACTCGTTGGGTCCATGATATTTATTCTAATGATAAGTTCACTGCACCTCTGAGGCCCTTTTTCCCATTCTTTGGGTTAAGAGAGGCCAAGAACCTTTCCAAATCAGAACCAGGAGGGAGCTGGGAGCGTCTTCAGGAACACACACACACACACACACACACACACACACACACACACACACACAAAATGTCATCTATCCTTTCCAAATCGGAGGGAGCTGGGAGCGTCTTCAGGAACACACACACACACACACACACACACACACACACACAAAATGTCATCTATCCTAAATACTCTATATGAAATTGCATCTCACCTTTACCACCAAACTACCACCTCACATCCTCAATTCCTGCTCCAACC
>NW_016107344.1:8111601-8115519 GCF_001604975.1 Cebus imitator
TCTTGTTCTGTCATCTAGGCTGGAGTGTAGTGGCACGATCTCGGCTCACTGCAACCTCCACTCCCTGGGTTCAAGTGATTCTCCCTCCTCAGCCTCCAGAGTAGCTGGGATTACAAATGTGTGCCATCATGCCCAGCTAATTTTTGTATTTTTAATAGAAATGGGGTTTCACCATGTTGGCCAGGCTGGTCTCGAACTCCTGACCTCAGGTGATGCCCCCCACCTCGACCTCCCAAAGTGCTGGGATTACAAGCATGAGCCACCATGCCAAGCCTCCTTCTAACATGCTGTAATTTACTTATCAATGATGCTCATTGCTAGTCGATCTTCCTTCACCAAAATATAAGCCCCATGAGGGTAGAGATCTTTGTTCTCTTCATAGATCTCTTCTAGATACAGAGGCTGTTACATAATAAATATGCACCTTTTTCAAAATAAATGAAAAGCTCATTGAAGTGAGAAAAAAGAGAATTCCACTGACTGCAAGTAATTGTTGCCACCAGAGCATTAGGAACATGCAGGATAAGTGCAGAAGGGAAAACTGGATTTGCAGAGGGTCCTTCCATGCCCTATTAACAAGAACCATTGATTAGATTTATACAGAGAATGAACATGCTCATGTTTGCATATTATATCACTCTGACAATCAGGTGAATTAGCCATCCCCCACTTTCAATGTTCACCAAAATCAAATTTCTAAAATGTTTTTTATGGTATCATAAACCTGACCCTTTCTGAGTGCAATAGAAGCATAATTCTTCAGAGTATACACCCTGGAACAGACCGCCTGGGTTTAAATCCGTTTCCACCAATAGCTAGGGGACCTGGAGCAAATTATTCTGCTTTTTGCCTCATCTGTAAATAAAATGGGTTGTTTTAAGGCTTAAAGAGTCCAAATAAGTAAAACACTTAGAACAGTAACCTGGACAGAATAAGAAGTTTTGTTCTTTTTTTTTTAACATAGTGTTACTTACTGTACAGTGGCTGTAAGCAAGATTTTTGTTCTCTCAATAGTCTCTTTGACAAGTGATATTTAAGTTAATCAGGCTGCAATCCGCTAATAGATAATAGATATATTTTAATAGTAAAAGAAGAAAAACTGTTGGCAGAGTTAAAGTTTAAACAAACAAGAAAAATATTTCATAGATCTTTTATAAAATATTTTTAATGAAATATCTTTTCTCTAATAGTTTTGAATTTTCTAAATTGAGTCAGCCTTTTATGCTTAAGTATTTATGGTATTTTCATATATTTTAAATTAGCAAAACTTAAAGACATTATCATTGAAACCAACACTTCAAAGAGTAAGTGTTCTGTTGTGTTTTGACTTTACCTTTGTCTCAGATTTCCACAAATTCCTATCTTGATTAGCAATATTCATTAAAGTACCCATGGCTTGTTTTATTATTTATAATTTGTGTCTTTCCATTCAAACAAAGAGGGAGATTGTCTTCTAGCTGAGACACCTGGAAGGTGCGTGAAGTACAAAGGCCATGATTCAAAAGTCTGCAGTGCAGTCAACAAGCAATTACTTTTGCATGTGATAGGAGACTCTCAGCTTCAAACACAGGACATTCTTTGGGAAGATTAGTCCAAATTACATTTTATTACCTTGGCCCACTTGAATGGCCTAAACTTCATCTACTTCTTATTCTAATGGAATTCCAACTGGGGCATTAATATATTGTTTATGACATGTCTGGAGTTCTTGTGTTATCAGCATGCATTCATGAGAGAAGCTTCAAACAGTATCAGATAACAGTGAGCTGGATGTTGGATGTTGTACAGCACAGGGGATTTTATCATCTTGTTGAACCAGTGGCAGTGATTAAATTAAACTGTCTGAACAAAGCTTTTGCATGTCAGACTGTTGAATGGGAAAATGAAAGAGTGACACACTTCAAAGATCAGAAGAACGAAGAGAGGGCTAGAAAAACAGAGTTATGTAACCCCTATTTAGGAACCTTCAGAAACAACATCAACAATCAAGAACAGTTTGCACTGTACTTCAGCTTTACATTTTTCAGTGTCATTTGATTCATCTTCCAAGTACATTTCCCCTACCTTCTTTCTCACATTACATATTTAATTTAATTTGGAACATTGGCTGAATAATGAGATTCAGGGTTTTCTCTTTTGTTCTGTTTCTTTGTGAATGGAGAGTTTTTAATTTGTTTTAGTTTCTAATTTTTCTCTAAATATTTCCAAAGGAGATATTATGAGAAGAAAATCTCAAGGAGATTATGATGCTTGCATAATTTACAGGCACAATTTTTATTCAGAGCAAAAAGTACATGGGTGATTTTTTCCTCCACTTCAAAAACAAAATTAATATCTTAAAATAAAAAATTAATCAATGGAACTAAACTAAGATTATTTTTACAAAATGAAATATTGTGATAGATAAACTCTCTGAAGAACTTCATTGACCAAAAATTTTAATATATCTGGGGTACAAAGTAACCTTATAGAAATCCACGTTTCCCATCCATGAGATTTTTAAATCAACAAACTGTTCTGACATTTATTTATTATTATCTTCGTTAGTTAAAAAAATGGTTTGTTAGTATTAAGGAAAATGTCATTTCCTCTCAAACAAAATGAAACTGGGAAAAAATCCAGGAAAAGCAAATTGAGTTTCAGTGCCGTTTCCATTACAAAGTCTACATAGCTTCATTTCTGAATTATTGGCTAGATTGGTGGTTTTCTCTTTATTTGAGTCTCTTAAGTCAACTACTCAGAGCTATTTAACAAACTTCAGTGTGCCATAGTACTTACAAAAGATAGGTTTTCAGATGCTACTACCCCTTGTAAATGTATCCACTTCTATTTTTATTGCAATTGTGATTTATACAATTCTCAAAACTATAAAATAATGTCCATTTTTAAATAAATGCTGGTTCATAATATGTCTTCACAATTTAGTTTTTAATTCTTTTTTTTTGACAGAGTCTCCCTCTGTTGCCCCACCTGGAGTCCAGTGGCGTGATCTTGGTTCACTGCAACCTCCACCTCCTGGGTTGAAGCAATTCTCCTGCCTCAGCCTCCCAAATAGCTGGGAACACAGTAACTGCATCACCACACCTGGCTAATTTTTTTTTGTATTTTTAGTAGAGACAGGGTTTCACCATGTTAGTTGGCCAGGCTGTTCTCGAATTCCTGACATCAAATGATCCACACGCCTCGGCCTCCCAAACTGCTGGGATTATAGGTGTGAGCCACTGCACCCAGCAAAAATAACACACAAGTACAATATTGTTCAGCATAAAAAGGAATGATGGCCAGGTGTGGTGGCTCATGCCTGTAATCCAAGCACTTTGGAGGCCAAGGTGGGTGGATCACCGGAGGTCGGGAGTTCAAGACCAGCCTGACCAATATGGTGAAACCCCATCTTAAAAAAAAAAAAAAAAAGGAATGAAGTTCTGACACATGCTACAACATGGGTGGACCTTGAAAACTCATGCTAAGTGAAATAAGCCAGACTCACAAAGGTACATATTATATGATTCCCTTTATATGAAATGTCTACAATAAGCAAATTCATAGAGACAAAAAATAGATTAAAAGTTATCAAGGACTATAGCGTAGGGGAGAATACTTATCAGAGACTATTGATTGGAATAGACAATAATGGGGAGTTATTGTTTAATGGCTGCAGAACTTCTCTTTGGAAAGATGGAAGCATTTGGAAATCGTTAGCGATGATGACTGCATGAAGCTGTGAATGTAACTAATGCCATGGAATGGTACACTCAAAAGTGATTGAAGTGAAATATTTTGTTGTATATATTTATCACAAAAATGTAAATGCTGGGCTCGGTTGCTCATGCCTGTAATCCCAGCCCTTTGGGAGGCCAAGGCAGGCAGATCACCTGAGGTCAGGAGTTCAAGATCAGCCTGACCAACATGGAGAAACCC
>NW_016107344.1:8115875-8119552 GCF_001604975.1 Cebus imitator
AAAAAAAAAAAAAAAAAAAAAAAAAAAAAAAAAAAAATTAAAAGCAAGTGCAGTCCACAATTACTTATCCTCAATTCCAAAATCTAAAAAGTTCTGAAAACAGAGACTTTTTTAGAACTCATTTGATGGCAGAATTGGACTTGACCTAAATTCATTTGGCTGAAAAACATGACCTACATTGAAGTGAGTCTATTTAGTCTTAATGTATTGTACTTGGTGCTAATATCCATTTGTTTTGTTCTGTAAATATTAACATGTTTGATTATAGGATGCTACCCTGGATCCCACTGAGATGGCATATATTCCTTTTTACCTTTCCACAATTTAAAATGTTCAGAATTCCAAAGTACAGATTTGAACCTGTGGAAGTTTTGTGCTCTCCACTGGTCAAAACCACCATTTATGAGGGCAAAAATATTTTTCCCCAAAACTGTAATGCCATCCTGGAGGGATCATTTTTCCTAGTTAAAGCTTTTAAAAATTCAGCTTGGCAAGGAAATGGCAGTTGCTAAATATTTTACTGACTGTCTCAGGAAAGTTATTAGAGATGATGGAGGAGAAGGTGGGTCTGTTTCTAAAGGAAGATCTTTGTGGTGATGGAGAGTTCTATACCTTTATTGTGGTCGTGGTTACAAGAACCCACACATGTAATAAAATGGCCTAGAACTATACACACACATTGTACCAATGTCAGTTTCCTGGTTTTGATACTGAACTATAGCTATACAAGATGTAAACATGGGAAAATTGGGTGAAGAATACATAGGAACACTCTTGTCTTAGTCCATTTGGGCTTCTCTCACAAAATACCATAAACTGGGTGGCTTATAAACAAAAGTTATTTACTTCTCACCATTCTGGAGGCTGGAAAATCCAAAATCAAGGCACAGTAGTGCCATGTGAGGGCC
Source organism: Cebus imitator (assembly GCF_001604975.1). NCBI lineage: Eukaryota > Metazoa > Chordata > Mammalia > Primates > Cebidae > Cebus > Cebus imitator. The sequence goes on from NW_016107344.1 coordinate 8,116,784, forward strand.
TGCTGCTTGATCTGTAGATGGTACCTACAGATTTTACCATGTTCTCATGTGGCAGAAGGGGTAAACACCCTTTCTGGGGACTCCTTGAAAAGTACATTAATCCTTTTCATAAAGGCTCTTCCCCCATGACCTAATCACCTCCCAAAGGCCCCACCCCTAATACTATTATCTTGGGGGTTAAGATTTCAACATATAAATTTGGAAGACACAAACTTTCAGACCATAGCAACTCTGTACCATCTTTGCAAGTGCCTGTGAATCTGTAATTTTTTCACAATAAAAGGTAAGAAAAATATATTCCACAAGGCAGGGAAAGGACAGCTCACTTTTTAATGAATCTAAATGCTGTGCTTACTGTCTTCACTTTCTCAGCTCCTCCAGGCACCCTGAGGGGAAGTTGTAAAGAACCAGAGCCAGGGGATGAATGGTGACTCTGGGGGCCCCAGAAACCCTTCAAGATCTTTGAAAATAAGGCCTACTGTATCATCCCCCATTCGTATCGCCATTCCTACACTACAAGTTACCTAGAGGCTAGCCTTACGGACAATTTCAGTGTGAAGTTCTTAAAGGAGTCTCAAATTCTGCAGTACAGGGACTTCCTGTAACAAAATTAATTATAGTGAGACAACTTGTTGCTGTGATTAATCGTTGGCTCTACCCTCCATATTTAACTTGAATCTAAGCCATGTGAAGACTTCCATCCAAGAAATTAGGTGTTGTTAATATTTGCATAGCTACTAAACTCTTTTTTTTTTCTGTGAAATATCACTTTCCTATGCAAAGGTATGCTTTATTTTTTTTATCACATTAGTTATACCAAAACCTTATGTACTATCTACTTAGTAATGTTTACTTTTTTTTTTTTTTTTTTGGCGATAAAGTCTTACTCGCTCTTCCACCAGAGACTCTGTCGGAGTCCCTACTCGAGTGCAGTGGTGCGATCTTGGCTCACAGCAACCTCCGCCTCCCGGTTCAAGCAATTCTCCTGCCTCAGCCTCCCAAGTAACTGGGACTAAAAGTGCACGCCCCCACGCCCGGCTTTTTGTATTTTAGTAGAGACAGGGTTTCACGGTGTTGCCCAGGCTGATTGCAAACTCCTGAGCTCAGGCAATCTGCCCGCCTCGGCCCTCCGAAAGTGCTGGGATTACAAGCATGAGCCACCACGCTCCGCCGATATTTACTTTCTTTATTAAATTTCTCTAATGACTCCTCTTTCAAAAAGCTAAGAATCCCTTAAAAATTCTAAATTATATAATTTTATAAGAACTTTTAAAATAATATTAAAATTAAGAAGGAAAAATCTAATAGCATAAAGAATGAGGAAGGAATGGCACAGTGAAAAACAATGAAACTCTCCAAGGCCTCTGAGTGGATTTTGTAATATAAAAGATGAGCAAATTCGTCTAATGACTTCCCAGTCTCCACATGAGAGTGCCTATAAGATGGGATTCTACAGTAAAAAGAATCACCCCAAACTCAACTAGAAAACAAATTCACAGAGAGTAGTATCATTGGCAATGAATTAAATAAGTAATACAGTGCAGTTCATTTTTTAATTCTTGAAACTCTAAATTTTTGCTTACATTTTCTTTGGGAAAAAAATCAGTGAAGGACTTATTATCATTTTACATAAGAAAAAGAGCAAAGTCCAATGATGTACAAGCTAGAACCAAAAGCGCATAACTGTATTATTACCACAATATTTAATGTGCCATTATTTGGAATGTAGAAAACATTATAATCAACCTAAATGTTCATCAAAGTGGAAAGAGTATTGCTTAGCAATTTAGAAATAAAAGTTCTATATATACTTAACATGGACAGATGTCCATGACTTATTACATGAGTAAACACAACTCACTCAATAATACGTATTACGTAATCCTATTCTTGCAAGAAAAAATAGGACTTAGTGATGTGTGTGTATTTGTGCACATACGCATATATTTAATTACGGTATACGAATAGACAAAAGGGCAGAATGATAGGCACCCTGTTTTAACATTGATTATCTCTATGCATTGAAATTTGAGAGTACATTAGTTATTGATTGCTGTAAAAATATTATCTCAAAACACTGCAGCTGAAAACAACAAACATTTATGATCTCAGTTTCTGTGGATCAGAAACCAGGGAGCAGCTTAGCTGGATGGTTCTAGACAGAGTTGCTCACAGAATGCATACAAGGTATTGGCTGGGTCACTTCAAGCCTCCTCCTCCCAGAGGAGGCCCCAATGTTGGTCACCTTCAGAAAGTCTGCTTCCAAGTTCCTTCCCCAAGGCTGCCAGAGGTCTCCACATGGCCCCTCATCTCCCAGGATCTCTCTTCTCCATGTGGACTCTTCAGAGCATAGTGAGAGCCAGGTGCAGTGGCTCACGTCTATAATCCCAGCATGTTGGGACAGCAAGGCAGGCGGACAACTTGAGGCCAGGAATTGGAGACCAGCCTGGGAAACGTGGCAAAACCCAGTCTCTACTGAAAATACAAAAATTAGCCGCATACCTGTAGTCCCAGTGACTTGAGAGGCTGAGGCAGGAGAATCCCTTTAACATCTCCCACCAAAGTGATACACGTGTTGCAATTGATGAAACTATATCGACAGATCATTGCCCCAAATCCATAATTTACATTATACTCCATGCTTGGGGTTGTACATTTTACAGGTTTGGACAATGTACTCCATGTATCCACCAGCACAGTATCATACAGAATAGTTTCACTGTCCTAAAAATCCCCTTCCCTTCTTCCTTTTTTTTTTTTTTTTTTTTG
>NW_016107344.1:8119867-8128012 GCF_001604975.1 Cebus imitator
TAGCTGGGATTACAGGCATGTGCCACCATGCCCAGCTCATTTTTTGTATTTTTAGTAGAGACGGGGTTTCACCATGTTGACCAGGATGGTCTCAATCTCTTGACCTCGTGATCCACCTGCCTCGGCCTCCCGAAGTGCTGGGATTACAGGCGTGAGCCACCGCGCCCGGCCAATTTTTGTATTTTTAGTAGGCACAGAGTTTCACCATGTTGGCCAGGCTGGTCTCAAACTCCTGACCTCAGGTGATCTGCCCGCCTCAGCCTCCCAAAGTGCTGCGATTACAGGCATGAGCCAACACACCCAGCCCGTTCTTCCTGATTTCTGACAATCGCTGATCTTTTTTACTGACTCCATAGTTTTGCCTTTTCCAGAATGCCATATAGTTGGAATCCTAAGTATGTACATTTTTCATATCAAAGCCAGACTTTTACTTTTGCTAATAGGCACTTAAGTTTCCTTCATGTCTTTTCATGGCTTGATAGCTCATTCCTCTTCACCACTCAACATTCCACTATTTGTCCATTCTCCACCTAAAGGTCATCTCTGTTGGTTCCAAGTTTTGGGAATTATGAAAAAAGCTGCTATAAACATCTGCGCGTAGTTTTTGGTGTGTGTGGATATACATTTTCAGTGTCTTGGGGCAAACAATAAGGAGGAAGATTGCTATATATGGTATGTTTAGTTTCGTAAGAAACTTTCTTCGAAAGCATCTGTAACACTTTACATTTACATGGCCAACTAGACTTATATGCTTACACAGAATTTTTAAAAATTAAACACCAATTGAAAGGAATATGATGCAAATGTTTTGTGTAATTTCCAAATAGTTCAACTTATAATATTTTTAGTTAGCAGTTTTCATTACTCCAGGGCAAATTGAGATGAACGAACATCTAGTAAGTAATGAGAGATGTATATGAATAAATCAATTCAGGAGAGAGTTTTTAATCATTGTGACTATTACAAGAAATTTACGTTATTATTAGTGATTATTGTTAGGGATATAACAACATACAAACAGAAGTTTTCATCTTTCTGGGAATTTAGAAACATTCAATATCTAATCCTCCCATTGTCTACCAGAGTTTACTCTTTATACTTGGTATTTTAATCAATATAATATTTTGTCACAGTACTATTCTTTAGTCAGCAATGGCTTTCCTGGAGGGGCACTTCAAAGTGTTGCTTAAAAGCGTAGACTCTGTAGCCAGATTGCCTGAGTTTAAATCCCAGCCCTGTCATTTCCCTTAGGCAAGTTACTTAACTTGTCTGTGTCCGCTTTCTCATTCATAAACACAGGGGAATTACAGTAATAACAAATACTCTCATAAGATTTTTTTAAGGACTAAATTATTTAATACACTCAAAACTCTTAGAATAATACGTTGCACATAGTTGTAACTCAATAGTTGTCAGACATTATAATTATAGTTATTACTTATATCTAACTTATGAGAAGGGTTAACATAAGCAGATTTAACATGAAAACACTTTGTTACAAATTAGAAGCATAGTCCCTGATATGGTTTGCTCTGTGTCCTTACCCAAATCTTATCTCAAATTGTAATCTCTGTACATCAAGGGAGGGACCTGGTGGGAAGTGACTGGATCATGAAGGCGTTTTCATGACAAGTTCACACAAGATCTGATGGCTTAAAAGTGTCAGTTTTCCCCTACGCTTCCTCTCTCCTGCTGCCATGTGAGAAGTGCCTTGCTTCCTCTTCACATTCTGCTATAATTGTAAGTTTCCGGAGGTATCTCCAGTCATGCTAAACTGTGAGTCAATTAAACCTGTTTTGACAACAGAAGTCTTGAAACAGGGTTATGAATGGAGGTAAAAAGAGGGAGAGCCCACCGAGCTTTTAGGTTTGGCACTCTGCCTCCTTTGATTACAAGTTGATGGGCCCTGGACATCGTACCTATTGTCTTCTCCATTTTTCTCCAACACTTTGAGGAAGAAGCCTCCACAGACCAAAAGGAAATACAGCTTAGAGATGAAAAAGCATATGGGTCTTTACACAAGTTGTTTCCTCTGTCTGGACCCTTTTTTGTTAAACCAAACCTCTATGTATATGGCAAACTTGATCTTCAGGTCTTACTTAAAATTCACTGGCTCTAGAAAACAACTTTCTAGGTCCCTCCAAAATAGATGTGTTTGCTTCCCTTGTGGTAGTTACACACTGTCTTAGTCCATTTTGTGTTACTATAAAGAATGCCTGAGGTGGGGTAATTTATTTTTTTAAAAAGAGGCTTATTTGACTCGTGGTTCTGCAGACTACACAAGAAGCATGATGCTGGCATCTGCTTCTGATGAGGGCTTCAGCTGCTTTTACTCACAGAGGCAGATGAAGGAGAGCAAGCATATACAGAGATCACATTACAAAAAGGAAGGGAGAGAGAAGGGGGGATGCCAAGCTCTTTAACTAGCGGTTCTCACAGGAACAATAGAGTGAGAACGCTCATTGCTATGAGGACGGCAGCAAGACATTCATGAAAGATCTGCCTCTATGACTCAGTCACCTTCCAACAGGTTCCACCTCCAATATTGGAGACCAAATTTCAGCATGAGGTTTTGGGGGACAGACATCCAAACTATAGCACACACTGATTTGGAATAGCTTATTTTTAGTCTTTACTAGTTTGTGAGCTCCTCCAGAATAAAAGTTTCTACTCCTCTTTGTATCTGCACTGTCATCCTTCATGCCTTACACAATGGAGGTACTCAATAAATACCGGTCATATGAATAAATGAACAAAAGCAAGGACTTCAAGGGGGCGGAAAGATGATTCTTCAGTCCTTTCTTATTCTCTGTATTTTGCTTTGATTTGGAACTGAGCGCATCCTGATCCTTTGCCCCTGTAGAAGTAGAGCTAATGTGAGGTCCAGAGAAAAAGATGTCACATAGCTGGTTGCAAAGAGCCCTTCTGGTCCAGGGAAACTGGAAGAGAGTCCTCAGCAGAACCCAACCATGCTGGCACCCTGATCTCAGACTTCCAGCCTCTAGAGCTGTGAGCAATACATCTCTGTTGTGTATAAGCCACCCAGTCTATGGTATTCTGTTGTATCAGCCCAAACAGACTAAGATAGCAGGTGAACAGGTAGAGATAAAATAGAGGAATGAAAACCCCAACGATGGGCACTCACTCAATTAAAGCTCACTTTTACAGAGAGAAGATCTGTCCTCTACTGCCACAGTGGATAAGGGCGGATTAGGAATAAGGAATGAACGATCTTAAGAGCAGAAAGCTGGGTTGTCCACCTGTCTGAAAATATACAGGCGAAATGGCAGAGAAGTTGTCCATCCCTTGTTATCATTGTTATTGCTGTTAAAGATAGCTTTCAGTCATTCAGCATATTTATGGAAGGAGTTGGTTTCAGAATTAGAGATTAGTAAATCACACTATATTCCATTTATAGAAATCAGAGCTGAGCAGTTAAATGCACTAAAAGAGACCATTTTTTAGCTCAGTAGATCTAAGGAATCCTTAACTTTTAAACTCGGTTTTATCAGATAGAAGGAAGTAATACTGAAGAATAGGGGAGATTAAATGTCAAGACTAAGGCCAGATCTACATACAGCAAATAAGTCAGCCAAACTGGAGTAAACCCAAGATGCTTTGTTGTTTCCGCGATGAAGCTGTCTAGTTATCAACCATGTCAACTGTTCAGTGATCCAACTTCGTCTCTTAAAAACCATCCAGTCAGCTCTGTAGTACTCAGTGACTCTGGTTATAATCCTAAATTTGTTGTCTTTGGTCTTCCCTTAAAACTTCATAAGGAAACGCAATTCAGTTAAAATGGCCAAATCTCTTGAAGACTGAAATCTAATTTAAAATACAGGATTTCTGCAAACTACAGATGCTTTCCAGAAATGACTGCTTACTGAAACATACAAAGTAATGTTCACATTTTTGTTTTAATTACTGAACTTTTTAATGTATTTTTCTTCAAGTATATAGTTTTATTATGTTTGCCAAAATGCCTAATATGCAAAATGTTGGGTTTTGGCACCATTTTGCCTACCTTTTTATACAGCACGATGAACATACTATTCTCACACATAGCATAACAGCAGGAACAAATGTCCAACAACTAATAACTGTCTTATTTTCTTTATAGATCGTATATTTTTTCCCAGTAACCCAGAAGAGAGCTACTATGATTATCATATCTAAGACATGAGGACACTAAAGCTAAGATTTTACTATTACTCAAGTTTACACAGGTTGGGTATTTAGATGATTGTTCAGCAAATACTCTCTTCCCTTCCCACTGTTACAGAGTAGACTTCTCTGCCTTACTGATGTTGTACTTGATCATAGGATTTGCTGGGGTCCGTGCAGTGTTAGCAGACATGATGTGAGCAGAGGCCTTAAATATGTGTCATGAGTTTGGCTTGTCTCTTGCATTCTGGTAATCTGTCATGAGAGGAGCATGTTTCACATGAATGCTACTTCTTCCTCATAAGCCACATAATGAAATACAGACAGCAGAACACCTTTCCTAGGAAGTCAATGATCCCAGGAGTATCAAGACTCATAGTATAAACCTGAGTTAAACTTGCAGCCTGGAAACCAGAGCCTAGCTGAGCCAAGTTGCCACTGACTTGTAGTCCCATGAGCAAGGGAATCAGTTTCAGTTGTTTAATGGCACTAAAATCAGGGTCATTTTGTTGCTAGAAACTGAACATTTGTCTACACACAAAATTCATTTGTGAAAGTCTTCATCTCCAACGTGATGGTGGTGGGGGCTTGGAGGTGGGGGCTTTTGGAGATAACTCGGTCGTGAGGGTAGAGCCCTCATGAGTGGGATTTGTGCATTTATAACAATACAAAAACGGTAATCTCTTTCTCCACCATGTGAGAATATAGTAAGAAGAACACTATCTGCAAATCAGGAAGAGAGCCCGCACCAGGAACCACATTGGTCCACACCTTGTTCTTGGACTTCCCAGCCTTCGTGGCTGTGAGAAATAAATCTCTGTTGCTTAAGCGGCAGTCTATTGTATTTTGTTATAACAGCCCAAACTGACTAAAACACCTGTTGTACAGCATTATTGAGGTGATATAGATAGTAAGTTATAGAGCTGGGATGCAAAGCTGTATCTTTCAGATGCCAAAACAGAAGCATTCACATCTTACTTGATATTGCCTATGTGTGAAATGATAGAATAGGGGATTGAACAAGAGATATGTAGCTCCAAAGTCTAAGGATTACAGGTTAAGTGATTTTTAATAGTAAAAGGGAAGTTAACCCAATACAATGAATAGGGAAGATCTGGACATTAAAAGCATCTGGGGAAAGAAGATAGTATCTATGACAAAAGGCCTTCCATGCTCAGACCTCACACCCACACCTCTTCTTTCACCCTCCTGACCCATCCTGCACCTGTGGATACCACAGATAGGAGAGAACCAATATATGTTGGTTCTGGACCAAGGAAAGCACACTGCTCTAGAAAAATCCTGAAGTCACTATTTTGCATATTTTTAAAAATCTTTCAATTTAAAGGATGAGGGAATACTTCTGCACATATTTCCACTGATTGCAAGGATCCAAAAAACCACTTATGAGTCAGTATTTTACAGATGGTCAAATGTAAGTGGATTCTTTTTGATAGCAATATCACTTTCTGATGGGATAGGGACCCAGAAATTCACAAAAGTGGTTTTCATTAAGGAGCATTCTTGGTACTTTTTATGGCAAAAATTATTAGCACTTGTCTTTTGGCAAAATTCCAAGCCAAGAAATGATATCATACCTGTTCATGCTCCTCCCATGATTTCAATGTCATTCTTCTTGCTTTCTTCCTTGAAACAATGTGATATTACTATGAAGGCCTAATTCAATTCCAAAGTCAGTGAGCCATGGTTTCTCTTTTCTTAATACCAAGGCTTTTAGAGTTTTAATTAACTAATCATTATAAAGCAATTGTATGAAAGGAAATATAGTATTTATAACATTAATATCAACTGATTTTATAATACTCAAAGCCAGAAAGATCATTAAACGAGACAAATTAGAAAACTACTAGTTCTACTGCAATTCCAACACTTACAATATTTTAAATAGTTTTTGCCAGAATTGAGGTTCCTCTAAGCAAGACTTACTGCTAAATCTATATTTCAGCTTCACTTGATTAAAGATAGAAGCACTTTAGAGCAAGAATGAGTGAGCCCAGGTTTTATTTTACTTTGGGCTTCTAAATTTATTAATATCACGCAAGAACCTGGGATTTATTATAATGCCTAAAATCATGCCCTCCCAGAGGCTGACAGTGCTCCCTAACTCAAACTCATATTAGTCATCGAGTGTGTGTGTGTGTGTGTGTGTGTGTGTGTGTGTGTATACAGTGAGACAGAGACAGAGATAGGGAGGCGGATAGAAAAAAGACAGAGATATTAAGAAATTAGCTCAAGCAGTTGCGGGATTGGGAAGCCAGAAATCCTCAGGTCAGGCTGACAGGCTGCAAATTATTTGGGTAAGCCCAGTGTAACCACAATTCATTATAAAGGGGTGCAGGAGGATACACAGTCAGAAAAGAACGGTGACAGTGGAAGTGGAGATTGGAGTGATATCCTTTAAAGACTGAAGAGGAAGCCACAAGCCAAAAAATGCATTAAAACTCCCTTAATCCCAGGAGTTGACATTGAAGTCTTCAGTCTGATAGCAGTCTGGAGGTAGAATTCTTTTCTCTTTGAGGTAACTTCAGTTTTTTCTCTTAAAGCATTCAACTGATCAGATGAGGTTTACTCAGTTTATAGAGGGTAATCTGCTTTACTCAAAGTCTACCAATATAAATGCTAATCACATCTGAAAGAATCTTCACAGCAATATCTAGACTTGTGTTTGACCAAATAATTGGGTGCAATAGCCTAGCCAAGTTGACACATAAAATCAACCATCACTCTCATTGATCACCAAAGTGGGATAAATGTATTGCAGGAGGTACTCTGGACAAACACATGACATGTGGAGAAAAATATAAAACTCCTTTTTACATTTATTTTTATCCCCAAAAAATTTATCTTCACCAATATTTAATGTGTAGGTTGACACTAATACTTTGCTCAGTCCACATGAGATATCACATGTCATTATCAGCATTTACGGTGTCCTGTAAGAACAATGTAGGAGTTCAAGACAGAGTCTACATTTTCAAGTTTATCTAGGACACTGTGACAGATTGTATAATGGCCCCTCAAAGACACTGACGTCTTAATGCCTAGAACCTGTGAATATATTACTTTAAATGATTTATTATTCAGAATTCTCCATAGAAATAAACCCAATTGGTTAGATATAGATACAGGTATAGATACATTTACTATGAGGAATTGGCTCACATAATTATGGAGGCTGAGAAGTTCCATGATCTGCCATCTGAAAGCCAAAGACCCAGGAAAGCCAGTGGTATAATTCAGTCTGAGTCCCAAGGCTTGAGAACCAGAGTAACTGACAGTGGAAATCCCAGTCTAAAGGCAGAAGAAGTTGAAATGAGATGTCCTAGTTTAAGTGTTTAGCCGGAAAAAGGGGAGCAGATTTATTTATCTTCTATCTTTTGTTCTTTTCAGGCCCTCAATAGATTGGATGATGACACCCACATTGAGGACAATTATTTTACCCAGTCTATTCAAATGTTAACCTTATTTGGAAACACTTTTATAGAAACACCCAGAAATAATTTTTAGTCTGGGCTCCCCATGGCCCAGTTAAGTTGGCACAAAAAATAAACTATCACACATGGCAAAAGGAATTTTGGAGATACGATTGAGTTAAAATGTTGAAATGGGGAGATTTTCCTGGATTATTTGGGTAAGCCCAATGTAATCACAATTCATTATGAAAGGGGTGCAGGATACAGAGTCAGGAAAGAACAGTGACAGTGGAAGTGGAAATTGGAGTGATATCCTCTAAAGACAGAAGAAGCTGCCACAAGCCAAGAAATACAGACAGCCTCTAGAAGTTGTAAAAGCAGGGAAACAGAATCTCTCCTAGAGCTTCTAGAAAAGATACAGCCCTGTTAGCACCTTGATTTTAGCCCAGTCTGATCCATGTTCGCAAAGCAGTATATTAACAATAGAAAAAGTAGATGTTTCTTGCAAAATTTTAGTGAAACTTCTACACTTTTTTTTTTTTTTTTT
>NW_016107344.1:8128092-8136302 GCF_001604975.1 Cebus imitator
GTAGCTGGGATTACAGGCACGCGCCACCATGCCCAGCTAATTTTTGTATTTTTAGTAGAGACGGGGTTTCACCGTGTTGACCAGGATGGTCTTGAGCTCTTGACCTCGTGATCCACCCGCCTCGGCCTCCCAAAGTGCTGGGATTACAGGCGTGAGCCTCTGCGCCCGGCCTACACCATTTTTTATTGGGATTTACAAACGTATATCATGATTTTAAATAAGCACTACACATCTGCAATTACCAGCTAGTATCTTTGTGAGTTGTCTCAGCTATGGCAGCCATTACTCATGTATCAGAAACTTCAGGCTCTTGCCCTCTCACCATGTGATGCCCTCTGACAAGTTATGATGCAACATGAAGGTCCTCACCAGATGCTGCTGCCATGGTATTGGACTTCCAGAATTGTGAGCTCAGTTGTGAGCTCTTTTCTTTAAAAACCAAAAATCAAGTATCTTCAGAATCATTTCTTCAAATTATTTAATCACAAAGGGGGTAAGTCAAATTTCAAAAATAATATTACATGCCTATTTGCATTGAGAGCCTATCTTAGTCTATTTGTGCTGCTATGAAGAAATACCTGAGGGCCGGGCGTGGTGGTTCACGCCTGTAATCCCAGCACTTTGGGAGGCTGAGGCAGGTGGATCATGAGGTCAAGAGATGGAGACCATCCTGGTCAACATGGTGAAACCCCGTCTCTACTAAAAATACAAAAATTAGCTGGGCATGGTGGCATGCCTGTAGTCCTAGCTACTCCGGAGGCTGGGGCAGGAGAATTGCTTGAACCCACGAGGCGGAGGTTGCAGTAAGCCGAGATTGTGCCATTGCACTCCAGCCTGGGTAACGAGAGTGAAACTCTGTCCCAAAAAAAAAAAGAAATACCTGAGGCTGCATAATTTCTAGAGAAAAGAAGTTAGAAGTTTATTTGGCTCACTGTTCTGCAGGGTATACAAGAAGCACAGCAACTACATCTACTCAGCCTCTGGTGAGAGCTTCAGGCTGCTTCCACTCACTGCAGAAGGGAGCCAGTGTCTGCAGAGATCAAATAGAGAGAGAGGGGTGGGAGGTAACAGGCTCTTATTAATAACCAGTTCTTGAATGAACTAATAGAGTGAGAACTCACTTATTACCGTGAGGACGGCACCAGTCATGGTGATCTCATTTCATGAGAAATCTGCCCCCACGACTGAAATACTTCCCAGTAGGCCCCCGCCTCCAACACTGGGATCAAATTTCAAGAGGAGGTTGGCAGGGTCAAACAAACCAAACTGCAGCAGAGCCTAACTCTATTAGTCCCTTCTTATGCTGCTGTGAAGAAATACCTGAGACTGAGTAATTTTAAAGGAAAGAGGTTTAATTGACTCACAGCTCCTCATGGCTGGGGAGTCCTCAGGAAACTTACAATTACAGCAGAAGGCACCTCTTTACAGGGAGCAGGAGAAAGACTAAGTGCTGAGTGAAGGGGGAAGCCCCTTATAAAACCATCCGATCTCGTGAGAACTCACTCACTATAATGAGAACAGTATGGGGAAAACCACCCCAATGATTCAATTATCTCCACCTGGTCCCACCCTTGACATGTGGGAATTATTACAATTTAAGGTAAGATCTGAGTGGGGACACAGAGCCAAGCCATATAACACACCACAAAACCATTGCTAAGCATACTGGTTGATATAGCCTGTATATTTCTCTCTGCCCAGATCTCATGTTGAATTGTAATCCTCAGTATTGGAGGTGGAGTCTTCTGGGAGTGATTAAATCATGTGGTGGATTTCTCATGAATGGTTTAGTACCAACCCCTTGGTGCTGTCCTCATGATAGTGAGTGAGTTCTTGAGAGAGCTGGTTAAAAGTGTGTGGCACTTCCCCCCACCTCTCTTGCTCCTGCTCTGGTCATGTGATATGCCTGCCTCCCTTTTATCTTCTTCTATCATTGCAAGCTTCCCGAGGCTTCTGCAGAAGCTGAGCAGACGCCAGCACCATCCTTCCTGTAAAGCCTGCAGAACCATGAGCCTGTTTTTAATAAGTTACCCAGTCTCAGGTATTTCTTTATAGCAATACAAGAATGGCATAATACAGAGAATTGGTACCCAGGAGTGAGGCCTTGCTATAAAGGTGCCTGAAAATATGGAAGCAACTTTGGAACAGGTAAGAGGCAGAGGTTGAAAGTGTCAGGCCTTAGAAGAAGACAGGAAGTTGAAGGAAAGCTTGGCATTTCCGAGACTAGTTAAATGGTTGTAAACAAAATGCTGATAGTTACATCAAGAGTGAAGTCCAAGCTGCTGAAGTCTCACATGGAAATGAGGAACTTGTTAGGAACTGGAACAAAGGTCACTTTTGTTATGCCTCAGCAAAGAACCTGGCTGTATTGTGTTCATGCCCTAGGGATGTGTGGAAGTTTGAACTGAAGAGTGATGATTTACAGTATCTGACAGAAGAAATTTCCAAGCAGCAAAGTATTTAACATGTGGCCCAGCTCCTTCTAATAACCCACATTCAGATGTGGGAGCAAAGAAATTACTTAAAGTTGGAATTTACAGTTAAACAGGAAGCGGAGCATAAAAGCTTAGAAAATTTGCAGCCTAGTCACATGGCAGAGAAAGAAAAAGCTATTTTTGGGAGAGGAATTCAAGCTAGCTGTGGAGCAAGCGCTTGCTAGATACATCTGCATAACAAAAAGGGAGCCAAGTGCCAATAACCAAGACACTGGGAAAAAGATCTGGAAGGCATTTTGGAGATTTGCATGGCAGCCCCTCCCATCACAGGCCCTGAGGCCTAGGAGGAAATAATGGTTTTGTTGGCCAGATCCAGGGCGCTGCTGCCCTGCACAGCCTTGGGATACTGCTCCTGGCATCCTGGCCTCTCCTGGCTCCATTTGTGGCTCAAAGGTTCCCAGATGCAGCTCAGACTGCTGCTTCTGAGGGTGTGAGCTACTAGTTTGGTGGCTTCCATGTGGTGTTAAGTCTGCAGGCATACAGTGCAAGAGTGAATGAGACTTGGCAGCCTCCATGTACATTTCAGAAGATGTATGAAAAAGCCTAGGTTCCCAGGCAGAAGCGTGCTGCAGAGGCACAGCCCTCCTGGGCTTCACTAGGGCACTGTGGAGGGGAAACAGAGGTCCCATACAGAGTCCCCACTGGGCACTACCTAGTGGAGCCATGAGAAGGGCACCATTGTCCTCCAGATCCCAGAATGGTAGATCCACTGGCAGCTTACCCTCCTGCATCCAGAAAAGCTGCAGGCACTCAACAACCTTTGAGAGCAGCTGAACCCTGCAAAGCCACAGGGGCAAAGCTGCCCAAGGCATGAGAGCCCACTTTTTGCAGCAGCATGCCCTAGATGTGGGACATGGAGTGAAAGGAGATTATTTTGGAGCTTTAAGATATAATGACAAACCTGCTGGTTTCAGATTTGCATGGGTCCTGTAGCTCTTTTCTTTTGGCAGATTTCTCCCTTTTGGAATGAAAATAGTTACTCAATGCCTATACCTCCATTATATCTTGGAAGTAAATAACTTGTTTTTGACTCTACAGGCTCATAGGTGGAAGGAAGTTGCCTTGCTTCAGAAGGGACTTTGGATATTTGAGTTAATGCTGAAATGAATTAAGACTTTGGGAAACTATTTAGAAGACACGATTGTATTTTGCCATTTAAGAAAAACAAGAGATTTGGGGTTAGCCCAGGGCAGAATGATGTAGTTTGGGTATTTGTCCCTGCCCAAATCTTATGTTAAAATGTAATCCTCAGTATTGGATATAAGGCTGGGAGGTGTTTGGATCATGGAGGCAGATCCTTCGTGAATGGCTTGGGCCATCCCCTTGGTAATAAGTGAACTCTCTGAGTTCACATGAGATCTGGTTGTTTAAAGGTGTGTGGCAGCTCCCCCAGCTCCCCGCATTCTCTCTCTTGTTCCTCTTTTCGCCATGTGACATGAAAGCTCCTACTTTACCTTATTCCATGAGTAAAAGCTCCCTGAGGTCTCCCCAGAAGCGGAGCAGATGCCATGCCATGCTTGTAAAGCCTGCAGAACCATGAGCCAATTAAACTTCTTTTTAAAAATAAATGATCTCATCTCAGGTATTTCTTTATAGCAATGCAAGAATGGCCTAACACACTGGCTTAATGCCACCCACCAAGAAGTTCCTCTGGTCAGGGCAGCATTGGGAGCAAATATTCTCCTCAATTGGAGACCCAGAAGCCTAAAGAATGTCCCGGGGGAGGACTGAGGTGTGAATGACCAAGGGCAGTTGGTCAATACATACCTGATTTTATTTTGACCTGCAGATTACTGACCCTGGGTATGAGTGGCCCAGGCCGTGGCTGCTGATATCCGTGGAAAATGGGCAAGTTATGATTATACTAAAGCAATGTGAAAAGGAGAAAAAAAAAGAAAGTAAACCAACACCCTAATACACATACAGCTGTTAATATCATCTTCCCAGTCTTTAAGAATTTCTCAGTTCGTTGGTGCTATGATTTGAATGTTTGTCTTCCCCAAAACTCATATGTTGAATCCTAACCTTCAAGATAATGGTATTAAGAGGTTGGGCCTTTGGAAGGTGATTAGGTTATGAGGGATGTGTTCTCATGATTTAAATTAGTACCCTCATAAAAGAGGCCTGAGGGAGCTCATTCACCCTCCAACCTGTGAGGACACAGGGAGAAAAAGGCCCTCATCAGTCTCCAGAATCTGTTGGCACCTTGATACTGGACTTTCTAGCCTCCAGAAGTGTGAGAAATAAATTCACGTTGTTTACGAGCCGCCCAGTCTATGATATTCTATTATAGAAGCCTGAATGGACCAAAGGAGGAAGGAAGGCTTCTACCTGCTTCCTGATATCCAAATCAAAAGCCTCTACTCCTTTCTTCCATGGTCCAATTGAAGATTTGACAACTGTACCTTATAACTGCCTTCTTTCTTGGCTACACCACCCAGATTTACTTGCTACCTTTTAACCACCTTTATTTTTCCTCAGCATCTTTCATGTCCTGAGGCAGAGAGTCTCAAACTTTAATGATTATGAGAAAAATATTGGCAGCTTATTAAAAATATAGAGTTCTTATTCCAAAATTCTGATTCACTAGGTGTGACGGTTAATACTGTCAACTTGATTGGATTGAAGGAGGCAAAATATTGATCCTGGGTGTGTCTGTGAGAGTATTGTCAAAGGAGATTAACGTCTGAGTTAGTGGGCTGGGAAAGGGAGACCCACCCTTAATCTGGGTGGGTACCATCTAATGAGCTGCCAGTGCAGCTAGAATATAAGGCAGACAGAAAAACGAGAAAAGAGTAGACTGGCCTAGCCTCCCAGCCTACATCTTTCTCCCGTGCTGGATGCTTCCTGCTCTTGAACATTGGACTCCAAGTTCTTCAGTTTTGGGACTTGGACTGGCTCTCCTTGCACCTCAACTTGCAGACGGCCTATTGCAGGACCTTGTGACTATGTAAATTAATACTTAATAAACTCCCCTTTATATATATGTGTGTCTATATATATAAAATATATATATATATACATGTATCCTATTAGTTCTGTCCCTCTAGAGAACCCTGACAAATACAGTCGATGTGAATAGGGTTCAGGAATCTGTATTTTCAGCATTTCCTTTCCTGCCATGGTCTTCAAGCCTAGATTTTCACTCAGTAAAAATACTTCTGTAATTTTATCTATGTTTTTGGTCTCAACTTCTATTAAGATGAACCCTAATCCTATTTTCTTGGTTTACATTTACATTAGAGCTCTAAATCTGCATTTCCAACCATTAACCTCTCTTTCTCTAATTTTAAAGCCAATACCTCACACTCATGTGGTTTCAGAAAGAAAACCATTGGCCTCCCCCAAAACCTGTTTTTATTCCTATCTACCTTAATTTTGCTAATGACCATCTTTCCAATTACTTGGGCTCTAAAACCTCAGAAAATCTCAGTCATTGTTGTTTTTCAACCCAAGTGAATGTTCGTAACCATTCTCTCCTTTGCATTCCCTGGGAGGCTGAAACTATCTTTCACCTGATCTTGCCAGCATCCTAACTAGACTTTACTAGTCTTTATTCTCCAGCCAACCCAATATGCAGCTACCAGATTCATCTTCCTTAGGAACAACATTGATGCTAGAAAACCATGACTCTTTTTCATCAAATTTAATTCAAACACCTAAGCTTGCAATCGACCTCCTCCTTGGAGGCTCTAAAGTTTCCCTCCCGCTTCTCCCAAGTATGTATCCCCTTCCTAATTGTCCTACAGGCAGGACATTAATCCTTTGTCAGCCATAGGTACGACAAGTATTTCTTTTCTTCTCTTTTGCTTTCTGTAGATTTTTATGACACTTTTGTGTGTGTCCAGAAGTTTGAAACTGTTATATTGTCAAATTTGACAACTTTTCTTTTTTCTTTTTTGCTTCTAGCTTTTTGTTTGTTTGTTTAAGGTTTTTGTAGGCCCCTCTGGGGGAATGTTACCTTGGTTTACATTATTCGTGTACATGTCCTCTCGTAGACCTTAGATGATACCTTTCTTTTTTGGAAACAGAGTCTTCCTCTGTTGCCCAAGCTGGAGTTCAGTGGAGTTATCTCAGCTTGCTGCAATCTCCACCTCCTGGACTCAAGCAATTCTCATGCCTCAGCCTCCCAAGTAGCTGGGATTACAGGCATGTGCCACCACACTCAACTGATTTGTGTATTTTTAGTAGAGACAGGGTTTTACCATGTTGGCCAGGCTGGTCCTGAACTCCTGGCCTCAAGTGATCTGCCTGCCTCGGCCTCCCAAAATGCTGAGATTACAGGCATGAGCCCCCGCGCCAGGCCTAAATTTCTTAATGGTAATAATGATCTTATTTACAGATGTAGTGAACATATGAATGAACACCTACTGTGAGCCATTATTTTTATTCATGTTAACATCACACAACAAAAATCACACAACTAGTCATCCTGGTGGAGCCACGGCTATTATCCAGGCAGTTTGACTCCAAAAACCGGGCTCCAAACCACTACCTCATGCTGCCCTCTCAGGTGCAGAAAATAATGGGCACTCAACAAGTACTTGTCGAATAAGTGAAATTTAATACACAGGCAAGCTGGGTTAGTATTTCTGAGCTAAACACCGTTTCTCAGAAGACCACACAAGTGTTTAAGAGGTCACAAGAAATGACTGGCTAACCATAATTAAAAAAAAAAAAAAACAAAAAAACAGGAAAGAACCCCAAACCCAGACTCCAAGGTAGAAGGCTCTTCCAGTGCATCAGTTTCCATGCACCTGGTTGGCTAAGGGGGAAATCTCAGATGATGAATGGAGGGGAACACACAAAAAAAGTGGGATTCAAAGCAATGGGCAGTTTTCCACATCATCATAGCAGTATTTTGTAACAATTTCTTTGGCAACTGACAGCAGGCATTTAAATCAGCTATTTCCTCCTCAGAATTCCTCTCCAAAGAATAATAATGGCCTCCGCAACTCTGAAGGAAATGTAGCCCCTACTCGGATACAATCTTATCTGGGAAATTGCCATGGTATTCGTCACAGCTGTCACTGCGCTGAGCCATTAAAGATGTGCTGAGTGTAGATCCACAGGGTCGGGTGCTCGGAGTAGCCTTGCTAAACGTTCTTCCCAGGTTTCAGCAGGAAGACAAAAACCACTCGATGTGCTGGGGGCAGAGTCCCCTCAAAGCTGGGTCAGCAAGAGAAAGCCATTCACCCAGCCCTAAAGAAGTTACTCTATAGCTCAGATTATAGGTATATAAAGACACTTGCAGTGACACCACTGAGAAGGGCAGAACGCAAAGAGAACGCTGTGCCCTTCTCAATGGTGTCACTGCAAGTGTCTTTATATGCCTATGACAAAAACAAATTTTTGCTCTCCAAACAAATAAACAAAAAGCCCAGATATTTGTTCAGTTGTTTGGAGGGCAAAAGGAGAGCTGAAGACCTAAAATGCTGGCCGGGCGCGGTGGCTCACGCCTGTAATCCCAGCACTTTGGGAGGCCAAGGCGGGTGGATCACGAGGTCAGGAGATCGTAGACCATCCTGGCTAACACGGTGAAAACCTGTCTCTACTAAAAATACAAAAATTAGCCAGGCGTGGTGGCAGGTGCCTGTAATCCCAGCTACTTGGGAGGCTGAGGAAGAGAATTGCTTGAATCCAGGAGGTGGAGGTTGCAGTGAGCCAAAATCATGCCATTGCACTCCAGCCTGGGCGACAGAGCGAGACTCTGTC
>NW_016107344.1:8136327-8138120 GCF_001604975.1 Cebus imitator
AAAAAAAAAAAAAAAAAAAAAAAAAAAAAAAAACCTAAAACCTTGGGGTAAGGGTGTTGGCCATGAGAATTTGTACCAGAGTTCATTTCAGCTTGTTTTAGTTGAATTGTGAGCTGTTGCAACCTCTATTCTTTACAATGTTAAAGCTGGGAGTCCAACACCTTAATGATACATAAGAAACTGGAGCACAAACTGACCAGTGTCCCACATTTAGCATCCAGAAGGACCTGAGGTGTGGGAAGTAAGACCAGTAGGACTTTCTAAAATTTGGCTCTGCACAGAAATAACGCTCCTGCAAGTCCAGTGTACTATTTCTTCATACCAAGTACCCCAGATCAGATTCTCTTTCATTTTAACATTTATGTTTGTTTGTAACCCACAGTTGCCTTTACGAAGAAACAGGCATGAAAAATAGCCTTCCACTCAATATACCAAGGAAGACAATTTGCTCAGAAATTACATTGTCCTGGAAACTAATTTGCTGCACAGCTTAAATGTGAGCAGCTTATTCCCAGAAAGTTCTTGACTTACCTTGACTCAGAACAAGATCAGGTATCTTTGCCATCCACAGACCAGAGTTTTCTAAGCAAGAGACTGTGTATAACTTGTTCTTACAGATAGCAAGCCACTTGGAAGTCACTAAGGCTAGACACGCTTTTCATCCACCCTTCTCAGACCACAAGACACTCCCTAGGTCCCTGAGGATTATGGGCATTTCCAGCATGCTCCAGAGTTTTACGTTTTTGTTTTGTTGGGGAGGAGGCAGTTAGTCAAACTGGGAGAGAAGTGAGCTCAGGTCATAGCGTCACCGTGATAACTATCGTGAAATTTCATCAATTCTTTCACTGCTTTCTGTTCGCTCACCTAAGTTTCCCCTGCTCTCTCTGTTGTACTTTCATTTTAAGAGAAGAAACCATGTCTCTGTTCCCACCACCATCCCTGACCTCAGCGAACCTTCAACAAATGTTTGTGGACTGAATGAATGATGGGATTTTACTGCATTTCATCACTTCCCATTTTCCATTCTCTATTTTTCCTCCTTTTTTACTGATGGTTCACTCTTCAATTTTTTGAAAGCCAATTCTAAGATAAACAGCAGCAAAAGCAAGCTGAAATAAAGGCAAAAGACTTAGTTTCTTTGAACTGGTTTTTATTTTGTAATTTGATATTACATTATCAAATTACGTTACTGTTTCCTAATACATTTTCCTTGTGTAACTTACTTATTCACCATTTTGCTCCTCATAGAGCCATAAAATAATTTTCTCTTTGATTGTAATGAACCAGAGTGAAGGTACAACTGCCTATGCAGCTCAAGCACCTAGTAAAGTTGTCTAATTATAAATGTCTCTGAAGAATGACTGCTGGTAAATGACATTGGCACACTAATGCAGTGAAAAAAACACATTAGAATTACTGGTATGCTAAGAAAGACGATATACTGTACATAACTTTTGTGTTATATTTACCTAGTCCTCATAGTTTTTACCTTTCTTTAAAAAGAAAAAGAGGCCAGGCGTGGTGGCTCACACCTGTCTTCTCAGCACTTTGGGAGGCCGAGGCAGGCAGATCACAAGTTCAGGAGATCGAGACCATCCTGGCCAACATGGTGAAACCTCATCTCTACTAAAAATACAAAAAATTAGCTGGGCATGGTGGCACAAACCTATAGTCCCAGCTACTCAGGAAGCTGAGGCAGGGGAATTTCTTGAACCTGAGAGGTGGAGGTTGCAGTGAGCTGAGATTGTGCCACTGCACTCCAGCCTGGGCAACAGAGCGAGAGTTCATCTCAA
>NW_016107344.1:8138144-8140981 GCF_001604975.1 Cebus imitator
ATATATATATATATATATATATATATATATATATGCAGGATAGTTTGAGCTTATAACCATGATTTTGTCACTTTTAAAATTTATATTATCCCTACCTGCAATATATCATAATTAAATATATTTCAATTGTACCCCCAATTACATCCGTGTAACATAAAAAATTTTGTATTAATTTAAAAGAAAATAAAACACTATGCTAAAGCCAAAGATATCCATCATTTATATCTTAATTGAAATGTTTGGACTTCGATATACTTATATAAACACAAACTAATTTAAAGTTTTCTTTTTAATTTTAAGCTTAATATGATTAAATTAGTTATGGAATAATCAGTTGTACTATAATCATATTCTACTGTTCAAACTGAAATGAAATATACCTTCCTTTATTTAAAAAAAGTCTGCAGAATTGATTAGATAGATGACAATGTAATTTCCATTACAAGTGCTTTTTCTGCCATCTAGTGGAAAAATGAAATCTATGAGGATTCATAATTTACACTTTTTATTTCTATTGTCTCTTAAAATATTTAGGAAAGGCTTATTGAAAATCTCAAGAAAAAAACCAAAATGATGCATTCTCTCCCTGTTTCCAATCTGGTCTGCAGGTAGACCAGCTGTGAATCACTTGAGCTTTCCTCCTGTTGCCAAAGAAACTAAATACAGAAAAATGTAAAGAGAAGTGTCTTTTAATTAATTAGCTGCAGGGAAGTGAGTTGTTTATTTTTAAAGACTATGCATTTGCTCGAGCTTTTCCAAGGGCCTTACTCTTTGGTTTTTTTGCCTGTGGAAGTATTTTTTTAACCGTTTAAATACCAGCTCAAAGGCAATTCCCTTGCAAGAAACTCCCTTGGTCCCCAGTGGAATGAACCCCTATGGCTTGCTAACTATTACTGTAGTTCCTATTCAATGATTATAACCATCCTGCCAAGTTCTATGTTGTATTTCAGTGTGTCCATCGCACTTGATTGTGAACATCTTAAGAACAGGGAACCTGTGTTGCTCATCTTTCTAGTCTGTGGTACTATTCCAGGCAATGAATATACGAACGCGCTTGCTGCATATATCATTTTAAATGTGTAGAACTGGAGACTACTAAAACTAATTTCTAAAATAGGCCAGCCAGGACTTACATGGGCTAATCTGGGGTGGAGCTGGGATTTGACCAAACTTCCTAGCTTGGATTATTGATTCACTTCATCAACTCCTATTTCTCCCAGTATGTACTAAGCAATTTATGCTGTTGACAATTCCAAGAAGTGGAAATGCTAGTTGCCATCCTTATATATGAAGGCCTGTTGGGTGCCTTTCTCTCTGTGTTCCCAGAATAATCTGTACTTTCTTTTATCATGGTGCTTTCTCCTGTACTGCATGTATTATCTCCATGACCTCCTTGAGGATAAGAAGTCTGTCTTATTCATTTCTATTTTCAGCAACTAATATACTGTCTGCATACAGCAGAGGCTCAGTAAATATTTGTTGAACAAAGAATCATAAAATATATAAAGAATCGTAAAGGATAAAAGGAAATATTAGATAGTGTGTCATCTTAAAGGAGCTTAGGCATCATTTAGGGAAATAATTACTTAAATATTCTGACCACAATGTTCTATAGTTAATAGATATTAAATACGTTTCTGTTAAATTAATGAAATGAGAGTCAACTTCTATTTCCAGGAAAAATGTTCAACACTTATGCTCTATCCTCTGGAAGAGCATAATCAGGTGTGAAGCAATAAAAATGTTCACCAATACTTACATTATTCAGCAGGTTGTGTTTCCTGCCAATGTATTAGATATCCCACCATAAACTGGTGTAGTTAGAAATGGCTTCCCAAGGGCCATTTCTAAGAACCTGTATCCCGGGTTCAAGTGATTCTCCTGCCTCAGCCTCCCTCAGTAGCTGGGATTACAGGTGTGGGACACCATGCCTAAAATTTTTGTACTTTTAGTATAGACGGAGTTTCACCATGTTAGCCAGGCTGGTCTCAAACTTTTGACCTCAAATGATCCACCTGCCTCAGCCTCTCAAAATGCTAGGATTACAGGCATCAGCTACTGCACCCAGCTGGAAGAATTTTATGTGCGCATAATTTTTTTATGACAGATCTCTTTGGATCTCAATTTCTTCATCGGTAAAACTAGAATATGAATACCTACTTCATAAGGTTGCTATGAAAACTATATGAGGTAATGTATGTAATGTACACATGGCATCTAGCCCAGTGCCTGACATGTAGCAGGTGTCAAATTGTTAGTTCTTTTCCATTTTTCCCTTAACATATGGAATGTGACTCTGCAGACTGCCCTGATATTAAGAAAAAGGGGGCAATGAGAGGCATTTAACTAGACTTTTCACAAATTTTTTAACTGAGCATCTACTATGTGCCACGCACCAGGCTTGACCATGACTACCATCTTGACGCTTATAGCATGCATGCTTCATGGGAGAAATAAAAGAGAGTAGAATTGTCTTGCTTCTCTCACGTAAACTTGTAGAGGGCACACCTCCAAAGTTTTATGGCAACCCATGTGATAGAAAGCTAGGGAATTATAGAGACACAGGCAGAACATTAACCTAAAATAATAACAGTGTATGCCAATCAACAATATGCTTTCCCAGATCACACTGAGAAAAAGGTACTAGTAATTGCAGCAGGAAATGTTCATGTGAACGATACTGCTACCAATATATGACTGTTTAGCCATTCATTTAATAAATGTTTATTATTATTATTATTATTTTTTTTTTTTTTTGAGACGGAGTTTCGCTGTTGTTACCCAGGCTGGAGTGCAATGGCGCGATCTCGGCTCACCGCAACCTCCGCCTCCTGGGT
>NW_016107344.1:8141091-8156439 GCF_001604975.1 Cebus imitator
GTAGAGATGGGGTTTCACCATGTTGACCAGGATGGTCTCGATCTCTTGACCTCGTGATCCACCCGCCTCGGCCTCCCAAAGTGCTGGGATTACAGGCTTGAGCCACCGCGCCCGGCAATAAATGTTTATTATTATTACATGGTATACTTAAAGATGTTGTGCATAGTGATAGGTGCTGGAATTCCCTTGAGGGTGACTGGCTCTGGGGATGAGAAATTAATTTTG
Source organism: Cebus imitator (assembly GCF_001604975.1). Lineage (NCBI taxonomy): Eukaryota > Metazoa > Chordata > Mammalia > Primates > Cebidae > Cebus > Cebus imitator. The sequence goes on from NW_016107344.1 coordinate 8,141,317, forward strand.
CACAAGTTGGTATCAATGTCAATCTATATATGGATGAAGAGAGGTGTGAGAATCTGGGAGATACTGTGAATAAGATGTCTGATTTCAAGGTGATTAGAGTATTGATTTATGGGATGATCCTAAATTGGACCGTGAATAAGGAAAGTTGCTGAAATTTTTTATCTGTGAAGAAGGTATACAATCATTTGTTTTATTACAGACTATGTTTATGCTTCAAATATTTTACAGAAATAAAATAGTAATTTGTTTTGTTTTGGAGACAGGGTCTTGCTCTGCTGCCCAGGCTGGAGTACAGGGACATGATCATAGCTCACTGCACCCTCCAACTCCGAGGCTCAAGCGATCCTTATGCTTCAGCCTCTCGGGTAGCTGGGACTACAGAGGTACACCACTGTGCCCAGCTAACTTTTTTGTGCTTTTTGTAGAGATGAGTTCTCTTGCTTTGTTGTGCAGGCTGGTTTGAATTGGCTTCAAGCAATCCTCTTGTCTCAGCCTCCCAAAGTGTTGGGATTACAGGCATGAGCCACCCCATTCAGCCTGTAATTTTTCTGAAAGAAAATAGTTATAAAGACTATCACTGCTTTTGGCGTGAGACTTGATCATATGCCCGCTGTGTTAAATTAGATGCATTAGAACAGTATAGAAAAGGCAATTCCAATTGGTTTTTCTGGAAGAACTACAGTAATAGCACCCTTTTCCTACCTTGTTTCCAGCACAGTGCAGACTGAATTTGTTCTCGCCTAGAATCTACCTACTGAGCTAGATTGTGAAAAATGCTCAGGCTGCCTGACAGCTGAGTGATAGGGGCTGACCAGGAGGGGAAGTGAATTACATTTGAAATGGGAAGCTGAAGACAAGCTGCAAGCAAAACCAAAGAGAGGGGTGCTTGCTCTATAGTTCCTATTATTCATGGATCATGAGATGGGCTTCAGTCAATGCTAAGATCTGGCTTCTTATTAGGTGGCATACAGGAGTGCCGGGTTCAGCAAACAATTCAAGGACCTCATCCCCTGCCTCTCCGCCACTGCTCGCACCTCCTCCCCTACCACCCTGTGCGGTCTAGGTCTAGCAGGCTGCATTCCTTTAAGTTAAATGGCACCTCTGGGACTTGTATCTCTCTAGAGTGATGGGGGCTAATCAGAAAAGGCAGTAATGTCTCAGTATGTCTGACCTGCATTTATGAGAAACAAAGCTTGGCACATAGTGCAGAAAATGGGAGAAGACCTGAGAAATCCCAAGTGAGAAAGCATCTTCTGGCTGGGTGCAGTGGCTCACGCTTGTAATCCCAGCACTTTGGGAGGTCGAGGTGGGTGGATCACCTGAGGTCAGGAGTTCGAGACCAGCCTGGCCAGCATGCTGAAACCCTGTCTCTACTAAAAATACAAACATTAGCCAAGTGTGGTGGTTCACGCCTGTAATTCCAGCTACTCAGGAACATGAGGCAGGAGAATCACTTGAACCCAGGAGGCAGAGTTTGCAGTGAGCTGAGATCATGCCATTGGACTCCAGACTGGGCAACAGAGTGAGACTGTCTGAAAAAAAAAAAATCACTTGAACCCGGGAGGCAGAGGTTGCAGTGAGCTGAGCCACTGCACTGCAGCCTGCGTGACAGAGCAAAACTCCTCTCAAAAAAAAAAAAAAAAGGCTGCTTCTCTGTCCCATAAATTAGTTCCCCTAGGGGCTCCCTAGTTAACCAGATTTACTGCTAAATCTCAACAGATTCTCAAATCTTTCCAAACTGATGAAAGTAACAATGCAGGGATCATCATAATTCATCACAATTATTTGTATCTAAGTCACTAGACACTTAGTGTCTGCTACCTTAAAAGGTCAGGTCGACACCAGTTTCTCCTAAAAGCCTAGGGCTCCCAGGGTCTTGCATTTTAACACTAAGAGTGGTGTTTTTGTGAAATTAAAGCACTTTTGTCTTTGTTCCATGCAAAATGCCTCCCTCCCTCCCTCTCACTTATTGTCTCTGAACTTGGCCTTGATTGATAAAATCCATTTCTATTAGGTAAAGCTAGTGAAAGCAGGAATGGTGTTTATCCAGGACTTAAATTAAATCTTACAGAGCTCTTTCTCTGACTGCCCCTAGCTCCCCACAGTTTTCCATCAGTAGACTTCCAAGGAAGCTTTCATTTAGCCAGCTGTTTGCTCCTATTTTACATGATGGTTCTTAGTGTTCAGCAGGAACAAAGATCATGGATATTCCCACTTGGGTTTATCAGAAGCAACTGAGAACAATGAGCTCTTTTTATGTTGAAAATAGAGATTTAAAATTTATTCATAATCTTTACTTCTTCTCCCAACACATTCTCATCCCCATGGGCTCCTTTCTCTAATTAGCTATGCAAGTCTTGACACTAAAATTTAGCTATATATTAATCTTTCATTTTTATTAGTATGAGACCTTCATCCTCCTTCCTATATAAGCACAGTACATGCTTATATTTAAATACATTTTATGTTTCCAGAAATGAGTTAATGAAAACTTATAAAAACATTCGGTCTAATTCTTTTGATGAGAAAAAAAGTACATTTTAAATATGTCACTTCACAACCACTGAGCCACTCCTGAAATTAAGTTACTAGGTAAGTTTAATTTATACAAAACATAAAATGGAGTTGAACATTTATGAAGCTCCTACTATGTGCCAAATGGTATGCTATGGATTTTACATCCATCATCTCTAATTAATCTTCACAATGCCATGAGCTGTTATGTTGTTATTATCAGATTTGGAGAGGGCACAATGAATCCAAGCCTGTCTGACACCAAAGACTGAGCTGTCTCCTAAACTATATTAGAACCAACAGGAATCTTGGGGAAAGCGGTTTTCCAAAGTATGGGATGGGTACAAAATGAGGTGGGATACAGGGACATTGCATTTAAAATGAACTAAATACCATAGTGAAGAAGCTGACTGCTATACTCTTCTAATCCTTCTGATAACATCTAGAGGAAAGGCAGTTCTGTGTTCTGACACTTGCTCATCTGCTCTTCTATCAAAGGAAAAGTAGGTGTCAGAATCATAGTTTTAAAAGACAATACCTAGCAAAGATATAATTCCATATTTAATTATTTTTATAGCTATGGGAAAATGATGGTTGTTTTCCACTTAAGTAGTCATGGATATTTTAATTTTCAAAATAGATGAAAAATACAGGTGTTGCTGTTACAATAAAAAGGTGATTTACTGGTAGGAGAGCAGGTAGATTCACCTCTAAAAAAAATTTAGCAGGTGAAAGTTTTCCCACATATGTGAAAGTATAATTATCTGAACAACCTCTTTAAAGGCTTTTGATGTAACTCTTCAAGTGTACATCTGGCAATTTACGGCTTTAGGTAATCGGAGGTGATAGCTTGGACTGCTTCTGATATAACATGCCTGCATGTCCACTCAGCTGCTGGGGAGCTATACGATACCTCAATATTCTGGCCTTTCGGCTGGAACTGCCATCTTCCAGTAATTTGCCAAAATGACGAACACAAAGGGAAAGAGGAGAGGCACCTGCAAATGTTCTCTAGGCCTTTTAGAAAACATGGAGTTGTTCCTTCGGCCACGTATATGCGAAATCTACAAAAAAAGGTGGTATCGTAGACGTCAAGGGAATGAGTACTGTTCAGAAAAGAATGCCCACAGGTGTTACCATGGCAAAACTGGAAGAGTCTACAATGCTACCCAGCATGCTGCTGGCAGTGTTGTAAACAAGTTAAGGGCAAGATTCTTGCCAAGAGAATTAATGTGTGTATTGAACACATTAAGCACTCTAAGAGCTGAGACATCTTCCTGAAACGTGTGAAGGAAAATAATCAGAAAAGGAAAGCCAAACAGAAAGGCACCTGGGTGCAACTGAAGCGCCAACCTGCCCCACCCAGAGCAGCACACTGTGTGAGAACCAATGGGAAGGAGTCTGAGCTGCTGGAACCTACTCCCTATGAATTCATGGCATAATAGATTTTGAAATAGAAGACCTCTGGGCCATTAAAAAAAAAAAAAAAATCTGCTCTATTCTAAGGGACAGAGTGTCCAGAGTGTCATTTGTTAACAGATTTCCTGAGACTGCTATTTAGGGCTGTCAGATGCACCACCTTTTTTTACAACATTTACAGTACTCCAATCTGATACATATGAGCCCAACACTGAATTTCATAAATGAGAGATCTTTTTGTTGTAAGGTGTGTGGGCTCCAGACTCAGTTTACCAGGGTTCAAATCCTGGCTCTACCACTTCTGAGATTTGTCTTGTCACTTTGTGCCTCACCTTCCTGACCTGTAATGGGATGATGCTATCTATCTCTTGTGGTTGCTGTAAGCCCAAACATTAAACAATTTAATATATTCAAAGCACCAAAACCAGTGCCTTGCATGCAGCAAGTTCTCAATGTTATTTATTTTTCAATCACATGGTACCTATTGTTTCCTAGATGCCCAGTCGATCCATTCATTCAGCCAACATGTATTTATTTATTATGTGCTAGGCAGTCGTCAAGATACTTAAGATACATCGATGGAAACAACAAAGAAAAATCCCTGCCCTTGTGGGGCTCTTTCAGGTAGCAGTCTATTTATTTATATTAATAGATATAACTAAGTAAATTGTATACTGTGTTAGAGTGGTAATGCTGTAGGGCAAACAATGGAGATGGGCAAGGGTCTTTGGAAGATTGTTGAGGGTTAAGATTTAACATATATGTTAAACACAATATTCTTCAAATAAAAATCGTTTTTCTGGGAAAATTAGATTCCCTCTTGATTTCCATTTGCTGATAATCACATCTTTGTTACCCAGGTTTAGAAACTCGGTCACCTTATTTTCTTCTCTATTTTCCCCATAACCTGTCACTAAGTCCCATGTTTTTGTTTTTTTGTAATATCTGTTGAACCTACCCTGATGTGAGCATTTAGGCTTGGGTTACTGTCACAATTTCTAACTAGTCCCTGCTTCCAGTCTCCCCCTGCTCAAATCCAGCCCACATGTCACTAGTAAAGCGACTCCCAAAAAAGCTTGATCATATCTCCTCCTTTCTCAAATGCCTACAGAATTCAAGTCAAACCTTAGAGAATGTTCAAAAGCTGGCAATTCCACTTCTAGGTATACACTCCAAACAACTGACAAAAAGGACCTGAACAGGTATTTGTATACCCATGTCCATAACATTGTTGCTACTGCGAATAGCCTTTTCACAATAGCCAAAAGGTAGAAACAACCCCAATGTCCACCATATATATGTATATATAAACTAATACCTGTCTCTCGTGTGTGTGTGTGTATATATATATATATATATATATATATATACACACACACACGAGAGACATATTCATCCTTAAAGAGGAAATCTGGATACATGCTATAATATGGATAGATTCTGAAAACATCCTGTGTAAAATAAGATGGACACAAAAGGACAAATATGATTCAACTTACATGAGGTATCTAGAAGAGTCAAATTCATTGACAAAAAGTAGGAAAATGTTTACCAGGACTGGGAGGAGGAAGAAATGGGGAGTTAGTGCTAAACAGGTACATATAGAGTTTCAGTTTGGGATAATAAGGAAGTTCTAGAGATGGACAATAGTGATAGTTCCAATACAATGTGAATATTCTCAATGTCACTAAACCATGAAACTTAAAAATGGTTAAAAAGGATCAAGTGTGGTGACTCACAAATCTCAGTGCCTGTAATCTCAGCACTTTGGGAGGCTGAGGCGGGTGGATCACTTGAGGTCAGGAGGTTCAAGACCAGCCTGGCCAACATGGTGAAACCCTGTCTCTACTAAAAATATAAAAAGTTAGCCAGGTAATGTGGCGGGCGCGTATAATCCCAACTATTTGGGAGGCTGAGGCAGGAGAATCGCTTGAACCCAGGAAGCAGAGGTTGCAGTAAGCTGAGATCGCACCACTGCACTCCAGCCTGGGTGACAGAGTAAGACTCTGTCTCAAAAAAAAAAGGTGAAAATGGTAAATTTTATGTTCTGTATCTTTTGCCCTATAGAAACACAAGTTGAATTAACAAAAGCATATGCTACAACAAAAGTACAGGCCAATACCACCAAAATGGTTTTATTTTTGTCATTGACAACAAGCACAACACTGCAATTGTATCATTTTGTTTAGTTTCTTAAATATTACTTAAGTATGCATTAAAAATATGTTTACATTTTAAATATGTGACACATTAAAGAAGTCCTCTGTAAACACAATCCCTTCTCAACATATTTTCCTGCTTTGTTTCATACATAAATAACTCAGTCTACAAAGTCATAAATAATAATACTATCAACTTTTATGGCCTGAAAGTATATACAAATTTTGGAGTTTGACAAAAGTGTTACGATTTTATAAAAAACAGTAGTATTTGTAGTGTTTTACTATCCATCAAATGACTTTTCACATATTCCTACTGCCTCCTCAACCTGTTCTACCAGTAACAGACCTTCCAGTTCACTTGGTAAAGATGCCATACATTTAAAAAGTCAAAATGGACAAAATTCTACATTAAAAAGAAAAAAAATAGCTGAGAAGGTTGCTATTTAAATATTACCAAATCTTATTAAAAGCACTTCAGTTTGTCTGGAAAACAAAAAAATGCTACTAAAGAGGGAATGCTTATATAATCATTTAAATGGTACCTAACAAAATCTAAAATTTAATAAGTAATAAAATCAGATTAAATCCATATTAGTTTTGCAAAAAAACTCCACTGAGATTCTGTTACAGGAACAGAATCAATACTATTCTACATTTTCTAAAATTTATCTTTGAATCTTCATTTTGACAAGTTAAAATTTTAAGGGCAAAAATAAAGACACACAAAATAATTCCAAAAAGCCATACTTATAATCCATTAAGAAGGTTAAAAAAAAAAAAGCCATACTTATGATTCCTAATATAGAATATCTGATTGTTTAGTTACGTTTAATGACTGTCCTTATTTCTTCAAAAAACAGCAAATATCTTTTGAAACACATCACCCACCTAATAATTTATTAAATAAGCATTCAAGATTTATTAGGTAATACTCAAAAATTACTTTTATGTAATAAAAGTAAATATGAATTTTGCATGTTTGCTATGTTTCATTTTACACATTATTTTTTTTAGGCCTCCATTTATAGGGTATAAAACTTTAAGAACACATTCTCAACTAACAGCCTCATTAGATGTAAATAATTCGAATTACAAACAATACTAACCTAAGCATTGTCATTACTTTTAAAATCCAAGTTTCTAAAATTTTAATTATATACAAAAATGACCTGGTTCACACTATTAGCTGCCCAACAAACTGTTTAAAAAACAAAATATTCTTTGTTAAAGAGCAGATTACAAGAAATGTTTTCTATGCTCTTATTTAAAAAACAAGATTCTGATATACATAATGAATCTAAATCAAAATTCACAAATGGTGGCTGAAATCCTGTCAACTTTCAGCCCAATACAATATAAATCCACAGTTATAATGCATAAACAATTCAAAATTAAAGTTTATAATGGAAATGTCAACAAGTCATAACTACTACACATTACTACTGATGGGTTCCACTGTGCTTCAGCCAGGCACAGCAGATACGCACATGTGATAGACAGACTGCTTAGAAAATTAAAGCTATCAGAGCTATAAATAAGGAATATATAAATATGGACACAGCAATGCCAAAGCATTAGAGCCTTTAAAAAAAAAGTGAATAAGATGTGATGTAAACACATCTGATAGTTATCTCTGTAAGCCACTTTCCACTGATTTATAAAGCTATGGTTTTATAATTCTTTTAAAAAGGAAAATTTTTCTACACTGCTGCATGCAGTAATTTCATTGTACATTCTTGACTACAATGCAATCTTCAAATCTTCTTGCAGAGCTTGACATATCTCATCAGAATTTCTCCAGAAAGTCAGCTTGTCATATTTTCAGCAGCCTAGAACAAGAAAGTAAGATTCATTATAATAAAACCATGGAAAAAGAGGCATCATGAAGATAAATTTGTCAATACTGCACTGTCATTAACAAACAACTATTCCCCATGTAAGAGAACCACTTTTATCATGGTAATGCAGTGCTTTTCATGTTTTGCTATATCAGGACTACCTTTTGACCATACAGTTAACAGTCCACAGGCTAGCAGTGGAAAATAGTTATATCACCTAAAATAATAGTTAAGAGCCTATGTAAAAACATACTTCTACTTGAAATATTAACCTATGGCAGACCTGTTCCCATAGACTTCATCAGTTTGTGTTTCTGTATATTTTATTATAGTGTGAAAAAGGGATTAAGAATGAAAAAGACCTTTCATGCTACGAGGTGGAGAGAACAAGATCAACAGATGAATAATGAACATCTAATCCTCTCATCTACACCCCTAACTACTATTCTTTCCCGGAGAATTTCGGCTTACTGCAACCTTCGTCTCCAGGGACCAAGTAATCCTCTCACCGCGGCTTCCAGGGTAGCTGGGACTACAGGCACATGCCACCACCATGACTGATTATTTTAATTTTTAGTAGAGACAGGGTTTCGCTTTCTTGCCCAGGCTGATCACAAACACCTGAGCTCAAGCAATCCACCCACCTCAGCCTACCAAAGTGCTGGGATTACAGGTGAGCCACTGTACCTGGCCCTTTCTAACTCCCAATTAAAACCTGCTTTTAGTTTAGTCTAAGTTCAGACCTCTTTTATAAAAACAACTTAAAATACTGAGAAAACTATAGATAATACAACCTGAAATAAAGCTGAAACTTTCTCTATGCAGCCAACAGAACCTGTAAGGCCAGTTGCCTGGTCGGGAGGTTGGACACGCCCACCTCTGCACCCGGCACCAGGCTCTGCACTCGGCACCTAGCTCTGCCGCAGGACTCCCCTGGAAGGCTCCAGCTGATGCAAGGCTCCTGGCCGGTTTTCCCAGCGGAAAACCCACGCTGTCTCAATCCCGCTCCCCTGGAGTCAATCAGAGCACCCAGCTGTTGCTCGTTCCTCCTACCTATAAAAACCCTACGCCCCAGGAAGTTGGCGCGACTTCCCTGGCCCCTTTCCCTGGGACCATGGAACCTCGCCCGGGAGCTGAATAAATTGGATTTTCATTTTCTTACACTGGCCTCAGTTTCCTCATTTTAAACTCAGCAATAACCCTTACAGAACCAACTTGTTTTTCTATAGAATTCGCTCGAAGTCCTATTATAAATTACTCTTTCCCTCTTCTGGGCCTACTATTCAAGAGAATTAAAACCTAGTTTGAAAAACATTCTGTTGTTCTAAAAGATCTGTTACTTCTTTCTTTCCTTATAGGTTCCTATATTAGCTTTAGCCACATACCCTTTAGGCACTCTGTTATCTTCTTAACTCCATTCTCAGCATTACCTAATTCAAAGAAGACTTAAAATCATATACATTACTTGTTTTTTTAATTAAGATACCTTAATTAAAATGCAATTTCTCTTGTCCCATTCCATTTTCATATTAATTTTGGAAGTCCTCCTCCAATATACAATGAAACAAGTATTTTTGCCTAAACAAAGTAAGCAATGCTATGACGTTCATGTTATACAAAAATGCAGAAGTTTCTATCTGAAAGGGCAGCAAAAGCATCCTAGAGATAGCTATATAGTTGTTACCAGTTGCCTCTACAGACTGCAAACATTTGCAAGGATCAGCCCTGGGGAAAATCTGCCTTAGCAGTCCTCTTCTTTTCCAAACTTTCCTTTTCTGTGCAAGAGTTAACTCACCCCCTTGGGAAGATGAGTGGGAGAATAGGGTGTATTGAATCCTTCATTCCTCTCCTAACTCCAAATTCTACAGCTCCAAAATCCTCATGCTGCGGACCTGCCTGCACAGGGACACATCACAGTTTATATTAAAGTATTAGTAACAGTACAGGACATCAGTGAGAGAAAGGGCAAGCCTCAGTCCACAGAACTAAAATAGAAGATACAGCAAAGTAAGTTTTGCTCAGGACTTCTCAATTATAATATGTAGATGACTGGTTTCACATAAATCCTAGCACTAAGGAGATAATATAAAAATTCAATGTCAATAAAGAATCACTAATAAAATGCACTTAATTAGCAGTCCTATTTATGCTGTGGGAGATGCGCATAAGGTGGTCTAATTATTGCTGTTGAGTAACTTATGTAATCAGACTAGCTAACCACTTTTACTATAAATGATTTAGGCCACATCAACATACAATATACAAATCTGTGAAAGTAAAAAGCAAAACAATTAACAAAAAATAGTTACTATTTTCTACATAGTTAACCCGAAGAGCAAAAGACAAAAATAATGTCTCAGACCAACAGTTTTTTGCAACATTTCAAGATATCCTTCATTTGTTATTCTACATATTCTAAAACAGAGACAGTAAATACCACACAGTTAAAGTCTATTTGCCAGGAATTCTAGATAAAGATAGAACACAGAAGGAACAATTTCTTACCTTAAATTTAAAACCAAAAGAAATTAACAACAAAAAGAGAGCAAGAAAGTAATTCATTCACAGCAACGACACATGGCCAGAAGAATCTTATGCTTGTAAAGCCAATAAAGGGTTGTCAAGGAAAGGGAGAGGGTCAGTGCTCAGCTGAATCCACCAGTTACCCACCTCTGTCCCAAATGGCAATACGGGAAAACATAGTCCAGAGAGAAGCAGATTCATGAGTTACTCTTTTTTAATTCACTAAAATCAAGTATAACACTTTTATTTTTAAAATAACATGATACTATCTGAAATGATGTTTACCAAACATTATCTCAGGTAATCTCTTTGGTAATCTTGAGTAATTTTTTTTTATTTTTTGTATTTTCTGAATTAAAAATTTTAAAATTATAAGGATGTATCACTTTCATAAAAATTATATAATTATGTCAATTACTTCAAAAAAACAAGTTCTAATAAATACTTCTTTGCTAGGAACTCCCTAGTTCTTGTTTTTTCCACTCTGTTGCCCAGGCTGGAGTGCAGTGGCACAATCATAGCTCATTGCAACCTCGAACGCCTGGGCTCAGGGCATTCTCCTGAATAGCCAAAACTACAGGTGTGTACCACCATATCCAGCTAATTAAAATAAGTGTTTTGTAGAGATGGGATCTCACTGTGTTGCCCAAGGCACTCCTGAACCCCTGGCCTCAAGTGATCCTTCTGCTTTGGCCTCCCAAAGTGCTGGGATTACACGCATGAGCTAGCATGCCTAGCTGAAACACCCTAGTTGTTTTTTTTTTTTTTTTTTTTTGAGACGGAGTTTCACTCTTGTTACCCAGGCTGGAGTGCAATGGCGCGATCTCGGCTCACTGCAACCTCCGCCTCCTGGGTTCGGGCAATTCTCCTGCCTCAGCTTCCTGAGTAGCTGGGATTACAGGCATGTGCCACCATGCCCAGCTAATTTTTTGTATTTTTAGTAGAGATGGGGTTTCAACCATGTTGACCAGGATGGTCTCGATCTCTTGACCTCGTGATCCACCCGCCTCGGCCTCCCAAAGTGCTGGGATCACAGGCTTGAGCCACTGCACCCGGCCGACTCTGGGTCTCTTATACACACTCAAACTTAGTACAAAACAAAAATATCTTCCTATTACATTCATTCCCTTTCAAACCTCAAGCACAGTAAAACAAAAACTCTTGCAGTTGTGGTAGATGTGTACTAAATAAATCTTCCCCTCAAAAATTTCAGAAATACATTGATAAAAGACTATAATACTCCTCTATTTTTATTAACAGAGTTATTAGATAATATTAAGTCAGGTAATGTGCCCATGCTAAAGTCCAATGACTGTTTTGTTTCTAAAAACCACTTCATCTTTTCCTAAACTGCTAGCTCAGGTATTCTTGAGATTTACTGGGGGAGAAAACTCAGTAGTTAAGCAAACAACTCTGAAGTCAGACAGCCCAAGTTCAAATCTCAGGTCAATCACTAACTGTAAAGTTCTTAAAATAAGTAAATTAGTCACCAAAAGCTTCAGTTTCCTTAGCAGTAAACTACCAATAGTAGCATAAGTATTGCTTGTTGGAAATGCTTGGGACCAGAACTGTTTCTGATTTCAGATGTTCTGAAATTTTGGAAAATTTGCATTAAAGTTGTCCCTTGGTATCCGTGGTGAATTATAAGTTCAAGGACTCCCCCATCCCCCACCCCACAGATATTAAAGTCCACAGATCCTCAAACGCCTTTTATAAACGGGTATAGTATTTGCACTTAACCTACATGCATCCTCCCACATACTTCACATTATCTCTGGATTAGTTGTGATACCTAACACAATGTAAACACTATGTAAATAGTCGTTATCCTGTATTGTTTAGAGAATCATGACAAGAAAAAAAGTCTGTACCTTTTTAGCACAGACACAACCCTCCTTCCCCCTGCTCCCAAAATATTTTTGATCCACAGCTGGTTGAATCCATGGATGCAGAACCCACAAATACAGATGACTGACTGTACTTGCTGACTGAGCATCCCTAATTAGAAAATCTGAAATGCTCCAATAAGGATTTCCTTTGAGTGTCACGTTGGAACTCAAAATGTTTCAGATTTTGGAACGTGTTGGATTTTGAGATTAGGAATGCACAAACTGTAGTAGTTATCACTGTTGTGATGACAGAGGAAATAATGCCAATGAAGCCTGCAGAACATACGGTCTATGCATGAGAAAAGTATTCACATAAATAACAGCTATTCTTATTATTCAGTTATTTTTCTTTCTGCCCTATGAAAGCCATAGGTTTGAGTTAAAAAAGAAACAAAAAATTTCAGTAGTTTTTAAACTCTAAAAAATACATGATTAAAAACATCTGAAACTTTACATGCACATCTGACAAAGGGTTTATAGCCAGAATATTTAAAGGGCTGCCAATCAAAAAGAAAAGGACAGACTATGCAAAGAAATGGGAAAGTGACTCAAAAAGATGTATCACAAAAGAGGTTGGCTAATAAACATGCAAAAATAAACTTAATCTCATTGGTATCGAGAGAAATACAAATAAAACCAAATGCGAGGGTGGAGGTGGAGCAAGAGGGCTGAAAAGAAGCCTGCAGCAATTGTGTCTCCTTCCCTGCTGGAATGTCAAATTGAGCAACTATCCATACAAAAAAGCACCTCATAAGAACCAGGCGCTGAGAAACATCCACAAGCACCAAAACCATCCAGAAACACACACCACCACCAAATGAGCTATAAAATATTAATGACTAATCCTTGATATCAAAATAATTAAAAATAATCAAGCAGAAATTCTGGGCTGAAAATGCAATTAACATACCGAAGAATGTATCGGAGTCTCTTAATAGTAAACCAGTTAATCTGAAGAAATAATGAGCTTGCAGACAAGATATGTGAAAATACATAGTCAGAGGGGACAAAATAAAACAAAATGAAAAAGGAAGAGGTATGCCTACAAAATCTAGAAAAGAGCCTGGAAAGGGAAAATCTAAGAGTTACTGACCTCAAAGAGGAAGTTGAGAAGAAGACTGTGGTAGAAAGAGTATTCAAAGGGACAATATTGGAGAACTTCCTAATCCAAGAGAAAGTTATCAATATTCAGGCGCAAGAAGGCTACAGAATACCAAACAGATTTAACTCAAATAAGACTACCTCAAGACATTTAATAATCAAACTCCCAAAGGTCAAAGATAAAGAAAGGACCCTAAAAGCAGCAAGAGAAAACAAAGAACATACAAAGAAACTGTCAGGCCTCCATGTGCAAGCTTGGACCCATAAAGTCTTAAGTCCTGCCTGCCACGGCTGATCGCCCCCCACCCCCGGCCTGCATTGGCCAGTTGGCCATTGTCCCTAATCATAACTGAACTTATGGTAACGTATACTCCTTGCCCCCACCCCCACCACTGTAACTAATCTAACACCCCTGCCCCCCACAAAAATTGCCCCAACCTATAAAATCAATTCACACCCCTACTCCCTTCGCCTGTCCTTTCTCAGATTCAGCCTGCTTGCACCCAAGCACAAAATAGAAGTCTTGTCGCCCACACAAAGCCTGTTTAGAAGGTCTCTTTATTAAATGTGTTTAATATTTGGTACTACTGGACGCAAATAACAGAAACTGCAATACGTCCGACAGCAGACTACTCAGTGGAAACCTTACAAGCCAGAAGAGAGGGACAAGACATATTTAAAGAGTATATCTAGTGAAAATATCCTTCAAACATAAAGGTGAAATAAAGACTTTTCCAGACAAACAAAAGCTAAGGGATTTCATCAATAGATCTGCCCTACATTATGCTAAAGGAAGTTCATCATTCTGAAATAAGAGGACATTAATAGGCACTAAGAAATCACCTGAAGGTACCAAACTCACCAGCCATCGTAAGTACACAGAAAAACGCAGACTATTAGAACACTGTAACTGCAGTATATAAACTATTCATATCTCGAGTAGCAAGCCTAAAAAATGAACCAGTAAAAAATAATAACTACAACTTTTCAAGACACACACAGTACAACAAACATACAAATAGAAATAAAAAGTTAAAAAGTGGGGAGACAAACTGCAAGTTTTTATTAGTATTCTCTTTGTTCGTTGTTTATACAACCTGTGCTGTCATCAGTTTAAAGTAACGGTTATAAGGTTTGATCTGCATGCCTCAAGGGAACCTCAAATCAAAAAACGTGCAACAGATACACAAAAAATAAAAAGCGAGAAATGAAAACATATTACCAGAGAAAATCACCTTCACTAAAAGGAAGACAGGAAGGAAGGAAAGAAACAGAAGTCTACAAAACAATCAGAAAACAAAGTGGCAGTAGGAAGTCCTTAATTATCATAACATTGAATGTAAATGAACTAAACTTTCCAATCAAGACATGGAGTGGCTGACTTGATTACAGGCTGGGTGCGGTGGCTCAGGCCTGTAATTCCAGCACTTTGGGAGGCCAAGATGGGCAGATCACCTGAGGTCAGTAGTTCGAGACCAGCCTGACCAACATGGAGAAACCCCATCTCTACTAAAAATACAAAATTAGCCAGCCGCAGTGGCGCATGCCTGTAATCCCAGATACTCAGGAGTCTGAGGCAGGATAATCGCTTGAACCTGAGAGGTAGAGGTTGTGGTGAGCCAAGACTGCACCATTGCACTACAGCCTGGCAACAAGAGCAAAACTCTGTCTCAAAAA
>NW_016107344.1:8156454-8172405 GCF_001604975.1 Cebus imitator
AAAAAAAAAAAAAAAAAAAACCACCGAACAATCTGTTGCCTACAAAACACACTTCACTGATAAAGAAACACAGACTGAAAATAAAGGGGTAGAAACAGATATTCCATGGAAGCAAAGAAAAGGAGTAGCTATCCTTGCATCAGAGAAGAATAGACTGCAAGACAAAAAATTTAAAAATAGACAAACAAGGTTATTATACAATGATAAAGGGGTCAATTAAGCAAGAGGATATATAACAATGGTAAGTAGATATGCACTGATACTGGAGCCCCAGATATATAAAGCAAAAATTATTAGAGCTAAAGATAGAAACAAACCCCAATACAATAACAGCTGGAAACTGTCAACCCATTTTCAGCATTGGATAGCTCTCCCAGAGAGAAAAATGACAAAGGAATACCAAACAATCTGCACAATAGACCAAGTAGATATTTACAGAACACTTCATCCAATGGCTGCAGAATACACATTCTTCTCCTCAGCACAGGCCTCATTACAAGGGATAGGCCATATGCTGAGCCACAAAACAAATGATAAAAAATACAAAAAAAATTTAAATAATATCAACTTTAACCACAATAAAATAAAATTAGAAACCGATAACAGGAATTTTGAAAACTATACAAACATGGAAATTAAACAATGTGCCGTAGAATGACCACTCAATGAAGAAATTAAAAAACAAACTGAAAAATTTCTCTGAACAAATGAAAACGGAAACACAACATACTAAAACCTATGGGATACAGCAAAACCAGTATTAAAAGGAAAGTTTATAGCAAAAGGGGCCTAATCAAAAAAACTAGAAAAACTTCAAATAAACAACTTAACATATGAAAAAAATGCTCAATATCGCTAACAATCAGGGAAAGGCAAATCAAAACCACAGTGCCATACCAGCTCACTCCTGCAAGAATGGCCACATCAAAAAATCAAAAAATAATAGATGTTGGTATGGATGTGGTGAAAAGAGAACACTTTTCCACTGTTGGTGGTAATGTAAACTAGTACAACCAACAACCACTACGGAAAACATTGGGTACAGTAACCACTGCTTGGGTGATACGTGCACCAAAATCTCAGAAATCACCACTAAAGAACTTAATGCATATAACCAAATACCACCTGTTCCCCTCAAACCCATTGAAACAAAAACATAATTAACAAAAATTTAAAAAAGAAATTCAAAAGGCCATTAGTGGCTACTATGAGCAACTATATGCCAATAAATTGGAAAACATAAAATTCCTAGATACATGCAACCTACCCAATATGAAACAAGAAGAAATCCAAAACCTGAACAGACCAATAACAAGTAATTAGATCGAAGGCATAACAAACAAAAAGTCTCCCAGCAAAAAAAATCCCAGGATCTGACGGCTTCACTGCTGAATTTTACCAAACATTTAAAGAAAAATCAATATCAATCTTACTGAAACTATTCTAAAAAACAGAGGAAGAGGGAATGCTTCTAAATTCATTCTTTGAAGCCAGTATTATCCTAACACCAAAACCAAAGACACATTAAAAAAAAAAAGAAACCTATAGGCCAGTAGCTCTGATGAACATTGAGGCAAATAACCAAACAAAAATACTAGAAAACTAAATTGAACAACACATTAAAGAGAGAATTCATCATCACCAAGTGGAATTTTTCCTAAGAATGCAAGGATAGTTCAACATATACAAATCAATAGATGTCATACGTCAGATCAGCAGAATGAAAAACAAAAACCATACGATCCTTTCCACTAATGCTGAAAAAGCATTTGATAAAATCATTCCTTCATGATAAAAACCCTAAAAAAGCAGGGGATAGAAGGAACATAATAAAACAATGAAAACCATATATAACAGATCTACAGCTAGTTATCATACTAAATGGGAACAACTGAAAGCCTTTCTCTAACAGCTTAAACACAAGAATGCCTACTTTCAGGCCGGGTGCAATGGCTCACGCCTGTAATCCCAGCACTTTGGGAGGCCGAGGCGGGTGGATCACGAGGTCAAGAGATCGAGACCATCCTGGTCAACATGGTGAAACCCCGTCTCTACTAAAAATACAAAAAATCAGCTGGGCATGGTGGCGCATGCCTGTAATCCCAGCTACTCAGGAGGCTGAGGCAGGAGAATTGCCTGAACCCAGGAGGCGGAGGTTGCGGTGAGCCGAGATCGCGCCATTGTCACTCCAGCCTGGGTAACAAGAGCGAAACTCCGTCTCAAAAAAAAAAAGAATGCCTACTTTCATCAGTGTTATTCAACATAGTAGTGGAACTCCCAGCTACAGCAATCAGTCAAGAGAAAGAAATAAGTGACATCCAAATTGGAAGGGAAAAGGTCAAATTATCCTTGTTTTCAGATGATAGGATCTTATACTTGGGAAAACATTAAGACTCTACCAAAAAACTATCAGAACTGATAAATTTAGTAAAGTTGCAAGATATAAATGAACACAAAAAATTCATAGCATTTTTATATGCCAACAGTGAACAATCTGAAAAAGAAATCAAGAAAGTCATCCCAAATATGATAGCTACCAATAAAATACCTAGGAATAAACTTAGCCAAAGAAGTGAAAGATCTCTACAATGAAAACTATAAAACACTGATGCAAAAAATTGAAGAGGACACTAAAAAATGAAAAAAAAAAAATTGATATTCATCAACTGGAAGAATCAATATTGTTAAAATGTCCATATAGGCAAAGCTATCTACAGATTCAATGCAATCCCTATGAAAATACCAATGACATTCTTCACAGTAGTAGAAAAAATAATCCTAAAATTTATATGGAACCACAAAACACCCAGAATAGCTAAAGCTATCCTGAGCAAAAAGAACAAAACTGGAGGAATCACATTACCTGACTTTATACTACAGAGCTATAGTAACAAAAACAGCATGGTACTGGCATAAAAACAGACACACAGACCAATGGAACAAAACAGAGATCCCAGAAGTAAATCAATACATCTACAGTGAATTCATTTTCCACAAACATGTCAAGAATATACCCTGGGAAAAAGACAGTCTGTTCAATAAATGGTACTGGGAAAACAGGACATCCACATGCAGAAGCAAGAAGCTAGATAAACTAGACCTCTATCTCTCACCATATACAAAACAATGGATTACAGACTTAAATCTAACGCCTCAAACTATGAAACTATGGGGGGGAAAAAAAACAACGACTGGGGAAACTCTAGGACACTGATTTGGGCAAAGATTTCTTAAATAATACTCCATAAACACAGGCAACCAAAGCAAAAATGGACAAACGGAATCACATCAAGTTAAAAAGGTTCTGCACAGCAAAGGAAACCATCAACAGAGTGAAGAGACAACTCACAAAATGGGAGAAAATATTTGCAAATTATCCATCTGACAAGGGATTAATAACCAGAATACATAAGGAGCTCAAACAACTTAATAAGAAACAACCTAATAATCTGATTAAAAAAATGAGCAAAAGGTCTGAACAGACATTTCTCAAAAGTATATACAGAGGCCGGGGGCGGTGGCTCACGCCTGTAATCCCAGCACTTTGGAACGCTGAGGCAGACATCATGACATCAGGAGTTCGAGACCAACCTGGCCAACATGGTGAAACCCAGTCTCTACTAAGAATACAAAAATTAGCCAGGCATGGTGGTGCACACCTGTAATCCTAGCTACTCAGGAGGCTGAGGCAGGAAAAAAAGAAAAAAAAGAAGACCTATAAATGGCCAACAGGTAATGACGAGGTGTTCAACATCACCGATCAGAGAAATGCAAATAAAAACTACCATGGGTTATCATCTCACACCAATTAAAATAGATTTTACCCAAGACAGACAATAACAAATGGTGGTGAGGCTGTGGAAAAAGGGAACCCCTTGTACATCGTTGGTGGGAATGTAAATTAGTACAGTCACTACAGAATGGTATGGAGGTTCTTTATAAAGCTAAAAAGAGATCTATCATATGATCCAGCAATCCCACTGCTAGGTATATACTCAAAAGAAAGGAAACCAATATATCAAAGCAATATCTGCACTCCCATATTTATTGCAGCACTATTCACAATAGCCGAGATTTGAAAGCAACCTAAGAGTCCATCAACAGATTAATGGATAAAGAATGTGTAGTTTAGCAGGCACAGTGGCTCACACCTGCAATCCCAACACTTTGGGAGGCCAAGGTGGGTGAATCACTTGAGGCCAGGAGTTTGCGACCAGCTTGGGCAACATGGTAAAACCCTGTTTCTATTAAAAATACAAAAATTAGCCAGGCATGGTGGCAGGCACCTGTGATCCCAGCTACTTGGGAGGCTGAGGCAGGAGAATCGCTTGAACCCGAAAGGCAGAGGTTGCAGTGAGCAGAGATCACACCACTGCACTCCAGCCTGGGCATCAGAGCGAGACTCTGTCTCAAACAAACAAAAAAACAGAAAGTGTAGTTCTTATACAGAATTGAGTACTATTCAAACATAAAAAAGAATAAGATCTTATCATTTGCAACAATATGGGTGGAATAAAAAAGAATAAGATCCTGTCATTTCCAACAATACAGGTGGAACCAAAAGTTATAATGTTAAATGAAAAGCCAGGTACAGAAAGATAAATTTCACATGTTCTCATTTATTTACTGGAGCTAAAAATTAAAACAACTCTGATAGAGACAGGGGGTAGAATGATGGTTACCAGAAGCTCGGAAGGGTAGCTGGGGGTCAGGGGGTGGAGGAGGAAAATAGGAATTGTTAATTGGTCCAAAAATATAGTTGGATAGAATAAGATCTAGCATGTGATAGCACATAGGGTTATTACATTCAACAATAACACCGTACATTTAAAAATAACTAAAATTGGATTGTAACACAAAGAAAGGATAAATGCTTGAGGTGATAGATACCTCATTTACCCTGATGTGATCACTATACACTGTATGCCTGTATCAAAATCTCAACATGCCCCATAAATAGAGACTTAGAATATACCCGCAAAAATTAAAAAATGAGAAACCCATAGATAACCTAGAATGACTAAAATTAAAAAGACTCACAAAACAGGCCGGGTTTGGTGGCTCATGCCTGTAATCCCAGCACTTTGGGAGGCTGAGGCAGGTGGATCACTTGCAGTCAGGAGTTCAAGACCAGCCTGGCCAACATGGTGAAACCCCATCTCTACTAAAGAAAAATAAAAAATTAAGAAAAAAGACTTACAATAATAAGCATTGGCAAAGATGAGAAGAAAACTCATATGCTGCTGGTAGAAATATAAATCAATATAATAATTTTTGAAATGGCTGATATTATAATTATCTGTTGAAGCTGAAGATAAACATAACCTAAGAATTGGCAATTTTTCTTCTACATAGACACCAAACAGAAATGCATGTATACATGAATCAAGAATCATGGACAACAATACTCAAAGCAGCATTATGTGTAACAAACCAACACAGTGGACAGGATATAGTATATTTGTATAATGAAACATTCAGTGAAACGGAATGAATCACAGCTACACATGACATAAATAAACCTCACAGACACAATGTTACATGAAAGAAACCAGTAAAAAGATGGTTACAAGATTCCATTTATATCAAATACAATAGTTTAAATTAGAGTCTGACATAGTTTGGATGTGTCCCCACCCAAATCTCATGTTGAAATATAATCCCCACTGTTGGAGGCGGTGCCTTGTGGAAGATGACTGGATCATGGCGGCAGATTCCCTCATGGATGGTTTAGCACCATCCCCTTGGTGCTGCCTTCATGACAGTGAGTTATCACTCTAATTGTTTAGAAGTGTGTGGCACCAGGCCGGGCGCAGTGGCTCACGCCTGTAATCCCAACACTTTGGGAGACAGAGGTGGGAGGATCATCTGAGTTTGGGAGTTCAAGACCAGTCTGACAAACATGGTGAAACCCGGCTCTACTAAAAATACAAAATTAGCTGGGCATAGTGGCACATGCCTGTAACCCCAGCTACTTGGGAGGCTGAGGTAGGAGAATCACTTGAACCCAGGAGGCAGAGGTTGAGGTAAGCAGAGATTGTGCCATTGCACTCCAGCCTGGGCAATAAGAGCAAAACTCCATCTCAAAAACAAAGCCAAACAAAACAAAGAAGTGTGTGCCACCTTTCCCCACCTCTCTTGCTCCTGCTCTGGCCATGTGACATGCCTGCTTCCACTTCTCCTTTTGCCATGACTGTAAGCCTCCCGAGGCCTCCCCAGAAGTCAAGCAGATGCCAGTACCATTTTTCCTGTAAAGCCTGCAGAACCATGAGCCAATTAAACCCCTTTTCTTTACAAATTACCTACTCTCAGGTGTATCTTCGTATCAATATGAGAATAGACTAATACAGAAAATTGGTACCAAGAGCTGATGCCTTGTTATGAAGATACCTGAGAATTTGGAAACAATTGGAACTGGGTAATGAGCAAAGGTTGGAAGAGTCTGGAAGGAAGATAAGGGAAGGTCTGCAAGTTCCTAGAGACTAGTTATATGGTTGCGACCAAAATGCTGATAGTGATACGGACAATGAAGTCGAGGCTGAGGAGGTCTCAGATGGAAATGGGGAACTCATTGGTACCTGGAGCAAAGGTCACGTGTGTTATGCTTTAGCAAAGAACTTGGCTGCACTGTGTCCATGTCCTAGGGATCTGAGGAAGCTTGGACTTGAAAGTGATAATTTAGGGTATCTGGTGGAAGAAATTTCTAAGCAGCAAAATGCTCAATATGTTGAACAGCTGCTTCTAACAGCATATACTCAGATGCATGAGCACAGAAATAACCTAAGGATGGAACTTAAAGGGGAAGCAGAGCACAAAAGTTTGAAAAATGTGCAACCTGTCCATGTGGTAGAAAATAAAAGCCCATTTTCAGAAAAAGAATTCAAGGGGGCTACAGAGCAACCACTTGCTAGAGAACCACTTGCTAGAAAATATTCCACATCTAAATAGGTGACAGGTGCTAATAGTCAAGACAATGTGTAGAAGGCCTAGACAGCACTTCAGAAATCTAACAGGCAGCCCTTCCCATTACAGGCTCTGAGGCCTAGGACAGAATAGTTTCATGGGCCAGGCCCAGGGCCCTGAAGCCCTCCACAGCCTTGGGACATTGCTCCTTGCAACCCAGCCATTCTAGCTCCAGCCATGACTCAGAGTGGCCCAGGTATAGCTTGGCTCACTGCTTCAGAGGGTGCAAGCCATAAGCCTTGGTGGCTTCCAATGGGTGTCAAGCCTGTGGGTGCACAGAGCACAAGGGCTAAGGCTTGGCTGCCTCCACCTAGATTTCAGAGGATATATGGAAAAGCCTGGATATCCAGGCAGAAGCCAGCTTCAGGGGTAGATGCCTCATGGAGAACCTCTACTAGGGCAGTGCACAGGGGAAATATGGGGTTGAAGCCCCAACACAAAGTCCTTACTGGGGCACTGCCTAATGGAGCTGTGAGAAAAGGGCCACCATCCTCCAACCCCAGATCCACTGATAGCTTGTACCCTGAGCCTGGAAAAGCTGCAGGCACTCAATGATGCCAGCCCATGAGAGCAGCCATGAGGGCTTAACCCTGCAAAGCCACAGGGGCAGAGCTGCTCAAAGCCTTGGGAGTACACCGCTTCCATCAGTGTGTCCTGGATGTGGGACACAGAGTTAAAGGAGATTGTTTTGGAGCTTTAAGATTTAATGACTGCCCTGCTGGGATGGAACTTGTATAAGGCCTGTAGCCCCTTTCATTTGGCTGATTTCCCCCTTTTGGGATGGGAATGTTTACTCAATATCTATAATCTCATTGTATCTTGGAAGTAAATAACTTATTTCAGATTTTACAGGCTCATCGGTGAAAGGGACTTGCCTCATCTCAGATAGAACTTTGGACTTCTGGGTTAATGCTGGAATGAGTTAAAACTTTGGGGGACTGTTGGGAAGGCATGATTATATGTTGCAATGTGACAAGAATACATGAGATCTGGGACGGGCCAGCAATGGAATGATACTTTGGATGTGTGTCCCCACCCAAATTTCATGTTGAAATGTAATTCCCAATGTTGGAATGCTGGAGGTGGGGCCTGGTGGGAACCGACTGAATCATGGGAGCAGATCCCTCAAGAATGGTTTAGCACCATACTCTTGGTGCTGTACTCACTATAGTGAGTGAATTCTTAAGAGTTCTGGTTACATAAAACGGCACCTCACTCTCTCCCTCTTGCTACTTTTGCCATGTGATGTGCCTGTTCCACTCTTTGCCTTCCACAGTGATTGTAATCTTCTGAGGCCTCCCCAGAAGCACATGCCACTATGTTTCCTATACAGTCTGCAGAACCATGAGCCAATTAAACCTCTTTTCTTTACAAATTATCTGCTCTCGGGTTTTTTGTTTGTTTGTTTTAAGATGGAGTTTCCCTCTGTCATCCTGACTGTGCAATCTTGGCTCACTGCCACCTCCACCTCTTGGGTTCAAGTGATTCTCTTGCCTTAGCCTTCTGAGCAGCTGGGATTACCGGAGCCCACCATAATGCCGTGTGAATTTTTGTATTTTTGGTAGAGATGGGGTTTCACTATGTTGGCCAGACTGGTCTTGAACTCCTGACTTCGAGTGCTCTGTCTGCCTCAGCCTCCCAAAGTACTGGGATTACAGACATGAGCCACCATGCCCAGCAAGTATTTCTTTATATCAGTTCAAGAATGGACTAACACAGAGTTTACCATAAAAGTGAGGATAGTAGTTATTGGAGGAGAGGGCAAGAGGGAGAGGTTAGTGATTGAAGAGCGGGCACAAGGGGGATTCTCTGGTACTGGCAATGATAGTTGCATGGATATTCTCTTTATGATACATTTTGCCTCTATAAATGTGGTTTACCCTTTTTTGTTAGATTTAATAATCAAAAGATTTAAAAAAGCATAAAAACAAACATGAAGAACTCATTTGAAAATAATCTGAAAGATACATAAATCATATGTTTTAAATAGTTGCTTTCTTAAAGGTTAAGAAAAAAAGAGAAGTCACTTTGTATTAGGTATTAGAAGTTTTTGTTTGTTTTCCCCCCATTGACTGTCTCTGTAAGCCCATGTTTTGGACAAGTGTTAAGATAAACTAACTTAAAGTTTTAGTATTCAAGGTTTGTTAGTGCCATATAAAAAGGGAAATATAATCACAAGCATTTAAATCAGAGAGTTTGTGCAAGAGAGAACAGGGTATGTTTTCAGTTGTCAATCTGGACAATTAAAAGGTAGAAAGGCGGTTAATTTGAATTTGAAAAAAGGTGGCCCTCTGGAAGCCTGGTGGCGGCAGCAGCAGCCCACCCTGGTCTCTGAGGTACTCTTGGAGTCACTTTTTCCTTTTCCTGAAGGACAACACATGGGCTCACAGCTGACCAGCTCCATCAGCCTGCTTCCTGTCTGAAGAATCCCAGTCATCTGACAGCCTTCTTTCTCTTCTTCCTGTCCAAGCTGGCTGTGTTTGTGCTAAGATGGTTGACTGGCTCTATCACGTACCTAATCTCTTCACAAAAGTCTAGCCACACTCTTAGCCCTGTCTCCAGAACATGGTATTCAGAGAGGCTGAGAATTTTCTAAATTCTCAAATGCTAGTTCCTTTTCTCTTAACAGGTCCTTCCACAATTTGCTCATTCCTCTCACATTATTAAGCAGCAAGCAGAAATCAGGCTGTACCTTTCACAATCTGCTTGGAAATTTCCTCAACAAACTATCCAAATTTGTTGTTTACGTATACTATTTTCCTTCCAACAGTAGAACATAATTCAGCCACAGTCTGTCACCTTCTTTTTTTTTTTTGTTGAGACAGTATTTCACTCTTGTTGCCCAGGCTGGAATGCAATGTCAAAATCTCAGCTCACTGCAACCTCTGCCTCCTGGGATCAAATGATTCTCTTGCCACAGCCACCCAAGTAGCTGGGATTACAGTCATGTGCCACCATGCCTGTCTAACTTTCTATTTTTAGTAGAGACGGGGTTTCTCCATGTTGGTCAGGCTGTTCTCAAACACCTAACAGCAGAAGTTCCACCCACCATGGCCTCCCATAGCGCTGGGATTACAGGCATAAGCCACCTTGCCCAGCCCAACTGGCCACTTTCTAACAAAGATCCCCTTTCTTTTAGTGTCCAATAAATGTTCCTCATTTCCATCTAGGTCTTCACTAAAAGTGCTTTTAACATTTATATTTTAGCAACATTCTAATCCTAATGGGAGTCTCAAAAACAACCTGAAGCTTTCTCTACAGATCTCTTCTTCCTGAGCCCTCACCAGAATTGCCTTTAACATTCACCATTCTATCAAGTTCCTCTTCAAGGAAATCTAGTCTTTTTCTATCAAGCACCTTAAAACTTTCCAGTCTCTATTCAATACCTAATTCCAAAGCCACATCCTCATTTCTAAGTATTTGCTACTGCAACACCCCACTTCCCAGTACCAAAACCTATATTAGATTTCTGGGGCTGCAACAAAATACCACATATTGGGTGGGTTAAAACAATAAAAATATATTTACAATGTGAAGGCCAAAGTCCCTAATGAAGGTGTTAGCTGGGTCATGCTCTCTGACAGCTCTAGGGGAGTATCCTTCCTTGCCTCTTTCTAGCTTCTGGTGGCCACAGAAAATTCTTAACTTTCCTTGGCTATTTGTGTCCAAATTTCTCTTGTCCTATAAGGCCATCAAGCATTGGGTTAGGATCTACCCTAATCCAGGGTGACCTCATCTTAATTTGATTATATCGGCAAAGGCATTATTTCTAAATAAGGTCATATTCATTAGGACCACAGGTTAGGACTTGAACATATCTTTTCTGGAGCAGGCACAATTTTACTCACCACATAGCACAATTCTAAAAACAGAGACTTCTGGGAACATATAACATGGTCCATGGTAGTAGTAATTTCTGTGATATGAACACACGCTATTTAGCTCCTGGTCTTCTGGTGGTGTTGGATGTTAGTTTAACCTTGTTTAACCAGGATGTTCCCCATAACTTCATTAATATTTTCTAAATAGAAGCATCTTTATTTAGAATGAACTAATAGGAATCTCTAACCTTTAGTGCTTCAGTAGCCTTGCGAAGCTCCTTAATAACCGATGATAAAGCTTCTGGGTTAATTCCTTGTTCACAAAGCCGTACACAAATAGACAGAGTTTCCATATCTAAGCCAGTATTCAAAATTCTTGAAATCTCAAGCAGAACTGAAAAAAGATATAAAGAAAACTTAAAAAAAAAAAAAAAAAAAAAAAAAAAAAAAAAAAAAAAAAAAAAAAAAAAAAAAAAAAAAAAAAAAAAAAAAAAACTTACGGCATTGAAAAATATGCACATAGTACTTTTATTAATTTATATGCACAATACCAGGGAATTAGCACAGCATCCCAGGTTTTGGAAATATGCATGTAATACTGTCTTGCCTTTACTTTATCTTAGAAACTTAAATATAAACTTACAACTTCACATCACAGAACTGCCTTTTCCATCTTGGTATATATTCTAGCACTCATTTAGCATCTATCTAACACACATCCACCACACTTAGGATAATTCTGAACACTTTCTTATTTTTTATTATTCTTTTAAAATGCAGTTTAATTAGTTGCATATCATTCCATTTGATGGAAATACTATGTTTAACTACTCTGTTAGGCGTTAGGCTGCTCTCATGTTTCCCACATTAAATAATATTAAGAATCTGTACATACTAAATTTTATTTCATTAGGATTAATTTCTAGAAACAGAACTGCTCAGTCAGTAATATACATATTTAACTTGCTGAATTGACATTAATTAGGCAAAAAAAGAGAAAAAAGTACATATTTAAGACTTTAAAAGTGTTTAGAAACTTTTGTAACAATTTGACAGCGTAATCATGTCTGTTGAATCTAATAATAAAAATGAAACCTTATATTTTTTAAACTTCATTTGTATAGTACTGCATTTTATTGTAGTTGATAGAAGTCTTTGCCTTTAATATGAGAAGCACTAACAGAGAAACTTGGTTTCCAATGTGATTTTCCAAGAATCCTTTCCATTACAGGTTTGTAAGTACATTGGTTCCATTGAATTTTACGATTGCTTCGCAGAGTGTTTAGAATATTTTAAGTCAACTGTCAACATATTATCTATTGTTTCCTGTATCATTTCCCCTTTGCATTAAGCTTAGAAATTTATTCCCCATGCAAAGATTATATCCACCAGTATTCTCTTCCAGCACTTGAAAGTTTACTTCCCAATACCCCGCAATAAGTATTTATCTCCCTGGAGTTTGGGTGGAAAATAGGATCTAACTTTTCCTCCCAGAAATGAGCCAGTTGCCCCAGTAAAATTTATTGAATGACCTAAGCTTTCCCCACCCAGTGGAGATGCCACCTTTATTCATAGTAAATTCTCATATACCTACAAATTGGTTACATGTCTACCTTTTGTTAGGGCAACCATTTAATTACTATTTATATCTATCGCATTGGGTAGGATAAAGATTCCATTGTCACCTTTCATTTATGTAAGCCCTTTTATTCTTTGGGTAAAGTTAAAATGTCTAGGCCCACTGCAAATGACAACATTTAACATCGATTACACGCTCATATACAGGTGGATATGAGTAAAAAGGAGACAAAGAAGCCTACAAGGGAAATGATATCTGATATGATATAATATGAAAAATAATTGATCAACCAGGATTTTCTTTTACCTGGTTGTCTTACTCTAATATTCACAACTCTAGGAGGTATGGTTTTATTTTACAGAAAAAAAGCCAAACAAGCTCAATGATGTTTAAGTATCTAGTCCAAGCTCAACACAGGGGAATAAAGTGGCAGAACCGACATTAAAGGGTGGAGAGAGGGAAACCTCAAGACACTAATTTAGTGTTCTGCCACGCTTGTGTAGGCTTCACTCGCACGTGCCTCCGGACCGAAAACAGGCGACACGCACAGCACTTGAGCACTGGCGTCACCCGCTTCAAGAGGAAACTAGGACAATTCTGAACTTGTTCATTCGCAGGATATTAACGGCGCCTACAGAAGTGCCAAGGACAGGTGGCATAGCGGTGATCAAACACCTGGCTCCGGTCCGCGCCGGGATCCCAGCCTTGGGGACCGCCGAAGCGCCCCGCACGGCACGCGCGAGGGAACTGGGTGGGGCGAGGCGCGCAGAAGGGAACGGGTAACTACGGAGGGTAGGCGTGGCGCGTTGGGCCGTCACTGCAGGAGAGCGGGCGGGTCGCGCGGACCGGGGACGCTGGATAGAGGGGGCGCGGCCTTCCGGGTCGGGCGCGAGAGGGACGCGGTGCGCAACGGGCTGACGAGGGGGCCGGAACGCCTAGTGCGCACGACAAACTACGCAACGGCGGAGACAACTCTCAAGGGATAAGGCCATCCGTCCTACAGCCCTGGCAGGTCTCTTCCAAAGATCTCTGAAGATGCTGTTCGGGGCAGGAGGAGGCCCTAGAGTCCTCCCCAGGCTCAGCTCCGCCTGGGAGCCTCGGCTCTGGGAAGGCAGGCAAGGTAATGGGAGCGCAACGGGCACTCACCGTCCATGGTCTCCCGCACCGCATTTAGATTCGCCGCCGCGGCAGCCGCCGCCGACCCAGCGCCGCTGCTACTCGCCATGACTGAGGCCGAGGGAGGCGGGAAAAAGGACCTGACCCGGAACTGGAGCGCCTTCCTCTCTGCGGGGCAATCACACCGCGCGTCCCAGCTCACGCCGGGCAGGCTCCGCCCTCGCGCTTGCCGCCGGCGTGAGGCTGCGTTGATTTGAATTTGGAGCCTCGTTCCTCTGCGCGGAACGTGGAGCGAGGAGTTGCTATTCGAATTTCCTAAGCGGCCTCCGTGCGATTGGCTGGTTCGCGGACGGCGGGGCGACGCGATTGGCCAGTCCTTCACAAGCCCCGTGCCCTGGTTGGCCCAAGACAGCGCGGAAGCGGGGAGTTAAAGAGTCTGTGCCTGTCGTGGAAGCTGGCTTGGTCCACGGGAGCTCCCTGGAGAAAGTATTGGGGGCTTCCTTTTGTATGCACCGGTAGGTACGTTCTTTGTGGTCCCTGCCCTTCCCTCCTGTCTGAATGGAGAACTTTCTTTTTCCGGCTCCACACTTGCCTGCCCGCTCGCCCCTGGTGAATGGGAGCAGTCAGGAAGTAGGTGTGGAAGAGAGGGGCACCAGAAAGAGTGGCCGCGTAGGGTTGTGCGTGGGTGACACCTTCTCCGCGCTCCACCCGAGGAAACCGGCTGCAATTCAACCTTCCAGAAGTAGAGTATTCTTCTCCACCTCCCCCCCAAGTTGTAGCCTCTATAGCTTCCTTCGATCGGAAGCAATGCAGTCTCTTTTTCTGTGTTGGGTGGGGGTGGTCTTGGCGAAAGGAGGATTTTGGAGGAAAGCGCACCCAAGGCAGTTAATTTCCTAGCTCCTGTCAATCATACTTCTCTGGCTAGGACTCAGCACAAGCTTCCTCATCTCTTACCTCCTTGCTACAAACAACTGTTTAATAGCAGCTGTAGTTGGATAGGGTATCCGAAGGATGTTCACATTGTTGACACATGAGATGATGAATTAAAAAAAATATATAGATGTAAGTCCTTCAGTTGAGAAGAGATCTTGCCTGTTGTAACCTTTAGTTGCCTCAGAGGCAGATGTGAACTCATTCATATTTGGTTGACTGCTACGTATAAGCCACTTCACGTCTCTGAGCTTATTAATTCTTTCGCAAAATAATACCACTAATAACTTACTGCTGTACCTTCCAAGGTTATTTTGAGGATCACTTGAGAAAATTTGTGATACTTTTTTTGTAAGCTCTAACATAGCCTCAAGAGTGTTAGGCTTTGAGTTGTTTTTGTGACACATGTGTTTGTCGAATACATTTTAATAGTTTAATATCTATAGGACTTGGTAATTTTAACATGCATACTCGATTTCTTTTTAGTTTCCTGTCTGTGCTATGGGAGATGTCAAGGAGTCAAAAATGCAAATAACACCAGAAACTCCAGGAAGGATCCCTGTTTTAAATCCTTTTGAAAGTCCTAGTGATTATTCTAATCTCCATGAACAAACTCTCGCCAGTCCTTCTGTTTTTAAATCAACAAAAATACCAGTAAGTTATTCCTGACTAGTGTTTACAGCTAATTTGAAATGTAAATAGTTACAAATAATTTTAAATGTAAACATCTTTCTTTACAAGGTAAGGAGGAAATACATTATGGAGCATGTATAGCTGCAATATACTTTTAAAAATTTTAGTGTTCATTATAATATAATGGTTAGGTTAGTAAGCTAGAAGATTTTTTTTTAAATTTTTTTAAGTTCAAGAACAATATATGTTAGCTTCCTGCAGTTGTGGTTGTAGCTGCTAATACATTAGAGAAGAAGCTACATCATCTAATTTTCTGTTTTTATTTGGCAAACATTATTTGAGTGTTCTTATATGTCAGATACAGTGCTAAGCACAGGGATTACACTGTGAACAAGTTAGGATCATTAGACACAAATCTGTAAGGAGATTATATTCCAGTGTAGGGGTCAGCAAATTTTCTGTTAGGGGCCAGACAGTAAATACTTAAGCTTTATAGGTCATTTGGTCACTGTCACAACTACTCACTTCTGTCTTGTATCACAAAAGCAGCCATAGGCAGTGTGTAAAGAGATAATGTTACTATGTTCCAATACAGCTTTATTTATGAACACATTGGAATTTCATATAGTTTTCACATGTCACAAAATATTATATTTTTTTGTTTTTTCCCAACCATTTAAAACTGTCAAAATAATTCTTAGCTTGCCATCTATTATAAAAAGAAACTAAACCCTATTTTAATGTGTTAGACACAACCAGATGAGTAATGTCAAGACAGTGTGATAGGTGCTGTGATTAGTGCTTAGCACAATAGTAATATGAAGGAAAAGCATTCTTCATGATATTAGAAAAGACTTCATCACTTTATCTATTTTTTTTTTTTTTTTTTTTGGAGATTTGGGTAGCTTT
>NW_016107344.1:8172437-8179298 GCF_001604975.1 Cebus imitator
CCACCTCAGCCTCTCAAAGTGCCGGGATTACCATGAGCCACCATGCCTGGGCCACTTATTTTACTGTTACTTGCTACACTGGATAAGTTCTTTTGACCTTGGATCTTTCAACCTGCTAAGTTACTTAGGAAAACAAAGTGGCCATTTCTACTATACTTTCATTTAGGTTTTACAATGAGCAGGTATGTACTAATGAAAGATCGAGCAGTTTGTATTGAGTCATTCCATCAGTCTGATCTTGTGATTTTTAATTGAATCATATTAAAATTAATCTCTTAGTCTTACTAAAAATAAATAATGGATTGATGGCAACTTAATCCTCAAAGTTGGAATGTATGGCATCTTGCGTTTTTAGGACTGAATTTGTCTAGAATATACTTCTAATTACAGATTAGGATTTAGATAAACCTTTGATTCGGTTGGATGGTTGAATACAGAAAGGCAGCACTGGTTGCCATTCATAATTATTTTAAGGATCAACTATGTTGTGAGCTTTTGCAGCCATCTCCAAGTCCTAACTAAGGACTTTGTTTAATTTCAGTTTCTTCTTAGTGAAAGTAAAGACCTTTGATAACTCCAAAAGATTTCTACTTTTACATGGGCTTAGTGTATCACACTGATGAGTGTTAATGGTGAAAGTTTTATACCTTTATTACTCTGTTGTGATTTTTCTAGTATTAGGTAATTCCAACCCAGGGAAGGATTTTGATATTTTAAAAGAGACACAGGCCGGCTCCATGGCTCATGCCTGTAATCCCAGCACTTTGGGAGGCCAAGGTGGGCCGATCACTTGAGGTCAAGAGTTTGAGACCAGCCTGGGCAACCCAGTAAAACCCAGTCTCTACTTAAAAAAAAAAAAAAAAAAAATACAAAAATTAGCTGGGCATGGTGGCAGGTGCCTGTAATCCCAGCTGTCAGGAGGCTGAGGCAGGAGAATTGCTTGAATCTAGGAGGTGGAGGTTGCAGTGAGCTGAGATTGC
This sequence comes from Cebus imitator, assembly GCF_001604975.1. Lineage (NCBI taxonomy): Eukaryota > Metazoa > Chordata > Mammalia > Primates > Cebidae > Cebus > Cebus imitator. The sequence goes on from NW_016107344.1 coordinate 8,173,418, forward strand.
GCCACTGCACTCCAGCCTGGGTGACAGAATGAGACTGTCTTGAAAAAAATGAGAGAGAGAGACATACAATTAGGTCAGTTGATATAATGTGATATGATTACCCTTTGCCATTTAATTTCACGGTAAAGTCAGATTTTAAAATATAAGCTTTAAAATATTTTAATATTATAATCATTCATATTATTTCTTACATTGATTAGCATTTTGATGAACTATTTTAGTTTGCCTTTACTCATAAGCTCACTTTCTTTTGTTAAGACTCCAGGGAAATTTAGATGGTCTATTGATCAACTAGCTGTAATTAATCCTGTAGAAATAGACCCAGAAGATATTCATCGTCAAGCTTTATACTTAAGTCATTCTCGGTAAGTTTTCCTTTCTTGCACCTAAGTATAATAACACTCTCAAATGAAGAGAGGTAGGAAATTCTAAATGTTGAGTCTTTTTCTACGTAAAGATATCAGGTAGAAAAAATTTTGATGCAGATTTTTACTATCTAAATGAATTGGTTCAAATAAATACATTCAGAAGGATTTTCTTGCCAACAGTTCCAGATCTGGGTAGATACCTTTTTCTTTAACAGATAACCTATTCCCCCTGCTATTCAGGGGATAGCTCTGCACCCCTAGCACTCAGTAAAGGGAAGAGCATTTTGAAATTTGCACTTTGCTACATCGTTGTGACTTCTACCACGGACTTGTAGTCTGTCTTTTTGATGGTTTAGGGTGAAGAAAAATGCTGTTTCATTGTTGTCTGTTTGGGGATGCCTAAAATCCCCTTAAAGAGTTAAGTACACATTGAGTGGAAGGGTATCCATTAGCAACAGAGAAGTTTTTACACGTCATCCAACTGTAACAATTCACTTGGACTGTGAATTACATTTTCTGCAATTCTACATATCACCCAGTGCAGTCTTATTTTTGATGTGTTGTTTAGGTTTCAAGGCACAAATGTACTGCAGATTTAGTTTTTTATTACAAAATGTAAAGGCATATTATTCTTTTTTAGTTTTAAGGACTCTTTTGTTGATATGTTTTATAGTCTGATTTTTTAATATTTGAAAAAAATCAAATACGTGGTATGACCAGATTTTAACTTGCTGTGCTAAGGTAGACATGTTGTTACTCCAAAACAAAGGATAATCCTTTTCCCTTTGACTTTAGAATTCAGTCACACAAAGTTGCATACATATTGAGATGTTCTGGTAAATACTTATTGGCTTTTCTCCTCCATCTTCTCTTTCCTTGGTAACATGATGATCATTCACTCATAAAATTAATGTCCATCCAGACATAGTGTTAATAGGAAGGGTCTAGAATGAGGATAAAGCATGAAAGGATTTTAACTTAAATTTAAGTAATACCTTTGAGGCCGGGCGTGGTGGCTCATCCCTGTAATTCCAGCACTTTGGGAGGCTGAGGCGTGCAGATCACTTGAGGTCATGAGTTCAAGACCAGCCTGGACAACATGGTGAAACCACATCTCTAATAAACATACAAAAAGATTAGCCAGGTATGGTGGTGCACACCTGTAATCGCAGCTACTTGGGAGGCTGAGGCAGGAGAATTACTTGAACCCAGAGGCAAAGGTTGCAGTGAGCTGAGGTGGTGCCATTGCACTGTAGCCTGGACAACAGAGCAAGACTCCTCCTCAAAAAAATAAAATAAATAAGTAAATAAATAATACCTTTGAAAGAGAAGGTGAGAATAATATCTAAAAGCAAAAAGCAAATGAGTCACAGCTAGTGATTAATTTTTTGTTTCACACAAACTTTATTATGCTTAATTATTTTGTCTGGTTTCTTCAATATATTGAATGATGGACAACTATTACATTTATCAGTCAAGAGATTTTTATTGAGTACTTTGGGGGACTGTAAGAAACACCAAAGAGGTACAGGATATTAAGAGTCAAGAGTCAAAAATAATTAGACCAAAGTTGTAACACAGTGCTTCCGTACTTAATGCTAAATGATATATTGTCTGCAAAGGTTTGTAAAGATAGTCTTGGTGTCTCTCAGTACGTAGATTTGTGATATAGAAGAGGGGAATAGAGTGGGAAAATAATCTAATTTAATTTGTTAATATAATTTAATGAATGGTTATGGCTTCCACCAAGAATAGTCAATATATTCTTTTTTTTTTTTTTTTTTTTTTTTTTTTTTTGAGATGGAGTCTCACTCTCTTGCCCAGGCTGGAGTGCAATGGCGAGATCTCGGCTCACCGCAACCTCCGCCTCCTGGGTTCGGGCAATTCTCCTGCCTCAGCCTCCTGACTAGCTGGGATTACAGGCACGCACTACCATGCCCAGCTAATTTTTTGTATTTTTGGTAGAGACGGGGTTTCACCATGTTGACCAGGATGGTCTTGATCTCTTGACCTCGTGATCCACCCGCCTCGGCGTCCCAAAGAGCTGGGATTACAGGCTTGAGCCACCGTGCCCGGCCGTCAATATATTCTTAACAGAGTATCTTGATTCATCCTTAGAAACAAGCAGTGTCTTTTAGTATCTCTTCTTACATCTTAGCTCTCTACTTCAATTCTTCCCATACTTTTCATGCTACCATCCACACAGAAAACGATAACTGGAAAGCATACTAGTGGAAGCAAGTGAGTCTTGACCACATAGGTGACCAGTCCTGAGGTCCCCTCTCCTTTGCCACCTTGCAAAGGCTGAATATTCAGACCACACCTGTACCTGTATGCATCATACTGGTGTTCAGTGATATGCTGGTCAGGATGCTCTCCCCTGTATGACTTCTTAGAATTGTCTTTGATCTGACTCTAGAATATTTGACCACACTGATTTTTACTGCTTCCAGCAATCACCTGACTATTGAGGTTCTTGAAGTCCCTCTGATGAAGTAGCAAAAAGTTTCTGAATGTAGTAATCCTAGTTCAGAGCTTACTTGCTATTTGCTAAACTTAGTATGTGCTGCCATTTTGACCTGGTTAATACCATGATAAGATGAACCAGAAGTGAGTTGCTATCCTGAAAATGGCCACTGTTCAAGCTGGGACATGGGGGTTGACACTGTAGTTTATTTTTTTAGACATCTCCCACTTGAAAAATCTACTTAATTTAATTTCTGAAATGTGTACATTCTCACATAAGCTTTATGAGCAAATCTATATGTGAAAACAATTCGCATCCTGGAAAACTATGCAGCCACAAAAAGAATGAGATCGTGTCCTTTCCGTGGACATGGATGGAGCTGGAGGCCATTATTCTTAGTAAACTAACACAGGAACAGAAAACCAAACACTTCATATTCTCACTTATAAGTGGGAGCTAAGTGATGAGAGCATGTGGACACATAGAGGGGAACACCACACACTGGGGCCTTTTGGAGGGTAGAGGATGGGAGGAGAGAGATCAGGAAAGATAACTGTTGGATACTAGGCTTAATACCTGGGTGATGAAATAATCTATATAACAACCCCCCATGATACAAGTTTACCTATGTAATAAACCTGCACTTGTACCCCTGAACTTAAAATAAAAGTTAAAGAAAAAATTCTGAGACAAAGTAATTTTAAATTGTAAAAAAAAAATTTACTGATGGAAAGCAAGCATTCTTTCCTATAATGGAATAAAAAAGTGATCCTACAAGGCTAACTGCTCAGTCCTTGGCAAGTATATGCTTTGTGCTTGTGACCTGACATTTTATATTAAATCTTGTAGCTGAGACATTTATGTTGCGGTAATTGCATATTCAAAGTGAAAAAAAATTTATTTGGACAAAATATATTCTGAATGTTTTATTTCAGATTTAATACTTTTGACTGTTCAGAACTGTAAGTGATAACTATCCTTCTATTTTACAGTAAAAGTTGATTCTAAAATTATTACCATGGTAAACTTGTTATAAATTAAGAGAAAAAACTTGGACGATTTTTAGATATATGTTGAATTAAATACTGCTTAATTTGTATTAAGGGACAAAATTTATCAAATTTATATTGTTAAAAGCAATTTAAAATTATATCAGTGTAAGTGTTTTGAAATAAAGTATCATTCCATTCAAACTTTGAATGGAAAAGAGGGAGGTAAGCCTAACAGCTAACTGCTGAATTTCAGAATACTGCTATTTACTAAATGTTATAAGATACCACCGGTATTTATTATAAAGTGAGCTTAACATTTGCCAGTTTTCAATGGACAGAGATTATCTCTTTGAAAGGTTATTATTTTAAATGTTCAATAAGCTTAAGTAATAGCATGGTTATTTTTCTTCTTTATCTTTGTATAGAATAGATAAAGATGTGGAAGACAAAAGACAAAAAGCCATTGAAGAGGTAACTTAAAACTGTTACTGATCATTAAACCAGTGCATGTGTGTCACTTCCTTTAGGAAGATTTTCTTCAAATCCTTCACTGTCCCATTTCCCCACCAAACCCTCCCCAGCCCCAACTACATAAAGCACCCTTCTGTGCTGTCCTAAGCCAATAATTTTCAGCTATCCCAGTGCCTTGCATAGTACTTGTATACTATTGTAATGGTCAGTTGAGTGTTTCTCTCCTCTAGACTCAATTGTTTTTTGGACAATACTGTACTTCATCTTTTCATTCTCAGGACCTACCACAATTTGTCTTCCTTGTGCCTTCAAAATATTGATGAGCACAAACTTTGTTTCAAGTTGAGTTTATGTAGAGGAAGTTGAATATTCTCAGGCCTTCAGAGTCTAGATTGGCATTGAGAATGACATTATCTTTTGTTGTTAATACTTTGGATTTTTAAGATATTCATGAAATAAAACCTCTTACTGTTAAATAGGAAAGGGATATCATAATTTAGCCTTTTTAAAAAAGAAAAGTAATTAAGTTTTTTGCTTTTTTTTTTTTTCTGTCTGTTGAACTGCCTCCCTTAGCATCTAAGTAAGGGTTTTTAAATTTTTATTGTTTTTTATTATTATTTTTTGAGATGGCGTTTCGCTCTTGTTGCCCAGACTGGAGTGCAATGGTGCTATCTTGGCTTACTGCAACTTTCACCTCCCGGGTTCAAGCGATTCTCCTGCCTCAGCCTCCTGAGCAGCTGGGATTACAGGCATGCGCCACCAAGCCCGGCTAATTTTGTATTTTTAGTGGAGATGGGGTTTCTCCATGTTGATCAGGCTGGTCTCAAACTTCCAGCCTCAGGTGATCCTCCCACCTCAGCCTCCCAAAGTGATGGGATTACAGGCGTGTGCCATGGCGCCCAGCCCAGCATCTAAGTAAGGGTTATTTACTTAGTTGTTTCCTCAGAAAGTCTCTATCTGATGGCAGCATTTCTGATTTTTCCTTTTCCACCTCTCTAACTCCCTCTACCCGCCTCTGTTCCCTAGCCATACTGGTTCTTCTGTATCCCAAAAGACTATATTTACTGCTGCCAAACATTACCTACTTCTTTATCTATCTAGTAACTGCATAGTTTTCATTCTGACTCAATCACTGGGTTCCTCCCCAGCTGAATACTCTCAGACTCTCCAAATTTCCAACATTTTAGAAAAATGCTTTCTTTTAAGAATCCTTAATTTTAAAGGGAAACCCAGCAGGTAAACTTAAGAACATAAAGAAAACCTGTTTCTTTTCAATATATGTTTTTGAAAATATGCTAAATTATGTACATAGTAAAAACAAAAAGAAAAAATATAAAAAAACCTTCTGTTTCCCCATCCTACTTTGTGAAAGTAATGACTATAACATTTCTTATGTATACCTTCAGATTAATTTTATGTGTTTAATAGCCTATGTCCTTAAAATATTTTTGACAGATAGGATTATCATTCTTATACTATTATCATTCTCATACTGCATCCTGCTTTTTTTGCCTAATGATTTTTCTTAGAAATTTTTTGATAACCAACATATACAGATTTTTTTTTTTTTTTTTTTTTTTTTT
>NW_016107344.1:8179939-8236568 GCF_001604975.1 Cebus imitator
TTTTTTTTTTTTTTTTTTTTTTTTTTTTTAAATGTTTTCCTCATAGATTCATGGGTAGTTTAGTTAAGAAAATTAGCTTTTAGTTATATGTGTAGCAAAATGTAAAGAAAATGTTTTTGGTTACCTGTAAAACAGTGATGGGAAAATACTGTGTTAGAAATGAAAGAGAAATGTATCTAAATGCTGTATCTCCATTTGAATATACTGGCCAGAAGTGTAGTGGTAAATGTTTAACTGGCTCTCTGATTGTGGAAGGAATATGATTTATAGTGACTGCTGCTATCTGTAGTGTAAGTACTCCAACCATGGCCAGTTTCAAGCTACTGATGTGTCATCACGGAATGGAAAAGGAAGAATAGTGGCATACCATTATATGTAGGAATTCCACCGTACACATACAAAAGGCATTATTAACCTCAAGAGCATAGATATTGATAAATGGATAAAATAATTAGCAAGTGGTGAGTTTTGAATATTTGTTACCTTTCTAATATAATTTATTTAATTGTAAGTTTACATAATTTTATTTTTAATATTGTTTTTAACAACTGGCGCACAGAATTCTTGAAAATTCAGTGATCAGATCTTTAGAGCCAGAACAAGCGAGCCAGCTCTAGTGCCACCATTCATACTGGCTTACTTGCATATCTGTCTTAATATATTCCGCCCCTTTTCATCTTCCTTTTTGTAACCCCACCAAAAAAAACCTGGGAAAGAAATTTAAAATACTTTGTCTATGATTAATGCTCTTAGTTTCGTTTGCAAGTTTCAAATATAACTGGTTGATTTGAAGTATTAAGATTCTTCTTTAAATATGCTTTAAATTTCTTCTATTTTTCCTTTGGTCTTTTGTGCTTTTAAGTATTAAAAGTTTTGCATATAATTATAAAGTTACTATATGACATGTTTAATGGTTATTTGGAAATAAGACAGGTACCTTCTCACATTTTGGGCGGAATTTATGCCTAATTGTATGACTTTAATTTTCCTAGTTTTTCACTAAAGATGTCATCGTACCCTCTCCTTGGACTGATCATGAAGGGAAACAGCTTTCACAATATCATTCCAGTAAATGTGAGTGTACTAAAAATGATATAAATAAAAATAAATCAGTGGATATAAAGCAACATATCATGAAGTGCTAGTATATCTGCTTTGTAAGGAGCTTGCTTTAAAATCCTCGATAACATAGAATTTAACTCCTTTTAGAATTAGAATTAAAAATTTGACTAATATTTATTGAATTCTTTTTTTTTTTAGCTGTTCTATTCTGAATTTAACTTTTTCTTCATGACTATTATGAATGTCAGTTACAATGATGGTTATAGAGGATTCATAGATGAAGAAATAGTTGGTGCTGAATATACAGATGAGTTGTTAATGACTTTAGCAGTATTTTGAAGGTTAATATTTTAAATAAAACCCTAAATTGTATTGCCTTTTGCTAATTTGCTGATTTCTCATAAAGGTAAAGAAAGGATGAAGCCTTAATATGACCTCTGGAACAGTGTATTATTGCTGAGTATCTGCTAAATTAATAAGGAAATTAAAGGGCAAGCCAGTAATCTATCAAATATCTTTCTTTCTCCAGGCAATGGTTGTCTTATATGTGCTCTCACTGCTCTTTGGGTTGTGAGGCAGTATTCAGGTGTCACTTGTATATATGCATCCCTGATTACAGTGGAATTACACTTTATATTGTAGTCTATTTTAATTGTGCTTTCAGTGTAAGAGAGCGTATTTGTTCCATTCTTTATCAAAAACACAACATAATAATGCAACAATAATAGGTAAGCTGAATCAGTGCTTGCTCTATGCCAGGACAGTGCTAAGTGCTTTCAGTAATTTCTTATATGAAGTGGGTGCAATTATTGGCCTCATTTTTTAGGTAAGAAAACCTAGTTTTAGAAAGGTGAGAGCATTTGTCAAGGGTTACAGAGATGATAAAAGTGGGACAACCTCAAAATTAGGCATCCTCAAATCAGATGCTGTATTCTTAGCCATTTTGAATTAATGGTAGTGTGCAATAGTAGATGGAAATCTGGATTGTAAAACTTCCTACTTTTATAAACCAGAGAGGTGACCTTGATCAAATTATTCAATCTCTTTGTACCTCAGTCTTTTATTTGTGAAATAAAAGGATTGAACTAGAGTTGTCCATTTACAACCCTCTTAGCTCCAAAATTGTGTGTTCAAGGTGACATTCTCATAGATACTAGTTTTTCACCCCCAAATTCTTTACTGTTGGATTTTTTTTCAACAGGTGAATCAACCTTCTTAAGTGATTTTTTTTTTTTTATAACATTTTGTATTCCAAGCATTCTATTTTAGCTAAAAATACATAGACTCTTTGAAACCAAATCCAGCCCATGGTAACAGTGCAGTGGTTAAGAGGCTGGGCTCCAGAGCTGTGCTGTCTCCTGTGTTGTTGGGAGACAGTGCTCCATCAACCTCACACATTTCTGCACACCTTTTATGGAGTGGCATGGACAGGTTCTGTTCCAAACTATCTTCTCAAGGGTGTTTGTCTTGTGAACATCCTTGGAAGGTAGAGATAGTGTGTGCTACCAGAGCGGAGGGTAGCTTGTTTTGCTGTCCAGGGTAATAAAGATGATGTCTCCCTCTGGAGCAAGTTTGTTTGCAGTCTCTTATAAAAGAGATTTCCTAAGCTTGGGATTTCTGAGCTGTGGTGAAAACCCATTGAGTGTCCACCAGCCACCTGGGTATTTTAATTTGGAATCTTATAAGATAGCACTCCTCCCATGATTAGGAAAGACACAGATGGAGATAAAAATTTTATTACTTACAAGTCCTGGGGGTACACAGCATGCCTGAACACCACACATGGGGGTCAGTGAGAGAAAGGGACCCATGGGCCAATGCCTTTATCAAGTCCAGGGCATTATCCAAACAGAGTTTTAGTTGGTGGGTTTAAAGCAAGCAGGCATGCATTGAGGAGGTCACACAGTGACTGAGAGGTAGTCACTGTGGTACGTCTGTGTAATCCATGTGAGGTATGAGGGTCAGGGGGACAGTCAGGTAGGCCGTATGTAGCTGTCCCATAGGGAGGTGGTTACCAGGAGGAATTTATAGAAGGCAGATATCTGGATCAACCACATAGAGGTATAGAATTGGAAACTGTCAAGGTTGAATGAACCCTGCTTTTGGTATGATGAAGTCCAACTTGTAGGCAGAATTATAAGAATTCACTGCACTGGGCTGTTTCAGGTCACCTTCTTGGCACTTGGGGACAAGGGGAACTGATAGGAACGTTAAGTGCATGCTGCCTGCTGTGCTGAAAATAATGCAGTCCTTTGTCTTTGACCCCAGAAGCCTCATGTCTTTAGCTAGCACCCATGGAACTTCGACATGTTCACTAATTAGCTGGCAAGTTGGGTAAAATCTTAGACCCTTCATAGTTCTTGACAGATGTGGCTATGTATGACTGATTAAAGTTAAATTTACAAATAGAGTTTCCCATTCACCATATTCACATTTCAGGTGCCCAATAGCCATGTGTGTATCAGGTAGTATACAGAACGTTTGCATCGTCACAGAAAAAGTTCTAATGGATGCTACTTTAGGGCCAAAGTTGGCAGCCCTTATCTGTAAAGGACCCAATAATAAATATTTAAGCCTTTACTGACCACACAGTCTCTGTCAGAACCATTCAGCTCTACTGCTGTACCACAAAAGCAGCCGGTGACAATATGTAAATGAGTGTGAGTGTGTACCAGTAAAACTGTATTTACAAAAACAGGTGACAGGCCAGATTTGTGCCATGAACCATAGTTTGCTGACCCTTACTCTAGTATCATATTATCTGGGATTGAATTGTACCCAGTAAAGCTCACTAGCTGTGTGACTGTAGGTGAGTTACTTAGCTTTTCTGTGCCTCAGTTACCTTATCTATAAAATGATGGTTATTATGGTTATGATCTAAGATCATGTACCTGGCACATGGTAAGTGGTTATTTACCTAAAGGTTAACAAAGAAAATGATGAATGAGGGAAAAAGAGGTTTTGTTTATACATGTTAGCTTGTGCTATTAGCTTTTACTTTTCATGCAGCAAACATAAATGTTTATAATAGTAAACATTTCAGCGCATATCCTCATGTGTTTTCATTTATGGACTTGAGTGAGAATTTCCCTGGGATATATACGCAGGTAGAGGATTTCTGAGTTATAGAATGTATCTTTACCTAATCTGACTACACAGTATTAGGGTGCTCCCTAGATTGTCTGCACAGCCCCCACAGTGCCTAGGGTTCCTGTGTCCCAGCATCCCTGCCTTCCCTTGGCATTAGCCAGCTTTTACATGTCTGCCTTTCTTATAGGTTATTTGACATTCTAAATGATTGTTTCCGTTTAAATTTCATCTCCTCGAAAATGCCTACTTGTGATTCATTAATGTGTTCCAATTGGAGTTGCTATCCTTTTTTTCCCCCATTAATTCCTAAGATAACTTATGTATTGTAATTATATTGGTCTTAAACATTTCAAATGTTGTCTCCCATTCTGTCATATGTATGTTAATGTTTGTTCTTGATATCCTGGATTGCCAGAAAATTCTTACTTTGGTGTAATCAAATCCATCTTTTTTTCCTCATTTAATTGTGATCTTAAACTTGTCTAAGCCCTTCTAGGGGAAACAACCAAAACACTTGGAATGGAGTTGAAAAGCGTTTTGACAGCGTTGCTGTAGGTGTCTGGCCTGAGGAGGGCAAGGGAGGCATGCTGCCAAAAGATAAAATTTAAGCTGAGATTTGAGTTAGACACTTGGAATTCTGGGGAGAAAAGCCAGGGAGGAGACAGCATAAGATAATACCTAGAGATGAGAGAGATACATGTTTCTTGTTTGTTTGTTTGTTTTAGGGACTCAAATAATATTTAGTTAGATGGCAACCATGTTAGAGAAATAAACATGGTTTTGAAGGGCCTTGTAAGCCAATGAAGCGTTTGGATTTTAGCCTAAAGACTATTACAGGGTTTTAGGCAGAGAGAGTATTGATTACATGTGTCTTATAGAAGGTCATTCTGCCCGCAGTGAAGAAAGCATCTGCGTCCAGAATTGTATTTATTTAGCCATTTTGATAGTATTTAACAGGGAAATTTAATTTATTCAGCAATCCACTTACCTATTTTAAAATTTAGGATTATTAGGTTATTATACTCTATCTTGTCATTTTATTTTAGAATTCCTGAGTTGTTTCTGGCTTTGGAGGGGGAGGTTTGTTCGGTCCCCTTGCATTTTCTTCCTTTTTATCTTGCTTATGTTGTCTTTTTTGTCATTGTTTTAGTTTTTGGGTTTTTTAAATCTGGTGGTTTTTCAACTTATAAAACTTTAGAGTTAAAATAATTTGCACCCTTATTTTTAACTCCTATTGTGAAAGAAACTCATGGTTTTATTGATCAAGTTTCAGGTTTTCTCAAAATAATCTGGCAGTTTAATTGTTGAGGACATTGAGGATAGCTAAGAGATATCCCTAACCTTTTAAGGTTGACATCAGGAAGAGTAGCCATCATTTCCTTAAAAACATATATTACTTTGGGATTCATCAGCTCTACTACCAGATATATATCCAAAGGAACTGAAATTAGTATTTCAAAGAGATAGCTACACTCTCATATTTATTGCTGCATCATTAGTTATAATAGCCTTGATATGGAATCAACCTAAGTGTCCATCAACAGATGAAAGGATTTTTAAAATGTGCTATATATACACATGGAATACTATTCTGCCTTAACAAAGAGGAAATTTTGTCATTTGTGACAACATGTATGAATCTAGAGGACATTATGCTAAGTGAAAAAAGCCAGGCACAGAAAGACAAATACTAAATAATTTCACTTATATGTGGAATCTAAAAAAGTCAGACTCTTAGAAGTAAAGAAGAGAGTGGTGGTTGCCAGACGGTAGGGAGGAGGGGTCTTGGGGGAGATGTTGGTTAAAGGGTACGAAGTTTCAGTTAGACAGGAAGAATAAGTTCTGGTGATCTATAGCTGTTAATGAGGTGTTCTGTATTTCAAAATTGCTGAAAGTGGATTTTAAATGTTCCCACCACAAAGAAATGAAAAGTATTTGAGACAATGGATAGTAAATTAGCCTGATTTGCTCTTGTCACAGTGTATACATGTATTGAAACATCACATTGTACCCCATAAATATATACAATTATTTATTATTCAGAGAAAAATGTAAAAAAAAAAAAAAAAAAGTATTACTTGGTGCCTCCTTATTTGCTGTGGTAATCCTTTATTTAGTTTTATCCTTGTATTCCCTCAAAGGTAAAAAAAAATAAGAGAAACATCCCAAAATATCTACTTATATATGCAGATTTTTTTTTTTAATGTTGCAAAATAAAAGTTTTCGCTGTCTTAATTTTTTACTCTGGAAAAAGTAATGCAAAAGCAAATGAAAAGTATAAAACGTAGGCTTTTTCACTTACAATGTTTTACAGGCACTAACATAAATAGTGACTCTCCAATTGGAAAAAAGCTGACCATTCATTCTGAGAAAAGCAATGGTGAGTTATGAACACAGTCTGAAAGAAGTATGTTCCATGTTAAGCTACATTTGATTCTAAACCAAGTTCAGGTAGTAACACTTTACTCTGGAAACTGTTTATATTTTTTAAAAATTTACTTTTATATTTATTTTTTTGAGACAGGGTCTCACTCTGTCACCCAAGCTGGCGTGCAGTGGCACAATCAAGAGCTCACTGCAACCTTGACATCCCAAGCTCAGGTGATCCTCCCACCTCAGCCTCCTCAGTAGCTAGGACTATAGGCATCAGCCCCCACACCTGGCTAATTTTTGTATTTTTTGTAGAGACAGTGTTTTGCCATGTTGCCCAGACATGTCTCAAACTCCTGGGCCCAAGTGATCTGCCCACCTTGGCCTCCCAAAGTGCTAGGATTATAGGCGTGAGCCACCAAGCCTGGTCCATTTGCGTTTTTTGAATGAGCTACGTAATAACCATATGAGAGCTGACCTTTAAAAACAAGTATAGTAGAACAGATGCATCCAGCATATTTTAGAAATAGCAGCAGTGTTTTGTTTTCTTGTTCAAGGCGTGTGAATTGATTTCTGGTCTTGGAAAGCATTCTTTTTCTTTTTTTCCCATGACGTTGTGCGGTTCTGAGTTAGTTTCTGAATTCTTAGGGAAAGCATTCTTTCAAAAATTGGTTAAAGTGAGAAATCTCCCAAATACAGGCTGGCTTCCTTTTCAAGTGCCAGTACCAGGAGTTAACTTTTACTATTTACACGTTTACGCCAGTGGCGGAGAGTGTGGGAAACCACTTCTAGAAAGGTGACAGGGTATGTAATAGAATGCAGAAATGGAATACTTCGTTTGGCTGGAACATCACAGGGAGATGATTGACTGGGTAGCACATGCTGAATTGCATATCGTATACTTTCATTGATTTCTCCCATGTTTGAATTTATTTATTTGTTTGCTTGTTTTCAGCTGCTTGTCAGACATTGCTGTCTCTTCCTGTGGATTTTAATTTAGAAAATATATTAGGTAAATACCGTATTTGTTTAAACCTTTAATAACTTAAACCAAAGGTTTTGTTTGGCTGGCTTTTTGTAAATGGTAATATGGGAAATATGTGGTAGGGAAACTGTCCTGAAATTTTTCTTTTCTTGAACATGATTTGAATAGTCTTATTATCATAATGAACTTTATTACTATAGACAGAAACTATAAACATTTTATTGGTATTCCTTATACTAACAATGTAGCACTAAAAACTAAGGAATAATTTAAGATGTAAAACATCACATATGCAATTAAACTTTGCCCTCTTTTTGGGAAAAAAATTCAAACATGTAGTACATAATGGCTTCTTAAAAGTTGAGACTCAACAGAAGTATAATTGCTCTTTAAAATGACTAGCTCTGTTATTAAATACAGGTGACTATTTTAAAGCTGATGAATTTGCTGATCAATCTCCTGGAAACCTCAGTTCTTCATCCCTCAGAAGAAAGCTGTTTTTGGATGGGAACGGAAGCATCTCCGACTCATTACCTTCAGCTTCTCCCAGAAGTCCTCGTAGGGGTGCTCAAACATCACTGGAGATGTTTTATTCAATAGATTTGTCTCCTGTAAAGTGTAGGAGCCCCTTGCAGACACCAAGTTCGGTGAGTATACTAAAAAAGCAGTCGGCTGATTTGCTGTCAAGCTTGTCCAACCCACATTATTTTGTTGTTGTTCTGTCTTAGGCTTTCAGCAGCCTGAAGCTGTGGTTTTTGGTTTCCACTTTTGGTAATGAGTGGAAAAAAGGGATAAGGAAGGGCCTTTACTGGCCTAACCAGAAAGAGAAACTAAGAACTCATGACTGTATTCTCTCCCTTGGACATCCCTGTGAGATGTAGTTGGACGAGCTGCCCAGATTGCTTTCACAGGAGGGATGGTTGTCTTTTGGGTATTATGCTTCACAAAGACTAACTCTAGTTCATATGTTGTCATTAGTCATAGGAATGTTTTAGGTCAGACTCTCCAAGTTTGTATTTAGATATGTACAGGATGATCAGATTTATCATGAGCCTTTAGGTTATCTACTAAAGTATGTGACATTTACAGTATAATACAACTGGCTTGGCTTAATAAATTATTAAAAAATTTTTCACAGATGGTTGCTTAGTGTGAAACTTAATGGTTTGTTCAAATACAGTGTGTTTATATTTTGACTAACATTCGACACTATTTCAGAATTTTTGTGGCAATCTTCTTAGTTTTCTTTGTTACAGGGTGTCTTTTGGTGGTTCTTGGGAACTATTCCTAGTTTATAAATGTGTGTTGAAGACCACGATAAATAGCATGCAGCGTATGAGTTAAGAAAGAGAACCATATAAATTTATTTACTATTTAATTTTATTACAGGGGCAGTTTTCTTCTAGCCCTATTCAGGCTAGTGCAAAAAGATACAGCTTGGGAAGCATAACTAGTGCTTCACCGATTTCTTCACCCACTTTCTCACCAATTGCATTTCAGATAGGAAAGACCCCACTCTCAGGTATGTAACATAATACCAGTTAAAAGTTTTATACTATCAATATTTGTTATTAGAGAGGTTTTTAAAATTTGTTTTAATGATAGAGCTCAAAATGTCACTAACCTAACATTTAGAAAGTTCGATTTTTAAATAAAAGAACAGTTTACCTTCAAAGGCTGGAATTCTCAACCAAGTTACACTGTAGTGTTAAATACAGTTGCTTTAATTAGCAATATTTACATCAAACACTATCAAAAGAATAAAAGCAATTTTAGAGACAAGTTGGTATTCGTATGCCTTCTAACCTGTAGGTTTAGATTGGTAATATTCAGATTTTGTAAAGGTATATTTGATTAAGGTTTTTAAAGTAAATATGAACTGTGTCTCTTTGCAGTACATGGATTTCTCTTTGAAAAAACTGTAGCACTTTTTGAAAACTATTCACAGTTTTTTTCTTAGTACACAAAATTTTTCAGAAAACTGAAAAGTACATTTTGCTAGTCTTTATGTGTATGGATATGGATATACACATATGGTTATATACATGTATATACGTATATATAGATGGTTCTAGATCCTGCTTTTTCCACAAAGCATTCTATGAGTATTTTCATAGGTTGTTCATGTCATTTGTAATTGTCTCAAAGCACAACTTTGAATTGCTATATAATATTACATTTCAGGAATGCATCATTTGTTTTCAACCACTGATAAACATTTAAATTTTTCTAAGTTTTCTTTATCATGAAACTAACAATTATCCTTATGTATACATGATGTTATACATATTTATATCCTTAGATTAAATTCTCAGAAATGAACTTATTTGGTCAAAGAGGGTGAGTGTTTTTAAAGGCTTTTGATGAATTTTGCCAAATTTTCCTCATAAAAGTTTGTACCAATTGAAATTTTCTTCAGTAATTTGTAAGAAAGTAATTTCTTTCCAACGAGAAATGCTGGTATTATTTTTGAATGTTTACAAATTTGGCATATTACAGAAATATCTCACTGCTTTAAATTTTGTATCTTTGGTCACTAATGACATGAGCTCTCTCCAAATATTTATTGTCACTTAAGATTTTTGGAGGAATTGTTGGTTCAAACTCATGTTATTATTAAATGAATGGCCTTCCCTTACTTTAACTTCCATAATTTTATTATTTATGTGGCTGAACACTTTTTTTTTTTTTTTGAGACAGAGTCTCGCTCTTTAGCCAGGCGCCAGGCTGGAGTGCAGTGGCGCAATCTCGGCTCACTGCAGCCTCCATCCACCTCCTGGGTTCAAGCAATTCTCCTATCTCAGCCTCCCGAGTAGCTGGGACTACAGGCGTGTGTCACCATGACCATCTAATTTTTGTATTTTCAGTAGAGACAGGGTTTCACCATGTTGGCCAGGATGGTCTCGATCTCTTGACCTTGTGATCTGCCCACCTCGGCCTCCCAAAGTGCTGGGATTGCAGGCATGAGCCACCACACCCGGCCGGCTGAACACTTTTCTTATGTATGTTTACTATTGGAAAGATTGTGTGCTTTTGTCCATTTTTGAAATTTGTTTTAGTTAAGCTAATTAAATTACAAAAAATATTTTTAAAAGTTTTAAAGCATTTTTATCATTGATTATCATTGTTAGGCTCTTTATAGTTGCAGATATTTTCCAGTATTTTGTTTGTTTTTTTATGTTGCTTGTATTGTACATAAACACATATGTTTTTATGTCTTTCATTTACCAGGTACAGCTGTTAAGTTGTAGGTTTCAGCTGATTGGCTAGGGATTTTCCTTGTATATGAGCAATGTTAGTATAATAGCAGTATGCTCGTAAGCAAATAATTTTCCGTGAGTAAAATAATTTAATTAAAAAAGAGAAAGTGACCAGATGTGATGGCTCACACCTGTAATCCCAGCACTTTGGGAGGCTTAGGCCAGTGGATTGCTTGAGCCCAGGAGTTCAAGACCACCCTGGTCAGCATGGTAAAACCCCATCTCTACAAAAAAAAAAAAAAAATACAAAAATACAAAAATTAGCCTGGCATGGTGGTATGCCTATAGTTCCAGCTAAGTTGGGAGGCTGAGGTGGGAGCTCACCTGAGCCTGGGGAAGTCAAGGCTGCAGTGAGCTGTGATTGTGCCACTGCACTCCAGCCTGGGCGACAGTGAGACCCTATCTCCAAAGGAAAAAAATAAAAAAGGAGAAAGTGCCAAATAAATTATTTCTGAAGAGGTTCATCCTGCTTATTGAGACACATCCATTTGTGCTATTGTTTTTGACATCAAAATTTCACTTTGGCAAACACCACAACTGTTAGAGAAATCCAGTTTTTCCTGGCATGAAACATGATTACCATTTAGTAATGGCTTTTCCATTTTCACGTTTTTATGATGTGATTTTTTTTCCCCTTCCCACCTTTCAGAACAAAGGAAGTTTACTGTTCATTCTCCTGATGCTTCATCTGGAACGAATTCTAATGGGATTACTAACCCGTGTATCAGAAGTCCTTATATAGATGGCTGCTCACCAATTAAAAATTGGTCTCCTATGAGCCTCGAGATGTATAGAAGTGGTACTCAGTATTGCACCTCACTGATTCAGATACCTTTTACTCTTGAGACTCACGGTGAAGAAGAGGAAGATAAAGAGAATATTCCTTCTGCAGATGTCTCATCACCAGCCATAGATGCAGCTGGAAAACACCTACGGCAGTTGAGTAGTGAGGCTCCTACACATAGCACACATTTGGTTGTGACTGCCATGTCTATTACACAAAGTCAGTCCAGTGCTTCTGAGAAAGAATTAGCACTGCTGCAGGATGTTGAAAGTGAGAAGGACAATAACACTGTGGATATGGTTGATCCTATAGAGACAGCAGATGAGAACACTTGGATTAAGGAGCCAGTTGATAATGGCAGTTCACCCATGACTGATTTTGTGAGTGGCATTGCCTTCAGTATTGAAAACTCTCATATGTGCATGTCACCTCTTGCTGAAAGCAGTGTCATTCCTTGTGAAAGCAGTAACATTCAGGTAAGGTATTTAATGTTCTTTATCCTTTCTTTTCTAAGATTATAGCATAAGAATGATAATGGATTAAACATGAGGACTGTCGTATTAGATAATAGTTTTTAAAAATATTAATGCCAAGTGATATGAGGAGTACATTTATTTTAATTATGATTGGTTAGGCAGAGTTTGTATTCACATTAACTGATATTTATTTGGAGTAGGAAAGACTGAGAGCAGAAAAGAAATCAGCCTGCTCTAGAGAAATCAATCCTGCTAAAGTTAGGCAGGATTGACATCACTCTATCATGTGGATCTAGTCCCCAAAAAATGCAAGGTCTGGTATAGTATTTGTATTCTAAAAATAAAATCATTTTTGTTTTTCTTTTATGTGATTTAAGGGGGATAACAGAGTTTAGAGCATTTGTGGGGTTTTTTTTTTGTTTGTTTTTTGGAGATAAGAGTCTTACTCTGTCACCTAGGCTGGAGTGCAATGTTGTGATCTTGGCTTACTGCAACCTCTGCCTCCCACGTTTAAGCGATTCTCCTGCCTCAGCCTCCTGAGTAGCTGTGACTACAGGTATATATCACCACGTCTGGCTAATTTTTGTGTTTTTGTAGAGATGGGGTTTTGCCATGTTGGCTAGGCTGGTCTCAAACTCCTGACCTCAGGTGATCCACCCACCTCAGCCTCCGAAAGTGCTGAGATTACAGGCATGAGCCACTATGCCTGGCCTTAGATTTTTCTACATATGCATTTCTGTATTTTTCTTTTAGAAATGTGATTATAGCCAACATTTTTCATGAAATTATTCATTTTCAATTTTGCAATGTCTCTGACAACAGGAAAACCTGATTCATTTCACAGCTACGTATACTTCATAATCAGCACTGCAGAAAGACATTTGTCCCATTTATTGTTGTATTCTTTGAGCTGAGAATTTTGAAGGAACTTCAAAAGTCGGAAGGGGATAACAATAACATCTAACACTTACATAGCATTGCTATATGCCAAGTCCTGTTCTGAGACTTTACAGGTTTTAACTTGTTGAAGCTTTACAGCAATCCTCTGAGGTATGTGTACTATTATCCCTGTTTTACAGAGGAGGAAACTGAGGGTCAGAGAAGTTAAGTAAATTACCTAAAGTTTCTATACAGCTAGGAAGGGGAAGAGCTGAGATTTGATCCTGGCAGTCTGGTTTTAGAGTCCATGTTCTTTAATCCAAAACTTTGTACTGACTCATAATAATAGCTCATAACTTACATAGTGTTTTGATATGTCAGGCACTCTTCTAACCACTTTATTAATTCATTTAATTCTCACACCAACCCTATAATGCTTTAGTGTTGTCAGTTTGGGCATGCTGAAGTTAAAACTCATGGAAGGATTCTAAATGACCCAAAATTAAATATAATATTTTGCTCATGTTTTTAAGCTTCTGTTGCCTATCCTGACTTCTAGGTTGATTGCTCAAAAAAAATTATACTAGAATCACTTTTACATATTTTAGCATCTCTAAAGTTGGTTTCATAAATACAAAAAAGCACATAGAGGCTTAAAAGTTTATCCCTTAAAGATGTTGTTAATTTCTTTTTCTCTCTGCCTTTTTTCACTTTCTTTTTTTTACAGAGGAATTACAAAATACTTTTGTTGAAATATACTTAATCATCATCTAATCCAATGACCCTCTGGAAGTCATGGGTAGCATATTTTCCCCTAATTGTAGTCACTACTAAATTGTCAAACAATCTATGCTTAATTACACTTGCAGAAATATTCCCTTCATTTTTGAACTTCTCTTACCATTATAAACCTCTTCCTTCTATTGGATAAAAATATACTGTGTGATACCTTCCAAGCTCTTTACTCTTTGGAGTAAAATTTTACTCTTTATGATTCTCAGTTTTACTCACACCATCATAATGTCTACTAAAAATGCTTCATACAGCTCTGCCACATAGTTAGCTTTCTGCTAGCTTTCTGAGGAAGAGTACATTTCTAAAGACATTGCACGTCTGATGATGTGTCTGTCTCTACATTTTAGAGTTTAGAACTGTCCTCCAGAGTTTGAAGGCATTGTTTCCACTCAGTGAGAGATCTGCAACTATTTCAGTGCTTAATCTTTTGTTTATGATCTCTTTTTATTCCCCACTCTCTGGACATGGATAGGAATTTTTCTCTCTACAGGGTTCTGAAATTTCCATGATGTTCTTCAGTGTGGGTTTCTTTCCGTCCATTATGCTCTTCACTCAATGCCCTGACGGTTCCCTTCACTTCTTGGATCTTATCTTGAATAATAGATTTCTCCTTGGTCACTTTTAGTGTTCTATCTGGAACTCCTTTTGATTCTCCAATTTCTAAAAATCTTTTTGTTAATTATTTATTTATTTTTGATGAAGTCTCACTCTGTTGCCCAGGCTGGATTGCAATGGTGTGATCTAGGCTGACTGCAACCTCTGCCTCCCAGGTTGAAGCAATTCTCCTGCCTCAGCCTCCTGAGTAGCTAGGATTACAGGCATGCACCACCATACCCAGCTAATTTTTGTATTTTTAGTGGAGATGGGGTTCACCATGTTGGCCAGGATGGTCTTGATCTCTTGACTTTGTGATCCACCCGCCTCGGCTTCCCAAAGTGCTGGTATTACAGGCATGAGCCACTGCACCCGGCCATTATTTTTTTTAATCTCCTTTTTGTTTAAATTTTTGGGCAATTAAGTTTATATGATAACCTTTCTATTGAGTTTTTTATTTTCTACACTTTTAAAATGTGTTTGATACTCATTTTACAAGTCTATAATGTGGCTGGCAAGGCCCTGCATGATCTGGTCTTCCCTTACTCTCCCAAGCTTGTTTCCTTTATTCTCTGTTTAGGTCCCACTAGCTTTCCAAAGTTTCACATTTCCCATGTTTTCTTTGTCAAAGGGCCTTTGCACATGCTATGTAGCATTTCTTTATATCCCACTTTATCTAGTTAACTCCTGTTTATTTGTTTTGTTAACAATTTATTGATCACATCCTCAAAGAAGCCTTCCCCAACCACATTAGCCAGGCCAGACCTCATTACATGCCTTCATAACTCCATGTACCTTTTACATTCTTTCCAATCAGACCACTAATGCAGCCGTTATGCACATTTTTATCCCCAGTGCTTTTAATAACAAAGCCGGCACATAATAGCTACTCATTAAAAATTTGTGTAACAAAAACAGGATGAATGCATAGTTTAAGTTCAACCAGAGGAATGGTATTTAGTGAGGTTAACAGGGAGCCAGGATTTGGAACCTGAGAAAGAATTGAGGGACCAGGTAAAGGAAGTAAAGCCCCTGAAGGAGACTGAAAAGAACCAGCTGAAGAGGAGGAAGGGACACTGAGAAAGTACAGGGTCATGAAGCATTTTAAGCAGGAAAGAATGGTTAGCATTGCCAAAAGAGGAGCAAGGACCCTAGGAGACTAGGCATGGTGGCTCACACCTGTAATCCCAGCACTTTGGGAGGCCAAGGCAGGCGGATCACGAGGTCAGGAAATCGAGACCATCCTGGCCAACATGGTGAAACTCCGTCTCTACTAAAATACAAAAAGCCAGGCATGGCGGTGCACACCTGTAGTCCCAGCTACTCAGGAGGCTGAGGTAGGGGAATCGCTTGAACCAGGAAGCGGAGGTTGCAGTGAGTCTAGATTGCACCAATGCACTCCAGCCTGGCAACAGAGCAAGACACCGACTCAAAAGAAAAGTGTGGGGGTGGGAGCTATTGGACTAATAAGAGAAGTAATTAGTAACTGAACAGCCTCAAGGTGAAAAGTGAATGGAAGGATGGAAGGAAGGTTAAAGAAGGGGAAGTAATGAAATAATGTGTGTAGGTAACTCTTTGGAGAAGTTTGGTTGTGAAAGGAAAGAAAATGACAGCTAGAGAAGAGTATCAAAGTCAGATCTTTTTGTAATTTGCATTTTTACTTTGTTTTTACTTAACCCAATTATGACAGAGGTTGCAATTTTTTGAATTTTTACAATCAGACCTTGGTGATGACCTTGACCAGTACTCCCACATGCTTAGCATTCCAATAATGGAACACAGAAGAAACAGCATACAGCATTTAAATGAAGACGAGAGGGAGATTTTTAAAAACTAGGAATTGGGCAGAATAATTAATATCATGATTAATAATAGATATCAGTCACATGTCCTTTTCAAGTACCAGAGACCATGCCAGGCATTGTACTGTCAGAAGCTAATCCCTGTGATGCGTCACAGATCTAATAGATATCCTCATCTGTGAAATGGTGAGCTGTTTTATAAATGTGGGAACTGAGGCACACAAGAGGGGGTAGAATCTAGAGCCCTGATAGGAGTAGCTGAGGTAACCTTTCCATGTTTAAAGGAGGGCAGGGTGCCAGGATGGGTGTGGGTGTAAATATTTTTAGTTGAGGGGTGAGCATGGCATTAAAGAACATGCACTTGGGAAACCATAATGGCAGATTTCAGTTTATAGCCTAGCTCTGTTAGCTTTATAAACCTAGAAAGTGATATTTTCTTTCAGATTGTTTCTTCTTCTTTAAATGGGGATAGTAATAGGATTACAGGATATTAGCATGATCATTGTGATTAATACAAGTAAACAATGCCTGAACACTGTTGATGGGAATATGAATTAGTACAGCCATTATGGAGGGTCCTCAAAAAACTAAAAATAGGACTACCATGTGATCCAGCAATCCCACTAGTAGGTATCTATCCAAAGGAAAGGAAATCAGTATGTCAAAGAGATACCTGCACTCCAGTGTTTATTGTAGCACTATTCATAATAGAATATGGAATCAAGCCAAGAGTCCATTAATACATGAATGGATAATGAATATGTGGTACAGATACACAATGGAATACCCAATATTCAATCATAAAAAAAGAATTAAATCCTTACATTTGCAGCAACAGGGATGAACTGGAGGACATTAATAAACCACAGAAAGATAAATACCACATGTTCTCATTCATATGGCAGCCAAAAAGGTTGATTTCATGAGTGTAGAATAGTGGTGGGTACTAGAGGATTGGAAGGGTAGGGGGAGCAGGGATAGGGAGTGGTTGGTTAATGGATACAAAAGGACGGATAGATAGGAGTACATTCTGGTGTTCTGTAGCACTATAGGGTAAGTGTAACTAACAATTTATTGTATATTTTCACATAGCTCAAAGAGCAGATTTTGAAAGTTACCAACACAATGATAAATGTTTGAGTTAATGGATGTGCTAATTACCTCGATTTGATCATTACACATTATAAACATGTATCAAAATATGTACATCATAAATATGTGTAACTGTGTCAGTTTAAAACAATAATAAAAGCAAAAACGTAAGTAGTAATGGGAGACAAGTTCCTCTGAATGGTAACAACCAAGGGGGATTGAGAATGATGAGGGAGGAGCTCAAGTGCTGGGCCCAGATGTCAAGGAATGTTATCACAAGGCACAGTTGTTGCCAATCAAAAGTTTTAAAAGACAATGACATCTGATTTATGTGGTAGAAAAATAAATTTAGTAACAAAGTGCATGTTAAATGACTGACATAGAGACACCATTTAAAGGCACCATGGCCCAACGAGAATATAAACTTTGCAATTAGAACCAAGTTTGAATTAGAGTTCTTTTATTTCCAGGCTATGGGATCTTAAGGCAAGACTTATATAACAGTGAATAGAACATGACTTTTTAACTTTTAGCCCCTTAGCCTTCTTAGCTATGAGGTGAGATTGATGCCTACCTTGATACCTGTGGGTGATAACAAGATATCTGTGTTGCCTGGTTGGTATATATTAGGTATAGACATTAGTAGCAGTCTAGATGAGGGACAGTGAGGTCAGCCACCATCTCAACTTGGCTCCGATTCATCCTGCTTTTTCCATTAAAGTGGGACAAACTCCCGGCATGCCTTACTTCCTGCTGTACTAATGAGATAACTTTTCCCTCGATATATATCCAGTTACGTACTAGTATTGCGTTATGAGCCAGCTATTTGGCAGTAATGAGTATGAGAAAGAGCTATTGGCAGAATCTCTGGGACCAATCTGACATTTATGTTTTTGATCAAATAGCTGTTGAATGATAGCAGAACAAGGTTTTCCCCCCAAAATGTTACACATCACAAGCCTTTTACACAACCTCCAGTAGTGAGGAGATATGTATCCAGCCCTGAAAACGGGGATCATTTTTTCAGGATTATGAGTGATAGACTGCACTTTCTAGTCTAGTCTGTAGGTTTGTGAGGGGAACAAAATGGCAGTCCTCTTTTTCCTTCCCTCTGATCCTAACTTGTAGGGAGGGCTTAAATGCAAAGTGATTCCCTTGTGGATTGCTTTCTCTGGTGCTCAGCATTATGCAGGTAAATGGTGTGTGCAGTGAACAGAACCTGTACTTAGGTCTTAGATCTTTATCATCTCATCACTGGATGACATTGTGAAGGTTAAGCTTTCTAAGCCTTAATTTCCTTCTCTCATAAAGTATTAGGGTTGTTGAAAGGAGAAAAAATACTAAATATTATAGAGATAGTGCCTGGCCTTTTTAGAGACACCCCATGTTATTTTATATATAGTCCAAGCTAGAAGTTTGCTAGAATCTTTCTCTCTTGTGCTGAAAGTGTATCTTAGAATGCTACAATTTTTATTAACCTGAAAAGCTGAACATCTCGAGCCATTATAAATGTGGCATTATTGTGAACAACAACAACTAAGGTGTGAATATAATATAACCCACCTTTTTAAAGGCAGCATGCCTTTTGGTAGATTTTATTTAGATGTGCAGCCAAGCTATTTAGAGACAAGCCTGGAAAATGAGTTGGAAGGTGAAGTTAATTGTAATACTCATTTTCATCTACTAGGTATGATCACAAAGTAACAGGAAAGCATTTTGTCAGTAGATTGTTCACTGATTCTTAAGGAAGTTACAAGATACATTTCATTGGAAGGAATTGTAAAGTGACTACAATAATCAGTACTATGCAGAACTACCTTTGTATTACTTTTGAATTTTGTTCAACATGATCAACATTACATGTTAGTATCCTTCGGATGTAGTGAATGATTTCAGTATTTAAGTATTTAAGTGGTTTACTTAAATACTTGACTTTTAAGTTCCTCACAATGTATTTTTTTTCTTTTTTCTCCTGTCAGATGGATAGTGGCTATAATACACAGAATTGTGGAAGCAATATTACAGATACAGTTGGAGCAGAAAGTTACTGCAAAGAAAGTGATGCACAAATCAGTGAAGCTGAGAGTAAATCTCAAACGTTTAACATGAAGGTATGAAGAAAATATAGAGAAAGACTAATATTTTTTAGGTTAGAAATAGGAAAGAATTTTGATTATTAGAGAATAGTACTATTGAGAAACTATATGAAATTGAAAACACTAAAAGGTAAGGCTGTTTTCTTAAAATCCAATACCCTTTAAATATTTTGGTTGCTCTGAATATAACATGAGTATGTTACATGCTACAAAGTGTGCAAAGGTAGCATATATTTGATGAGGGCATTTACTGAACCTTCCAGATGATGGTTATATGTTCGTACTAGAAGAAACTCATCATAATTTCAGGCACTAGTCAGGACAGTCTTTAATTTTATATGCCAATTTATTTTGTATTTTATTTTTTTGTAGAGACAGGGCCTGCTGTGTTGCCCAGGCTGGTCTCAAACTCCTGGTGTCAAGCAATCTTCCTGCCTCAAGTCTCCCAAAAAGCTGGGATTATAGACATGAGCCAACATGCCCAGACTTCTATGCCATTTTTCTTTTTTCTTTCCTTTTTTTTTTTGAGACAGGGTCTTACTCTGTCACCCAGGCTGGAATGCAGTGGTGCAATCATAGATCACAGCAGCCTTTAACTCCTGGGCTCAAGCAATCCTGCCTCAGCCTCCTGAATAGCTAAAACTACAGATGTAAGCCACCTCACCATCCTGTTATATGCCAGTTTCTTATAAAATACTGTAAATATCAGCAAATGTGCAAAGAAAGTTTAATAGGGAGGCCACCTTCGTTTTTTCTTCCAAATTGCCCTTGTGTTTTATGTAGTATCAGAGCAGGTCTCTTCTAATATTAACCTGAACAAAATCCATCCTGTTTCAGAAAGTAGTTATCTGTCTAAACATAAGTAGAGCTTTATGAAAGATTTTTTTTTTTTTTTTGGAGACAGGGTCTCATTCTGTCACCCAGGCTAGAGTGTAGTGGCATGTTGCGTCAGCTCACTGCAGCCTTCACCTCCCAGAGTAGCTGGGACTACAGGCGTGTGCCACCATGCCAGCTTCCTTATAATTTTGTGTAGAGACAGGGTCCCACTATGTTGCCAGGGCTAGTCTCAAACTCCTGGGCTCAAGCAGTCCTCCCACCTTGGCCTTTCAAAGTGTTGGGATTCTTTTTAATACAGAATATTGATTTATAAAATACCGTATCTTTATTGTCCCTTCAGAGTTCAGCTAAAGAAACGTGCTTTTAGGTTTTAAAGACAGTTCCAATAATAATTGCATCCTCGAATGGTCCTACTTAAACTGAAAACAACGTATTATCTTTTTCACAGCAAGACCACACAACACAGAGGTGTTGGATGAAAACAGCAAGTCCTTTTCAATGCAGCAGTCCATAGAATACCTCTGTCAGAAACAAAGACTAAGCTTAAGAGTTCCTTGCATATATCTTGGTGCACAGGATCAATGTGATGGTGACTGGGAAAAAATTACTTCAAGTAACATGCTTAGCTTTCCCTCCTTAATGTGAAAAATCAAGGGCTTACTGAAATAGGGACAACAGAAATGCTCCTGGAACTTCAGGTTGATGAATTACAAGTTTATTTTTTATCAATAAATATTTTTATACTTACCTTGAGTGGTGTGTTTAACAAATTATGACAGAGCTGAATGCTCGTATCCTACAGGGTCAATGAACTACTTATTAAGCCTTACTGATAGCACTAAATTTAGCAGTTCTGAGAACACGTGAAACTGTGCTGAAACTGAAGGCACTATATATTTTTACATAAAAGCTTGAACATACAGATGAATTATAACCCATGTGAAGAAATCTTAGATATAAAACTAACTTACCAAAGATACAAAAAAAAACCAGGTTTCCTGAAATTTTAGTTCTTGAACTGTTTGTTCACCTCTGTGAGGAAAATTCTTAGTTCCAGTAATAACTGTTTAAAAACTAAGTACTAGATAGGTAGTACAAGTGACATCATCACATGTATTATCTATGGGGGCAAATGTGTGGTTCCCAGAATAAAATATACCTCATGTATAGGATAGGGACATCCTTTCCAGCTCAAACGTGGGTAGGAATGTGGGAGAACCAAGGGAAACACTGGGACTGGGAGAGTGGAGTTCCTGTAGGGCGTAGGCCTGTGAAGTAACACTGGTCTTATATGTATGTTATATATGCAACCATTTTTAAAAAAAACTTATATAACCATGTTGAGAATAGATGGGTATATAACATGTTTGGAAATACTATCTATCTTTGAAGAATGTGTATTTGTATTTACAAATCAACTTTTAAAACTGTCTCATTTAAAAGGGAATAATGCATATGTAGCCCTAGGAAATAAAGAGCTATGTTATCAATGTGTCATTGTCTTCTTTCCTCTGTAACCATTCCCTGAAAGCTTAACTGCTGACCTGCAGAAAATGTGTCACGTTATGTACCTAGCTCATCATCAACACACTAACCATGAATGCCATTAGCCGTTCGGGGCCATGGCTACAGATACTGCATTGGAAAGTTGTTGTCTTTAATCACGTAAGTGTTAAACTGTTGGGAAAAGCAGCAAAGGAGAAAGGACTTACAGAGTGCCTATATAAACTGGTTATGAATAACAGATAAACAAGGAACAACAAACTGCAGGAGGCCTCTGAGGAGGAAGGCCTCTCCATGCCTCATGTTCCGAAGCAGAGTGACCTCAGCTCAGTTACCATAAACACTGTGCTCAAGGACGTAAAACCCCTTTGTTAGCACTATGATGTAGCCAGACTTGTAGGCTCCTTGTAAGGCCCACTTTCCACCAGCTGCACATAGATAATAAGCTAAAGATAACCACATGTTCTTGTTTTGTGAAACTCCCAAACTGCCACCGTTATCTATCTCTAGAATGATACACCAGTTCCAGCTCATTGATTCAGTTCTGGCTCACTGATTCACTCCACCATAACCCTCTCCCACCATTACTCCACTCCTACCTTGTAGATCAAAGTGATTGCAACCAATAAATAAAGTGGATAATCAGAGCCTGGGGCCTTAACTGCCTCATCCATAGAAAGTGATGGCCCCCTGGTCCCACTCTCTCTTAATCTTTCTCTCATTCCTTTGTTGCCACTGAACTCAGGGTACCCACAGCTGGCTCCCTACATTCTGGTGCCAAACGTGGAACTCATGGATCCCTACCTTCTGGCACCCAATGTGTGGGGTCATGGATTCCCAACATTAAACTCTAGAAATTTACCTAAAAACAGGCTGGGCATGGTGGCTCACGCCTATAATCCCAGCACTTTGGGAGGCCGAGGCGGGTGGATCATGAGGTCAAGAGATCGAGACCATCCTGGTTGACAAGGTGAAACCCCATCTCTACTAAAAATACAAAAAATTAGCTGGGCATGGTGGTGCGCGCCTGTAGTCCCAGCTATTCGGGAGGCTGAGGCAGGAGAATTGCTGGAACCCAGGAGGTGGAGGTTGCAGTGAGCCAAGATCGTGCCATTGTACTCCAGTCTGGGTAACAACAGCAAAACTCTGCCTCAAAAAAAAAAAAAAAAATTTACATAACAACAACTGGTATACATAAAAGTAGTCCTGGGTACTAAGGGTAGAAGCCTCCCTGGCTATAGTTTTTTTAATAGCACAAGTTAAGAAATAAAATGGTGACTATAACCTGTATTCAAATCCCTACTCTGTCACTACCTAATCTCAGCCGATATGGTGTGGCTGTGTCCCCACCCAAATCTAACCTTGAATTGTAACAATCCTCAAGTGTCAATGGTGGGACCAGGTGGAGGTGGTGGGATCGTGGGGGCGGTTTCCTCATGCTGTGTCTGTAATCCTGAGCCAGTCTCATGAGATCTGATGGTTTTATAAGCGTCTGGCATTTCCCCTGCTTGCACTTGCTTTGTCCTGCTACCCTGTGAGGAAGAAGAGTTCCTGCTTCTCCTTTGCCTTCCGCCATAATTGTAAGTTTCCTGAGGCCTCCCTAGCAATGCAGAACTGAGGAGTCAATTAAACCTCTTTCCTTTATAAATTACCCAGTTTGGGGTATTTCTTTATAGCAGTGTGAGAATGGACCATATGCCTCCATTTTCTCATCTGTTAAATGGAGATAATAGTCCTGGCCTAATAGAGCTTTTTGAGTTTTAAGTAATATATTCCATGTAACCTGCTTAGCATAAGAACTGGCACTAGAAACAAAACATTTTAAATTACTGAATAGGACTTAGGGGAAAATAACAAAGTCTCTGATCATCTTGAACTACTCAGTTGGGACGTATCCCTGAATTAAACCTTCCTATTAGCTGAAGCACAAGAAAACAAACTTTTGGAAAGATAAAACAAGGCCAGTCACACACTGCCTTACTTGCTCTTTTTCTCTATTGTTCTCTATTGCAGGTAAACTATGGCCTGTAGGCAGTTTTTCCCTTTTTTTTTTTTTTGAGACAGTCTTGCTCTATGGCTCAGGTGGAGTGCAGTGGCATGATCTCAGCTCACTGCAACCTCTGCCTCCCAGGGTCAAGCAATTCTTCTGCCTCAGCCTCCTGAGTAACTGGGATTACAGTGCTCGCCACCATGCCTCTCTACTTCTGTATTTTTAGTAGAGATGGGGTTTCGCCATGTTTGCCAGGCTGGTCTTGAACTCCTGACATCAGGTGATCCACCCACCTCGGCCTCCCAAAGTGCTAGGATTACAGGTGAGAACCACTGCACCTGGCTGGCAAAGTCTTTTAAATGGTTGGTGGGGGTGGGGGAATCAAATAAGTAATGTTTTGTGACACATCAAAATTATAATGACATGCTGTATAACTTTTGGTCAACAGTGGACCACATATATGATGGAGTTTAAATTTTCCTACTGCCAGATTGCAATGGAGTTGAAAAATTCCTATTGCCTGGGGACATAGCCATGGTAACATCATGGTGAAATTATTTATGTAGCCTAAGTGTATAGTGTTGATAAAAGTCTATAGTAGTGCACAGTAACATCCTAGGCCTTCACATGCACTAACCACTTACTGACTCACCCAGAGCCAGCTTCCAGCCCTGCAAACTGTTCATGGCAAGTGTCCTAAATAGGTGTACCACTTTATATTTTTACTGTACCTTTTCTATGTTTAGATATGTTTAGATACTCAAATACTTAGCACTGTGTTACAACTGCCTACAGTAATCAGTACAGTAACATGCCATACAGGTTTGTAGGTTAGGAGCAGTAGGCTATACCATATAGGATGCCATAATAGGGTATACCATCTGGGTTTGTGTAACTACATCATGATGTTCACACATGGACGAAATTGCCAAGTGACATTTCTCAGAACATATCCTTATCATGGCGACTTATGACTATGAAACTTAACAAATCAGGTTTTGTTGGAATACAGCCATGTTCATTTGTTTACATATTGTATATGGCTCTTTACACACTATCAACAGCAGAGTTGTATACTATAGTGGCGATACAGACCACAGCCAACAAAGTCTAAAATTTCTGGCACTTTGCAGAAAAGGTTTGTTGACTTCTCCTCTACTGTGTTAGTGCCACTTACCCATTTTAATTGGACCAAAGACTACTCAAGTCTATCTTCCTCCAACTGACACAAGTTCTGCCTCAATGTATGGAGGTTTTCCTCAGTAATAGGAAACTGGAAAAATTATTCAACATTTATTGAGTGCCTAAATGACTATGTATATTTAGTGTAACTGCTGATTTACGTGCCAGTCTTTTCTCACTATACTGCAAACTCCTCAAAGGTAGAGATAGTCTACTTGAGCGGAACCTGGCATACTCTAAGTGCTTTAGAAATTGAATAAGGCAAGTAAAATGTTTTAAGGCAACCCTATCCCAAAATATTCTTGAAGATATTAATTCAATCATTACTAATCTCTGTGATTAGCAAGGGAAGTAGTGTGGCATACCAAAGTTTATTAATACTTAATCTGTTCCCTTTATTATGTCTTTATACAGTTCCCCTCGTGTATATAATCTGATACAACTACAATTTAAAAGCCATTAATTATCTGTCTTTTATTTTGTAAGTAACAAGATATAGACATTTGAATGCCAATGTCTTATTATGGAGAGACATTGGCGCTGAAGTTCAACAATGATGATTACACTTATACCTGGTAATAAAAATACAACCATCTCTCCATTCAGGTCAAAATATCCTACTTCTTGCCTTCCTATCAATTCCCAAACATTCACAGGTGTTCAAGGACCACTGATAATATACAGGAAGCTTCTAAAGAGAGTGAGAGAACACTTAGTAAGTTAGGTAAATTAAAGATGACAAAGGAGATTACATTCTCAACACTGACAGCTTTCAAGACTTAGAAAGAGATTGTTCCTTGCTTCTAAAATTGTTCTATTTTCCTCTGTAGGAAAATGAAAGTTTTTTCCTACCAATATTAAGTAATCAAAGTACTTACACAAAATTAATCTGCTCCTCCATGGGCAGATGAGCACTCCATTTACATGATATTTACAGATCCCTGAAGTTGCTGTCCTGTCACCGTATTTAACTGATGGATATTCAATTGAATTATTCTGCATAAATAATTCTATTCAACCCAGAACTAAAGTTGTATGATGGGATAGATACAGTCAACTGTTCAATAAAAATGCAAATGTCTGAAATTATTAAAATGTACTTAAAAGAAACAAACTGTATCACACACTTAGGCTTAGAGGTGTTCTCTCAAGTTTTTTCTTTTAAAAAGGAAACCAGTCTTTGAAGACTTTTCTTGAATGTAGCTATTTTTCAAACTTCATCTTCTTTTTCTCTGGTCCATTAAGGTTCATGTTTGAAATATTATCAGGAGGAATGCTTATTCCTGGTATCTAAAGTAATGCAAATGGGGGAAAACAATGTGATTTACTTTACAAAGTAACAGTGGTTCAAAAATGTAAAAGACAGTCTCAATAGGTGAGAAGCAGGTCATCTGGGAAGTTTTTTTAACTGTAATACAGTCTTCCACATGGGGAGCCACTGTGATTGACAGAATCAGAGGTTTCAAGTGTGTTGGGGAAGTACACAAGTTAACAGTATCTTAGGTGAAACACCTACACTTTATTTTCAAAGTGCAGAGTTCAAAACTTCTAGAGAAAAAAGACTAAGCAGGAGAATGGAAGATCTTTTTATTTTGGTATCAAAGACCTGAAAAGAATCTCAGATGTCTAGAATCCCATGACCTGAGGAAATCAGTGAGAAAACAGGATTTGCTATGCAAATATTTGATTTCTACAGCACTTACAGGGTTAACATTAAACAGAAATAACTATGTCCCTCTCTTTGACAAAGTATGTACTGTTCATTCCATCACAACATGGAAATTTTAAGTTTGGTCTTACCTGTGGTTCTACCAGAGACATTCGGATTTTCTGATGCTGAAGATTAGATGAGTCTAACACGATTTTCACTTTAACTTTATCAAATACATGGAACACTGTGTCTTCTATTTTAAGTGAGGGTATCTAAACAAAACACATTTTATCATTCTTAATTGCTTCCTTACATTTGAGGCTTTGTTCTCATCCTTTACAATTTATCTTACATAGTAATTTAAACGTTTAAATATAAAAATTAGTAAGCATCTAGATGTTTGACATAAAAGCCACAAACCTAGTAGTCTCATGTAAATATGGTCTATTTATGTGCATACTTTCTCCTTCATTAAGGTAATTCCAATATATATATTCTTTAAAATCTTGGTGATTAATTAATCACCCTGGTAAATAGCAGATTTTTAGTCTAGTAGAGGAACACAAAGGTGATTTGGCCAGTTTATTGTTTGACTATTCTCTAAGAGCTGCAGTTCTACTAAGGAGAACAGGGAGTGTGTGTCAAATAAGAGACACTGTAAGTTAAAAAAAGTTCCTTCCCTGAGCTATCAGTAGTCATTTATTCCTTTATCGGTCGAGCAAAGCTTAACATGGTCTAAAAGAAAGAAATCAAAGACAACAACTGCACATGAGTACATAGATGGCGGTGACAAACTGTGAGTAAAACCATAGCTCAGGTGGCAAAATTAAATGTAGATAAACCATAGCTCAGGTGGCAAAATTAAATGTAGATTTTCTGGCATGTATTTGGAGATCAGGATAAATTCTTCAGAGTACAAAAAATAATTTTATTTTATGCTTTATAGGTACCATTTAAGAACTCTTAAAGAAAATGTACCCCCCAGAAAACAAACATGAGAAATACTATACCTCATCATCATAAATAAGCCGTGGGTTTGGTTTGTCCTTTTCTTCAAAAAAGACTGTCCCTTCTAAACCATACTTTGGAATTAATACCACAATAGCATTCTTTCTTACAAATAAAATATAGGCTTCTTCACTTACTATTCCTTTGCTTTTGAAAAACAGCTGTAAAATAACATATAACTTATTTAGTCTTAAAATATTTTGAAATCAACAAAAAAATTTGAAATTAAATAAAAAATGAACAAAACTTCATCTTTCCTAGCAGTCCCAACAGAAGGCAAATACCTGGGTATGAAAAGCCACTGATGCACGCTGGGCATACTGAGCCATTTTGTGCCGGTAATTGAGATTTTTACATATATCTGCAAGCTTGTGTTTGTCTGTCAACTCAGGGTAAGTACAGTCAGCCCCAATAGCCACAGCCAAAAGCCGATGAACGATGACATCTGCGTATCTAGAAAGATGAGGGAGAAATGAGAACCATGGTATGTCAGTATTAATAGGTGCTTTTAAAATTCAAAATTATTTTCTATGATCTTTAATTGTGTAAGGAAATAATTAATACCTTCTGATGGGTGAAGTAAAATGTGTGTATATTGGAGATGCTAAGCCATAGTGATGAAAATCATTATCCATTCCAGAACAGAAGTACACAGCTTGCATCATACAGCGAGTGGCTAATATTCTTAACAGAGTGTTTAGATACGGAAAAGCAGGAGATTCGGCCCGATCCAAAGACTCAGCCAAAGACTTGGCTGTATCAGTCTTAATTTCCAAATTCTGTAAACAAAAAGGAGGGAAGAGCACCATATTAAACACTTCTAAGTCCAGTACCATTATGTCTTCAAAATAAACCAATCTGACCAAACAAACATCATATTTTTGTTACTTTCCTTCCCTTCAAAGCAGAAGTAATGACCAGAAACAAAACTGTACTAGTCACTACACTAGAACAATGTTCTGATTCATCAAATTTGGCTGCTTTGTTCTACTCTGCGGAGATGAGTCAAAAATACATCTCTTCTTTTAGGTCTTTGGAAGAAATAAGACAATGAAGGAAAATTCCCTATTTATAGAATAAGCCTTGGAGCAGAGGACTGAGCAGCTGATTCAATTCCAGTGAATATGGAGAAGGTAGGTATGCATGCCGTAAAAGTCTGATCCAAAATCAGAAATCAATGCCATCATGTTAGAATAATGCTCTGCAGTCCAACACTACTTCCCAGCTCTCTTCTAGGTGGGAAAGGTAAGGCCTAATTAGCTAATCCAAGGAAAAGTAATGTAAGCCATAGTCACCCAAGGGGTACCCCTAAATGAAAATCTACTAACAAGAGGTAGGGAGTATGCAGGGCTGAAAAAATGGTGGCCTTTCTATATTTTCCTCTTTTGCATTTATGTAATAAATGCACTTCTTTCTTAGGAACATGATATGGAAAGGACTTAGTTGAAGTAAAAAAAAAACAAAAAATGAAATATATGATTTGTAAAGTGAGGCAGTTCACAGGAGCCATGAAGCAGCACAGACATAAAAAACATGCATAAAGGCAAGAAACATGGAAGAGTTTTATATAACCAGGATGCTGAATACATCTTAGTCTAAACACCTGGCTTTAGCATAGGGTGTTTTTTAAAAAACGTTAGGTTGAGTGCAGTGGCTCACACCTGTAATCCCAGCACTTTGGGAGGCTGAGGTGGGATAATTACTTGACACTGGGAGTTTGAGACCAGCCTGGGCAACATAGTGAAAACCTATCTATACCAGAAAAAAAATACAAAAAATTAGCTGCTCGTGGTGGTGTGCGCCTGCAGTCCCAGCTCCTCAAGAGGCTGAGGCAGGAGGATGGCTTGAGACCCGGAGGTGGAGGGTGCAGTGAGCTGAGATTGCACCAGTGCACTCCAGTCTGAGTAACAAGAGTGAGACCTGGCTCAAAAAAAAAAAAAAAAGAAAAACAACTATTGGCATAGTCTTCTTAAACAACAAAACTTTTATGGAGATATGAATACAAAATTATTTAGAACAGACAGATCAAAACACAAATAGATGATTTTTCAAACTATAGGACCTTACCCTTGACCTGGCTGCCTTAACAAGAATTTCATAATTTGATGGAGGCGGTGCAGGATGTTTTCGAAGCAGAGCATGTTCAGAAAATTCCTCATGAATTTTTTTTGCAACAGAGATATTGGCAAGTAACATAAATTCTTCAACCATGGAATTTGTTTCCCTGCCAATGGAAAAAGCATTAAACAACAACAAAAAAAAGAGAACCTGAGACTTCTCTATATTATATTTTTTCACAGGCTACCTTTGTTACCAAGAAGATAATAAGAGCATTTCCTATGTAAACATTCATATGTGTGTGTACATTTGTATTTTAAACAACTTACAATTCTTTCATCTCTCAGTTACTCTGCTAGCAATCTCTTATTATGCATCTACTGCATGAATAAATCTCACATACTAGAGGAGACTTTACAAATTGCACTGAGCCAGGCGCAGTGGCTCAGACCTGTAATCCCAGTACTTTGGGAGGCCAAGGCGGGCAAATCACTTGACCCCAGGAGTTCGAGACCAGCCTGTCCAACATGGCGAAACCCCAATGCTCCTAAAAATACAAAAAAATTAGCCAGGTCTTGTGGCACATGCTTACAGTCCCAGCTAGAGAGGCTGAGGGGTAAGAATCACTTCAACCCAGGAGATGGAGGTTGCAGTGAGCCGAGATTGCATCACTGCTCTCCAGCCTGGGTGACAGAGCAAGACTGTGTCAAAAAACAACAACACGATTGCACTCAAAACCAGAAGCCTTACTACTCTATTTGCATATAATACAAAAACAAACATTTTCACTTCATTTTACAAGGTCCAAAATATACTTAATCATAAATCAATAAAGTTTACTAAGAATTAAAAGCTATTTAGATCATACAAATTTTGGCTTAAAAAACCAAAATTTTCAACAATACATTACTAAAACAAAGAGATCATATTTATAATAGCTAATCTGGACACTTAAAATGGGTCAGCGATTATACTGTAAGTACAACTCACCCTCAACACACACACAGAGACACAGACACACACACATACACCCTGTTTTACAGATGAGAAAATTGAAGATATGTTCATTATTCTCTTGCTCAAGGTGAGAGTAATTAGCAATGAGAATCTGAGTCCACGAAATCTGACTTCAAAATTCTTAACCAATCTGATACTACTGTCATTCTCTATATAGTTATTCATATACATTTTTAGGTTAGTTTTAGTAAATGATCCATTTTCTGTTGATATAGTGCTTTCTGTGTCTCAAGTCACTGAACGTGTATTATTAACTTTTATACAAGTTTCATCTTGTAACTTCTTGACAAAGTATATTCATTTAAAAAATATTAGAAAGACCTCCAATGATATGGGGACAACATCTTAGAAATGTATTCTTTCTTCTTCTTAGTGAGAAGAAATAGGTGATGTTTTACTTTGGCAAAGCTAGTATCAACCTTTTTCTCAACGAAAGCTCCTACTTACTCAGCTCATTGTTAGCATTAACATTAGACATACTTACACAGAAGTTCTCTATGAGGGATTTTTAGATTTTACAATAGCAGTATAGCACATATTGGTTCTAAGTAAGAAATTTGAGTATATTCCCATTTTTAACCCTTGGTCATTTATTAGAAAAGAGTATATGCATGTTTAATTCCAGAATTAACATAATTAAGAAGCTAGAAAGAGGCCTAAACTGATTTAACAAAAAATATTATTGTTTCCTACATCATCTTAACTAAATCAATAAACAAAAATAATTAATATCTGTATATTCCTCATAGCACCCTATGAGGTAGGTGCCATTATCAATCATAGGCAATTTACAGAAAAATGAATTGAGGCAAGGAGAGATCAAATACCTACTTTAAATAGTTGGAAATATAATGGTAATGACAGCAGAGGGATCCAAACCTAGGGAGTCGGACTTCATAGCTCATAATCTTCACCATAACTCTATTCTGCTATCCATTGTTCTGTCCCACTATCCATTATTCTATCCTGCCCCCATCTTTCTGGTACCACGGACTGGTTTCATGGAAGACAATTTTTTCTATGTGACAAGGGGAGGGAGGGATGGTTTCATCAGGCATTGGATTCTCATAAGAAGCGCACAATCTAGATCCTGCATATGCACAGTTCACAGTAGGGCTGGTGTGCCAATGAGAATCTAATAGTGCCACTGATGTGACAGAAGGCAAAGCTCACATGGTAATGCTCACAGCCCAGGGGCTGGGAAGCCCTGCACTACAGTATATGCTATATTAAATACTTTAGAAATTAATCAGGGTCATCTTTTTTTACTTATAACGACTATTAAGTTCTAATACATAATACATCAAAACAAACAAATTCAAATGGAAAGTTCTTCCATTATGCTACTAAACCCAGTTTTATATAAGAAAAAACTGAGCTTAAATTTACTTTTCTTTCATAAGCCAAAAAAGTAAAAATCATGATCCTGATCATTACGTTGTATATAAATATTTTTGTTATTTGTACTTACAGTCGACATTACATTTAAAACAAAAAAATCTTATCTTCTACCCATCAAAAAACTTACAAACCTAAGTTCCTTGGTCTGCAGATCTATAGGATCATGAGTTTCACTGTCCATGTGGAATCGAACTTCAGGAGAAGACAGAGTCAAAGCCCTAAATAAAAAAAGAGACAAACTATAGTCAAGCAAGCCAATAAGACAAAATTATAGAAATTATTCTTTAAAAAAGACAATGACTACAGAAAGTGCGTAAGAGTTGCTCTCCTGAAGGCTTTATGACCATCTGCTATTTTATGTTCCTATTTTAACAAATAGCTTAGTATTTTAGAAATTTAAAATGCATTTAACAAGAGAGGATGATAGCAACACAAGGAAATCTGAATCCCTGTGCTTCTGAGGGTTTATATATCTTCTGTATCCAAACGATGAGTTTTTATTGAGCTACACAGGTTTTTAATCACTTTTACAAATAAAGAAGGGGATTGGCCATATTTAATTTACTACAGAAAACAGTCACTGAGGCAAGGGACAATAAAGACAGGTAAAAAAGAAGCTGCCACAGGTAGTTTAGTAATACCAGAAGATCCACAGTTCAAAAGTATCTTCCACGAAGATTGAACCAACAGAGCAAAAACTGATAACCTACTAATACGTTACAAGTAGTGATGGTTATTAATATTTGAGTGCTAAGTGTCAGATAAACAATTCACGCTCAGGGCTTTACACGCATAATTCATTTAATGAGCTGGCAAATTGTCCTTTGGAAAGTAAATTCCCACAAGGCTACGCAAGTCTAATGTTTCCTTATACCTTGACACAGCTTTTAGCAGGTCAGCTCCAAATCAACCTAAAACTAAAACTTTTAATGAGGCTGGGCAACCTTGAATAATCAAAGGGGAGAAGAAAAATTAAGCTGACATGGAACAAGTTAAGTGAAATACTAAGTCTAAGTACTTACCTTCCTCAATTCCTCACCTGCATTAAAAGAACCATAGCAGGAATACATACTAGAAAGAGAATCTCAAATCCTTTCTTGCCTTGTAGTGCACTTAAAACAAGGCTCTACATCAGATCTGATATTTATTTATTAATGTATTTGACATAAAAAGCAAGGTATACTTATCACATTTTGATTTTTCCTCATAGAACACCTAAAATATTATGTCTATCCATGAGTATTAATACTTTAAGAAGGCAAAATATGGCTTTTTTTCTGATTGTTTTTTCAATTCTCCCTAAGACTAAAGTGATTCAATGATGTTTTACCAGTAGACAACCATCTACTTACCAAATTAAAAAATACAGACTGTTGAAACTAAAAAATATCTTCCCCAGTTTTAAAATTCTATGTTACAGATGCAAATTCTTACTTTAAAACCACTAAAGTCAATACAGCTTCAATTTACATTTTATTTACGTTGCTTTAAAAAAAGAAAACCTTTGTGGCATTTTGTGTCTCACAAAAAAATCCAATTATCTTCTTCTTATATCTAAGTGACGACTTGAGTGAAAGTTTTGCTCCAGTTTAATAGCATCCACTGGGTTTTAGCATACCCAAGTAATCCTTTCAGTTTCAAATTTCATATTTAAGATCACGTGAAAAAATCCCCTGAAAACTGAGGTGTTAGTAGACATAGGTATAGCTCAATGTAACTACCTCAAACACTGTCCAACAGCACTTTCTGCAGTGATGGAAATGTTCTATGTGTTCCCTGTCCAATACAACAGTCATTAGTCACGTGGCTATCGAGCACTTGAAATATGGCTAGTAGGTTAAAGAACTAAGTTGTTAATTTTATCAATTTTAATGAATTTAAACAGGCACATCTTAAGAAACGACACAAATGTACAATCTGCACTCACCACAAAAAGCCCTTTAGTAACAGCT
Source organism: Cebus imitator (assembly GCF_001604975.1). Lineage (NCBI taxonomy): Eukaryota > Metazoa > Chordata > Mammalia > Primates > Cebidae > Cebus > Cebus imitator. The sequence goes on from NW_016107344.1 coordinate 8,213,824, forward strand.
TGTGACCCCTATCCTAGATGGGCTTGGGAATCCTGAGACCCAGCATCTAGAACGTTCATGTACTTCTTTTAACTGCTTTCCTTCAACAACTCTGAGTTAATTCCCTACACCTTATGCCTTTTGTAGTTAGGCAAAAGCCATGATAGAACAGCTAAAAGACTCATATATGCTACTAGTCAGATCTTTGGGAGGACTCCTTTTATGCAGCTTTTAATTGTCTAAAAAAAATGAGGAGGTTGAGTTAAATAATCTCTAAAATTTAAAGTGCAAGGAGAACCTAATCTACATTTATTTAAACCTCTGAAATCCAATGTCCAATCTGAAAACGCATTTCTAATTAAAATTAGAAACAATCTATGTAAGTCTTAAGGAGTTCTTTTCTTCCTAGAATTTCTTCAAGATCTTTAACTCAAACATAATTTTTAGCACAACAAATTACAAGGATGAAACTCCTGAACAAACATCAGTCCAGAATCAAATTGCTAACATTTAAAAGGAAGCTAGAGGCTGGGCATCGTGGCTTACGCCTGTAATCCCAGCATTTTGGGAGGCTGAGGCAGGTGGATTGCCTAAGGTCAGGAGTTTAAGACCAGCCTGCAAACATGGTAAAATCCCGTCTCTACTAAAAATACAAGAACTAGCCAGGTGTGGTGGTGGGCACCTGTAATCCCAGCTATTTGGGAGGCTGAGGCAGGAAAATCTCTTGAATCTGGTAGGCAGAGATTGCAGTGAGCTGACATTGCACCATTGCACTCTAGCCTGGGTGACAGAGTGAGACTCCATCTCAAAATAAATAAAAGGAAGCTAGAACAAACAGGAGTCTCTATCACTGCCCATGAGTGAACAATGTAACGTGTAGAAAGATTATCTTAAAACTATGAAAAACAAAATATACCCTTTTTCAATCCTTTTTTTCTTCAGAATTTTGGCTAGTTTATTCAGTCCACGGAGACTAGTGGTGATATCATCACGCATATTTGCTGAATCAATTCTCAACTGAGCTTCAGCATATGTCAGAGATGCCTAAAAAAGAAACTGTATGTTACATAATTCTCATAAATGATAGAAAAATGGTTTGCAATATGTCCTCCTGCTTCCACTACATAAACTTCATGATTTCAGAAAACCTAAAATCGGTAACAAGAGAAATTCTTAGCTGTGACTTTATACTTCACACCTGATTTCTAGTTCATTAATTCTTACCTGAGGCATTATACAACATAAACAAACATATTTTAAAAGGTAAAATGGCAATGTTGTTAGCAAACAAATTGTAAACTTTACTTGTATATTACAGTTACTGTATAAATACCCAGATAATACAAAAATAAAACACAAAGGTAGGTTAGATCAACTCTTTCTCTGACAACAAATGTGAAATCCTTTCCAGATGATCATTACTCCCCTGCAAATAATTAAGACTGCAGGAGTAGAGACATCATGTTTTGGAGGAAATCTAATAAATGCCCAAAATTAAGCCTGTAAAAACCAGACAAATCACAGTAGAAAAGAGTTAAAGTAATCCCCAATGACAAACAACCCAAATACACAAATAACTGCTTCTGTTCCTATTTCTCTCACAGAAATTCACCTTTTTTTAAAACTTATTTTTAAAGAGTAGCTTCATAAGTGAAAAAAAGAAAGAGCATAACAGTTAGATAATGCAGGTCAGGTTAGATTCCTGGGAGAGCCAACTCATCTACTAAGGGCTAAGAGTTTTCACTCTGAAACAGATTTTATGTTCTATGTTAACTAGGTTTTTTTCATATAATTTTGTTATACTGACCAAGTCTTAAAGAACTAAAAGTCATTCTTATTTAAAAGTACAAACTGTGGTGGCTTAAATAATGCACCCATCACTATGTGTCAGCCTAACACTGCTTTCTTTCCAACCACTAGTTAGCAGAACAGCAAGAAGGATGCCAAAGGGCCAGAAAAACAGGTTAAGTTTGAAAACCAGATCATTAGAAGATAATGGGTTTGGCAAACCTTGAAGAAAGATGTAGGGCAAAATGAGAAAGAACAGAAAGGATTCTTGGGAGAGGTATTAAAAAAGGAAAAGGACAAGAAAGACAACTGGCTCCATTCTGAATATACGTGATCTCAGGCTAGTTCTACTGAAATCCAAAAGTGACTTAAACATCATTTCTGCAAGAAAGTCCAAAGAGAGAAGAGGTGGACATGCTAAGTTTTAAAACATTAACCAATTATAAGTAGGAACAATGTCAATTACTAGGGTTCGTCAGTTACGGGATAAAACCACTAGTTGGTTTTCTCAAGTGTATACACTTTGTAAGCTTCTGAATACAGGACAACTGCAACATGAACTAATTTCTGAATAACATCAAGAATTAAGCAGATACTGGGGAAAAAGAAAACCCTCTAAATTTTGCTATAACAATACCCACCCCCTCATCCTGAGAGCACAGACCTAGCCCTTGTTTTTCTGCCTAGAAAGACTCTTCCCCTCCCATCCAAACTGAAATACATTTGTCTGTATATCCGCTTTACATGTTCAAAAGAGCATCTAGCTTGATTGAAAACTTCTTGAGAGGTGGGCGGCAATCTCAAATTTAGGTGATGGCACTGGGGCTGGGGCTGGTTATTTTGGCCTGGTATTAGCAATATAGAAAGGGTCAAAGAAAGCTGGCAATAAGACCTGCTTTCTGCATTCTTCTTTGAGAGTAGGTAGCAAAAGGGCCAAATGAGTTTTAGTGTAAATTTAAGTGCATCTGTACGTGTGTAAGCATGTGCCTGCAGCTGTGGATTTTTTTAGACTATGTTTGTATCTCAGCCATTTATATGTATATGTTTTTTCTATTTTAGGGTAAGTAAATATAAACAATTATACATCTCTTTTCAAATACATGAATATTTTTATATGGGTGTGTGTATATACATCCATATACATGAATCTTTACAAAAATTTAACATTATTTAGCCTTTTTCAAAAAAGTACCAAAAAGTTTAAACATTAGAGATTAGCCATGAAACGAACCTTCGAATTAATAACACTTTTGGTAAACTTCGTTTTTAAGATTTCAGCACTGTGATTCATTTCCCAAATACATGAAAATGCCAGCCTATGAAGGAAAATACAGAGTATTTAATAGGAATCAGGTTAAAGTAGTAAATACAATGTCTTCAAGGAAAAAAAGCTATGTAGAAATACCTGTCAACGTCACATTTTAAGGAACACAAATTAGAGCTAAGCAACTCTGGAACCATGTCAATCCTCTGCGAAACATAAAAACAGAACACAGATTACTCAGCTATATCCATACATTTATTTGAGGTTCTATTCTCAAATAGCATTAATCAAACAAGGAAAGAAAAGAGTGTTCTGATTTTTGTAAATAGGAGAATTGAGAAAAGGTCAAATGAAAGGTATGTTTCTATAAAAGTACTTACACAAAACTGTTAAAGAAGGAAAGCTATGAAGGAAAACTGGACTTCAGGCTAATTAATCTAAGTTTAAGTCCTCTACATTAACAACCTATCTGTCCTCTGAAAGTTTTAAATCTCTGGTCTGTACAAGTTTATACTTGATAACTGACATACTCTATAACTGGACCTTTCTCCAATGCTTAATATAAACTATAAGGTGTTTTTAAAATACTAAAAAAAGAAAAGAGAAACTAAATTTTTGGAAAAAAGTATACAGAAGAACTTTAAGAACAAATCGATAACAGACTAAGCGTATCCTTCCCCTTGACTTTCACAATACTTTGTTTTTTTGTTTGTTTTCGAGATGGAGTTTCACCCTTGTTGCCGAGGCTGGAGTACATCCGCGCATTCTCAGCTCACAGCAACCTCTGCCTCCCACGTTCAAGCCATCCTCCTGCCTCAGCCTCCGGAGTAGCTGGGATTACAGGCTTGTGCCGCCATGTCCAACTAATTTTGTATTTTTCTCTGTGTTGGTCAGGCTGGTCCCGAACCCCCATGCTCAGGTGATCTGCCCACCTTGGCCTCCCAAAGTGCTGGGATTACAGGCGTGAGCCACCATGCCTGGCCCACAATACTTTGTTATCTGAACCACTTGATAATAAAAATTTGCAACATATTTAGTGATTTAAAGCCACCTTATTCCATGTATTTTTCTTAGCTAATTCATGGCTGTTTAAGAATCCATAAGTGTCCATAGTGGTTAAATTTTTAAATTCAGTATATTTACCTTTTCACAAAGATACACAGTTGTTCCTCTTCTGGCTGATTCTTGATCCAAGGCATTTCCTGGCCTAATAAAATGGCTCACATCAGCAATATGAACACCAACCTTAAAAAGGTAAAAATAAAAGGAGGTCAATATGCTTGATTGGGCAAATGTACCAATGGAGCTTTAGTAAGATAAAATTTAGCTAAATTTTAAAAAGACTCAGTCACGTCTACCATTTCAACTTCTGACACATGGTCGTTAGTGTGCAGCTATAATTATACCACACAAGAGTAAGCAGTAAAAAATATATTCTAGGTCAAAAGAACATGAACTCAGAACAGAACCATATTTAGATAAAAATATGACTACATATGAATACCTCCAAATTTCCATTTTCAAGTTCTCTACAATGCAGAGCATCATCTATATCAGTACATCCTGGTGGGTCCACACTACAAATACACAGATGCCTCAGGTCTTCTCGGTTTTTCATGTCCTAGAAGACATAAGATTAGAAACAAATAAATTACGTCCAAAGCACAACTAAAACATATTAACAGCTCTTGTGAAATCAGTAAGACGCATACAAAAACAATTTAGCTGTATTTTCTTGATGACAACCACATTTCTTTTTCCTGCACTGGAGCAGAGAGACACCACATATGATTTATAACTAGCGGTTTCCTTACCTTTGAAACATTTAACACATGGAAGTGTCTGCTCCACAGAAAAACTTATCTTTCATTGAAGAAGCAAATGTTCTGTGATTCCTAAGAATGCAATACCTAACTAAATGCAGGAAAAGAGGGCCCATGGTGTCTACATATTTAAAAACACAGAAATTAAAACTTTTTTTTTACTTATCTCCTTCTTGGAGACTCCCATTAACAGATCATAGCAAAGCCCCAAGAAGTCCCACTAGGAAGAAATCTAATTAGTTTGGTCCATTTTTTTCAAACTTACTTAACAATGGAAGCCTTCTTGGGCAAATACCAACTAACATGCAATACCATTGTTTCTTAGAATGGAGTCTAGAAAACATTGGCTTAAGAGTAAGCAGTATACAGTAGTATGGCTTGCAGGGTTCATCTTTTCTGCTAAAATAATGATGTTATTATTATAATAATAAATTATTTAAAAAATAATTTATAACGTCACTACAAATTACTTTCAACTTACCTTTTCAGTAATGCTCCAGGGCATCTTTGGCAGAAAACTAAGAACAGCCTGTGAAAAAGGTTGATGCGGAACATCATGTTCAAGTAACAAAACTTCTGTTTCAGTCTCTTTCTCTCCGACATCGCCCAAATTTTTCACAAAGTGTCCCTGAAACCAAGAGGCACTATTAGGAAGGCCTATTTTATAGCAAATTTACATCTTATCGTATTAAATCCTTCAGCATTTACATGTCATCTCAGTATTCCTAAATATTCCCATAATGACTTCTTAAAAATGACCCTTTGGTATAGACAAAACCTCTCAACTGATTTATGATGGAGACTTCATGAGGGTTGAGTTCTTATATCCTAAAGCATCTATTTCTTATTAAAGTTCAAGTTTAAAATGTGATTCCAATATAATAGTTTCAAAATCTGTTTATTAGATCTGTCTGGAACTCACTTGCCATAATCACGATCAATAAAAGTTATTGGTTTAAAAATTTACATAAAAGAGGCCGGGCACAGTGGCTCACGCTTGTAATCTCAGCACTTTGGAGGGCTCAGGTGGGTGGATCACTTGAGGCCAGGAATTCAAGACCAGCCTGGCCAACATGGTGAAACTCCGTCTCTACTAAAAATTAGCTGGGTGGGTTAGCACACACCTGTAGTCCCACCTAATTGGGAAACTGAGACACAGAATCACTTGAACCTGGGAGGCAGAGGTTGCAGTGAGCTGACATCGCACCACTGCACTCCAGCCGGGACAACGCAGTGAGACTCTCAAAAAAAAGAAATTTACATTAGAGTAACCAAATGATTTACCCTGGAATTTCATAAAATTAATTTTCAAAGTAGACATGTTACTTACCAATTACTTTGTGAAATAGCCCTAAATTTCAGTACAAATCCTACATAAAAGTAGATTCGATTTTTATTAAAAGCAGAAATACTGTTCACAAAATTTTAATTAAACATCCCCAAATAAAATTAATACTTTAAGCTTACATTTGGGTATCTGGAATTTCTGGGCCAACCATCAATAGCAACAATAATTCTCCGTCCTTCTAATGTAGAAGCCTGTCTGGTTTCTATGCGAATTCGAGGGATTCTCTTATCAGCAGGTGTAAAGAGATGTCTTCTTGACTAGCAAAAATTAGAAATAAAGATCTTACATACAAAAAAATCTGAGGATGGAGGCAAAAGAAAGGCTATAAGTTCTATTACATGTTTATCATTGCTTTATTACACAGTAATGCTCTTTACTCACCTCCTTAATGTCAGACTTGGAAAGCATGCCACAATATGGTCTCCAATTCCTTTTTATTATTCCTACAACTCTACCTGTAGGCTTTAACATTTTCTCACTTACAGCAGTCTTAAGCTGTGATATAAAAATAAAAATGTTCAGTTATATTCCTCTTAGTAAGACCATCTCCTTTCAAAATCAAAATGCATTCATGGATACTAATCCACTCAGGCAGTAAATTATGACCTAAGACTACAGAATGTTGATATTTCAAAATTCTAGACGAGAACATGCCAAACCAAACCACAGACATTTTCTCTTGATAATAACGCACTACAAAACCCATTCACAAAGCAAAAATAAATAAATATAACTGAATACATATGTCAGAACTCAACACTGTACAGGTTTAACATGAGGATTTACCAACTAAAATACACACAGGTCTGGAAATTAGACCCGGTTTCCAGTACTGGTTTGCACAAATTAGCTACGTGGTATGGTGACTAATTTCCTTTGAACCTTTGTTTATTAATTCAGTTAAAAAGTAATGTATCTTTAAAGGTTATTCCTCATACAAAATAAAATCCCAAATAAAGAGTATCTGCTATTAGAAATAACAAAAGTTCTTATGATATTTCACCTCTTAACACTATCCAAAGGCCTGGATTCTCCATGGATAATTTCATAGTGAGACTCCAGAGCAATGAATATAAATAAAGGAAAAAGAATACAAAACTGTTACATGTATTCCAACTACTTATAATATTAATTATAAAATATAGAAATAAACAGGTCATATCAAGTAACTTAGCTCATAATAACCAAAATTATTCTCTTCATAATAAATATGGTAGTTGCACAAATACAATAGCCCAGAAATACATCTATTATGTTAAAGGAATTTTACCTAAAGCCTTTTCTATTTATTTATTTATTTATTTATGAGACGGAGTTTTGCTCTTGTTACCCAGGCTGGAGTGCAATGGTGCGATCTCGGCTCACCGCAACCTCTGCCTCCTGGGTTCAGGCAATTCTCCTGCCTCAGCCTCCTGAGTAGCTGGGATTACAGGCACGCGCCACCAGGCCCAGCTGATTTTTTGTATTTTCAGTAGAGATGGGGTTTCACCATGTTGACCAGAATGGTCTCTATCTCTTGACTTCGTGATCCACCCGCCTCGGCCTCCCAAAGTGCTAGGATTACAGGCGTGAGCCACCGCGCCCAGCCTACCTAAAGCCTTTTCTAAAGCAGTTCCTAGCACCTTTCCTAAAACATTAAAGCATTTCAGAAAACTTTAAATTTGTTTTTACTTAAACCTCATGAAGTTAAATCACATACTTTGTCATACATTTTCAGTTTCCTACTTGTATTAACAGTCTGTTTGCATTTAAACCCATTTATTTGAGCACATTAAGACAATAAAAGAAAGATAAATACAAGAGAAAAAACCGTGTATGATATGTATTAAATGTATAGAACTATAATTTTATGCAATAATTCTGAAAGCAATGAAACTTGGCTTTTTTCAAAGCTGACACATTAACTAATAATACAAAGCTACACGGACAAAACAAAACAAAAAACCTGCTTAGATTCATACCATTTGTTCTCTCTCTTCTTCTTTCTCCACATCATCTTCATTTTGACCTTCATCATGTAAAACCACAGAAGACGGTGCTACCCACTGACTCTTTGGGAGAAGCTCCACAGCCACAATATCTTCATGAATAGCTCTGTTTAAATGTTTAAGTCCCTGTAAGATTATCTGTTTAAAACAATAGAGGGCATGTGCCCAAATACATTTTAATGCAATACAAAAATGGGAAGATCATCAAAAAGATATTTACATACACTCAGAATGTCTCTATGAAATCTCTATTTCTCCTTTATAGATTTTCTTTCTCTATAGTGTCCCTAATTCCACACCCTTAATTTCTCAACATCAGGCAGAAAAAACATGAGTCAGAAAACACAGGTTGTGTTCATGGCTTCATCATAACTTACAATGGTACCAAGAGACCTTGGGAAAATTACTTACACTCTCTAAATCTCAAGGTCCTGATCGGTCAAAAAAGAGTACACTACGTACTTTTTTTGGTTGGATTAAATATTAAATGAAATGCCATGCACAAAGATTTAAAAAACCTGACAAATAGCGAGCACTGCAAAAGAAAAAAAAAGGGTTACTATTTGCTTTAAAGGATGGGAAGCCTCATATGCTATGCAAATAGCATTTACCATTAACTGGTCGTAATATATAAAATAGCATCTTTATTTTAGTGTATAAGGAATTTATGTATATACTTGCCTCTTTATTTTCTTCATTGTCGCCATGAATCCACACGGTAGCTTCTAAGTAATTTTCCCTGCTGGCTCTAAATGTTCCTTGAAGGTATGTACCAGATTTTATGCCTTGCTGTAGCTTACTTAAGGGAAGATGCTCTGAAAATATTATTTTTCCACTTTCTATTTCATTCTATGAAATAAGCAGACCAACAGATGCAACTAATAAGTCTTCTGTTCACTCAATACACAGCTAGTATTAATATCAGATAATTTTTGAAATCTACATTATAGTACACACAATTCTGAATATGAGAAACTATAGCAGTGTTTCTTATAGACGAGTGCTAACAGAAACAACTTCCTATGATGAAGGAAATATTCATTTTGTGATCTCTAATGTGGTAGCCACTATGCACAAGTTTCTCTTGGGCACTTGAAAGATAGTAACATCAAGAAACTAAATTTTTAATACGTATTAAATTTAAACAGCCACATACAACTAAGTGGCTACATCTTAGGGCAATCATAAATCTGTATTTCAAAAATCAAACCCAACTTTTATCTTCTCATTTCCTTTTGGTTTCATAAAGTATCTTAAAGGTAACAAAGTATGAACGAAATGTAAAGACTGGATTTATGTACAATGTCCTATCACTTAAAACCTATTTCTGTAACAAGGGCTACCAATTATATTTAATATAGGTATGTGCCAGGCACTGAGATGGAAATTATATTAATGTTACAGTTATCATTTTATTTGATCCTTATAACAATACTACGAAGTCATTATCGCTAAACATTATATATTTATATGTAAGAAAATGAAGGCTCAGAATTTATTCCCTTAGCAGTCCTTCTCACATCAGCTATTGCAATGACTCCTTTACTCACCTCTCCGCCTCTGATCTTTCCTGGATAAAATGCATGATCTTACACACTGACATGAGAGTGGTCTTACAAATAAATACCATTTCTGATGATTTTCTCCTGCTCCACCAATCCACATTCATATACCCTTACTGTTTCTTAGCCTGACATATAAGGAAGAGCTCTCGGAATCCTTTCCTCTATCTTCTCTTCATAGCAGCCCTTCAGGGAGATCTTTATACCTACAGAATTCTAAGTCCTTACTATCTGGACACTCCCCTCCCTCTTCTTTCCTCTGTCTGCAGTGCCTGCCACTTCTTTATTTGTCAAACAGCTACTCCTTATTAACGAATCGGCCATGGATTCCATTCATTTTTTTCTCAACCAAATAGTGCTATCATGTGCCAGGCCCTACTCAGGTTACTGAGAATGCATCTATTTCAGAAAGTTAGCTCTTTTAGGAATGGCATTTCAATAAGCCTATTACATCCACTCTTGTTTATAACACAGCAACTATTCCAAATCCAGCTTACCTACTGACATTCCAATTTTTCGATTTGGTAACTATATCCCTAATATCCCAAAGTGGCTATTTTAATACTTTCACTTTTCAAAAACAAAATAAAAACATACCCCTTCTTCAGACAAACAAGCAAGACGATCTATGAGTTCAGGGTTAGCAGTTAGGCTCTTTACATATTCTTCACCTGAAAAAATAAGTTTATGTTGTTTTTGATAGTGCCTTTTCCTTAGATATGAAAAAAAATGGATAGCATTGTTTGTGACAGTATACATTTCATTCTTTCATTCATTAAGAGACAGAATCTCACTCAGTCTCTCAGGCTAGAGTGCAGTGGCGCAATTATACATCACTACAACCTAGAAGCCCTGGGCTCAAGCTATCTTCCTACCTTAGCCTCCGGAGTAGCTGGGACTACAGTCACACACCACCAAGCATGGTTTTTTTTTTTTTCTGTAGAGACACAGTCTTGCTATGTTGCCCAGGCTGGTCTTAAACTCTTGGTCTCAAGCAAGCCTCTTGCCCTGACCTCCCAAAGTGTTGGGATTACAGCACCTGGCCTCAATTTATTTAAAAAACAAAACTCAACGACCTGTTGATGTGATCATCCCTAAGCAGAGGCAGGGGTTCCAGTATATTTATGAGCTTTCACTGCTAAATCAGTTCCAAATAGGCGAAAATTAACAGTCATTGGGCACCACAATATACTTGGCTTAAAAACTATGTGAAATTTATACAAAAATATCACATGAAGTTACATAGGACTATGAAAATACTAAAGTGAACATCTGACCACAGGCCTGATGATTATTTTTAAATGCATTTGCAAAAATGCACTAACTACTTCTACATGTAGACTTACAAGTAAAAGCTGGTATTCCTTCTTCTACAGCTTTCTCTTTGTTTTTCCTGTCATTTGTTATGAAGATAACTTGCAGCTGGTTGTCTGCTGACATTTTCTTCAAATGTTCATTGTACCATTTTGCTGCTACTCGAATAGCTCTATCATTCCTGTCATTAGCATTTTCTCCCTGTTCTTGTTCTACATAGGTTTCTCTAAATGTAAAGGAAAGAAAAACAAACAAAATAAAAGGAAATCAATAGAAACAAGGATATGTGAAAACTCTTAGCACACAAATCCTTAACAACCACGAAACGAGGAAAAAGTCAATGGTTATCTTTTCTCTTGAATGTATTCAAATGTACATCTCAGAGAAGAGATCAGAATTCTTTTTTTTTTTTTTTTTTTTTTGAGACGGAGTTTCACTGTTGTAACCCAGACTGGAGTGCAATGGCACGATCTCGGCTCACCGCAACCTCCGCCTCCTGGGTTCAAGGCAATTTTCCTGCCTCAGCCTCCCGAGTAGCTAGGACTACAGGCATGCACCACCATGCCCAGCTAATTTTTGTATTTTTAGTAGAGATGGGGTTTCACCATGTTGACCAGGATGGTCTCGATCTCTTGACCTCGTGATCCACCCGCCTCGGCCCCCCAAAGTGCTGGGATTACAGGCGTGAGCCACCGCGCCCGGCCCAGAATTCTTATAGTTAAGTTTCTAAGAAAACAATTTGCTTGGAAAAGTAGAAAACTATGTTAATTACGGGAGAAGAAAAAGGCCAATACAATTTTTTTCCTAAAAAGAGCAATTCAAGATCAGAACTCATACTTTAGGTTAAGACACTAAATAGTTTGTTGAAACGAATTATAATAAAATTTCACAGGTCTGATAATCAGATTTCATTCAAACTGTAGGTTAGCAGCAATTCCCAAAAGCTACTAATAGTAAAATTAGATCATTTATAATCAGAATTCTACCATCATTAATAAATAATGCATAGATATTATCCATGGTAAACAATAAATAAATAGCTGAAGCCATGTAGAGACTGAAAACTCAGCTACATTAATAGTTTTGATTACATATTTTTTTCTATCTAAACTCCCAAGTATGTCAACACATTTATCTATTTCTTTAAACCTGTTCATCAAAGCCAGATTTAAGTACAACAGCAAAGTTCAGCACAATAGCTTACAGTACTTAACAAGATTAAATTGACTTACAAATTAATAGTTCTAGAATTATTTTATTCCCCATCATCAAAACTACTTGCTAATGCTTTTTTTTTTTTTTTTAAACTGAGACAGTCTTGCTCTGTAGCGCAGGCTGAAGTACAGTGGCATGATTTCAGCTCACTGCAACCTCTGCCTCCCAGCTTCAAGTGATCCTCTCAACCCAGCCTCCCAAGTAGCTAGGACTAGAGGCATGCACCACCACAACCAGCTAATTTTTGTATTTTTAAGAGACAGGGTTTTTCCATGTTAGCTAGGCTGGTCTGGAAGTCCTGGCCTCAAACGATCTGCCCGCCTCAACCTCCCAAAGTGCCAGGATTACAGACACGAGCCACTATGCCCAGGTGCTAGTGCTTTAAGCTTATCAGTGAAAGACACAGTCATAAATTTTTGAATTAGTTTTAAACTTGGGTCTTTCTGCACTGAAAAACAAGTATATTTCTATTTCCAGATTTCAAGGAGGTACTAGGAATAAGAAGTCTACAAAGACTTTACTGGTATTCTTTACAAGAATACTGAAGTTTGAGATATAAGAATCAAGAAATTCGAGAAATTAAGGATTTAAAAAACGTGCATAATCTGATGGAATTTCATTACCAGAATTCTACACTCTTACTTAATCCAATGGTTCTCAATCCAGTGAATTTACTCCCACCACCCCCCCGGGGATTTTGCATCATTACAAGTCAGTGACGGTGGTGATGTGGGTAAGGGGTGGTGACTGCTGCTGAGGAGTGGGTAGAGGCCAGGGATGCTAAACATCCTACAATGTATAAAACAGCTTTCCCATCACACAAAAAAATTATTCAGTCTAAAATATCTATAATCTCAAGATTGAGAAACCCAGATCTAAGCTAATAAAAGTACCATAAATACCCACCATAGATTATTTATGTATTATAACACAATAGGCAATATCATATGTTCTGAGACCACACATTAAGTTCAAAGGTCTTGAATCTCAAAACATAACAAAGAATTCTATTCCTTAACCTAATCTTACTCAATGTAATCAGTTACACAGTATTAAACTTTTGAAAAGACCATGAAGAATAAATCTACTTTCTATTTTTAAACCTCCCCTTCACAAACTCATACATTTTATTACTCTCTGTTAGTTGTTCACATAATATGGTATTCCAGGAACCTAGGCAAATCTCATCTTCCAAGATTCTACGGTCCAACTCATGCTAAAACCAATTTGAAATGAAAACATTTGGGAAATAAAAGTACCTACTGTAGTCTAGGAGTCAGCAGCATTGGTTCCAGGCTTGAGCCCACCAATGCCTGTGTGACCTTAGAGAGATCCACTTAGCATTATCTTCTGCACAGGCATGTAAGAATCAAATAAGGTATGAAATCTATCACTTAACTTCTGACAAGGTCACAATTTACTCCCAGGAACCCTCTCCCCACTTTAGCTAATCCTGTGGTTTTCTAATATTTAACATAATATTTCTCCTACCTATGGTGCTCATTAGTGAAAGTATAGAAATGCTTCTCTTGGTTATTAGTCACATCTCGGATACGTTTATAAACGGGGGCACTGCGATTTCTCACTTCTTGAAGAACTGTTTGTAGCACAATTACATTCCTGATGGCAGGGTCCTCAAGAACATCAATCTTAAAAAAAGAAAAATAAAGTCAATTTTTCCTGTATTCATTTGTAAATTGCTTCTGTCAAATATAAAATCCTGTTTTATGTTGGGCATCAATACTTTATGTTTTAAAAAAAAACTGAATAACTTAAGCCAACGAGCTATTTGGCTACAGAAAACGAGACAAATCATTAAACCCTTCAGATCTATTAAAAAAGCACACTTAAACAGACCAATCACAAAACTTCGTAGAATTAAGGGTATTAATAAAGAAATACGTTGGCCCACATAGTTTTTGTTCGTAGGCACTTACAAGCTGCCTGGGAGTCGCAGGCTGGAGGCCACAGAATCCCAGGTCCCCGGCCTCCAGGCACTTACAATCTAAGGCAGAAGAGACACCAGGAGTTAGAAAAATAACGTGTCTAAAATACGACTCCAAGAACTAAATTTTTTAAAGCTAAAGGAAAAGAACCTCGGCCTGGGAAACAGGAAGCTCGGATCCCCAGGGGGTTTGCCTCTCCGTAGGTATGGGACACTGCCAAAGACCCGCCTCCCTGGGCCTCAGTTTCCCTATCTCTCTCACCCCTTGTCCCGGTGGGGCCGCAGTGTCCGCGGTTCGCCCGCCCACGCACCTGGTGGAGTAACACGTTAGTGTCAGGCAACAAGTAGTGCGGCTGCGGGCAGAGGCTGCTTGCCGGGTCCTGGGGCTGCGGCTCCAAGGCCGGCCCCTCGTGCGCCCCGCCACACGCTGTGCACCCGGCCGCACCGCAGCCTATGTCGTCTCGCAGGTAATGCTCGCGCACGATCTTCATCACGCCGCCCGCCCGGGTCTTTTTTAAGAACGTCTTGGACTTGAGCATGTTGTCTCGCCGCGCAGAAGCCTAACCCCAGCAGTGCTCTTCCGGCAAAAGGCGTCAAGCTAGAAACAACAACGCCTCACCCGGAGGTTCTCCGCTTCCCGCTCCTGGATATTAGTAACACTTCTCGCGGGAAAACGCCGAGAAAAACATTGGTTGGCTCTCTGACGGCCGCGGGGATTGGGTGAGAGTGAGGAGGGGCGGCAAGGCGGGGCCCGTAGCCATTTCCTCCAGTGGCCGGGGCGGGGCTCGTCCTTGTACTCCATCTCCCATAGGGCATTGCTTTCCGCGCGTCGGGATATCCGGGGAGCTGACTTCCGGCGGCTTGTGGGAGTGTGCGCCACCGCTGCTTCCGTCCTCCTTGCGAGTGCGTAGATGGTTGCCTTGGTTACGGGTTCTAACGGTCCTCTACCCTAAAATTCCTTGTTGGGGCCCTGCAACCTTGAGCTTCCGACTGGAGACGTCTGAGGTCCCTCTAAGTGTCTGCATTGGCGGCTGGTCAGGCCTTGAGTGTGGAGTAATTGACGCTTTCGAGGTAACCTGCGGCTATCTCTCCTTTGCTGCGTGGGGCAAGGAATTCCCCAAGCTGCCAAGTGTGGGGCTTACTTTTCACGCCGAGCGTATGGGCACTCCCTGTCTTGAAACCTTTGTAATCTAGGAGAGGATTTGTCTTTGAATTCACTTTTACCCATTTGCCTTCAAAAAGGAGGGAGGCTGATCTTAGTATAGTATTTGCTGTTTCTCCTCCACACACCTTTCCTTATTCAGTTTAGAAAAACTGACAAGTATTTAATTGTATGATTTGTTATATCATTAGGTATTAAAACAAGGTAGTTGCTAACGTTCTTATGAAAGAGTAAGAAGTTCTATTTAGAATTTCTTGAATTTTTTTTATACTCTGTTGTTTTCATTCTGCTATCTATAAAAAACTTTTTTGTCTTCCTGTTTTCCTATTTAAAAAAATCTTCAGTGTTGCCTCATTGCCTGTAGGGTAAAATCCAAACATATGTTGACATTTAAGGCCCTCCTCTTGATCGTTAAGAGTGTGTGTGTGTGTGTGTGTGTTTAGGGGGTGGAAGGAGTTAACTATTCAGACTTGGCTTTGTTGTTTTACTTCCACTTACATATCGTTAATACTTGCATGATTTCTCCTTTTTACCATGCCTGTCCAGATCTTTCAGGATTCTAAGTGCTACCTTTGTGTAACCTTTCCCTGACCAACTCAGAAGTGATTTCTGTTATCTTTGAGCATGTGTTGTTTTTGTTAGTGCCATGCTTGGTTATACTGGGCTTTTTTATTCATTTTGTACATTTATTTGTGTCCTCCAAATAAGATTCCTCCCCCAGGAACTGTTTTTCAAAATTCCTCAGAGGGCTGAGTTCATGGTAGGAATTCATTAATGTGTTTGATTGGAGCATTAATTTACTTCAATAATCTGTACTAGATTTGTGGTCCACTAAATTGCCTAATTTTTATTTAAGGAATCCTTAGTCTCTCTTTAATATAGTCCATGATTTCTGTAATTTTATAGTACATTTAAATTAATGTTGTCTTTTAACCTACAGAATATTAAAATCAATTTGGTGAAGAAAACTGATCCATAATAACAAAAATGTCTCGAAAAATTTCAAAGGAGTCAAAAAAAGTGAACATCTCTAGTTCTCTGGAATCTGAAGATATTAGTTTAGAAACAACAGTTCCTACGGATGATATTTCCTCATCAGAAGAGCGAGAGGGTAAAGTCAAAATCACCAGGCAGCTAATTGAACGAAAAGAATTGCTTCATAATATTCAGTTACTAAAAATTGAGCTATCCCAGAAAAATATGATGATCGACAATTTGAAAGTGGAATATCTTACAAAGGTAAGATCAGGTTTAAATTTTGTTTTCTATATGCTTTATTGTCTTCAAACTGCAGGTAAATAAGAATTAAACACACACACACACACACACACACACACACACACACACACATATTATCTGAACTTGAAATGATATGTTTACATTTTTTGACAAGTACAGCCTTGAAGTAATTTTGCTATTTATAGAAGTAGAGAGTACAATGGTGGCTACCAAGGGCTGGCATAGTTAGGGGTGAAGGAGAATTGGGGTGATGTTGGTCAAAGGTTACATAATTACAGTTGAATAGGAGGAATACATTCAAGAGATCTATTGTACAGCATGGTGACTATAGTTAATGGTATTGCAATCTTGAAAAATATTATATTTTTGAAAAACACAGTGAATGTTAAGTGTTCTAATTACTAAAATAGCTATGTGAGGTAAAACATTTGTTAATTAGTTAGGGTTAACCATTTTACAATGTACATATGCTTCAAAACATTATGTCTTACATGACAAATACACACAATTTTATCTTTCAATTGGATCATCCGATGGCACCTGCCATCCCACCTGGCTAAGTTTTGTATTTTCTTTAAGTGGAGATGGGTTTCACCATGTTGGCCAAGTTGGTCTCAAACTCCTGACCTCAGGTGAGTCACCCGTCTTGGCCTCCCAAAGTGGAGGTATATTTTCTTAAGTGTATTTTCTCATCATGTTGTTTGCTGCTTCATTTAGCACTAACTGATATGACTGCTTTGATAGGGAGAATCAAAGTTTCTTTATTTTTTTTTTTGAGACGGAATCTACTACATGTGTTACCCAGGTTGTAGTGCAGTGACATGACCTCGGCTTGCTGCAGCCTCTTCCTCCTGAGTTCAAGCGATTCTCCTGCCTCAGCATCCCTATTAGCTGGGATTAAAGCGCCTGCCACCACAACTGGCTAATTTTTGTATTTTCAATAGAGACGGGGTTTTGCCATGTTGGTCAGGCTGATCTCGAACTCCTGGCTTTAGGTGATCTGGCCCCCTTGGCCTCCCAAAGTGCTGGGATTACAGGCATGAGCCACCGTAACTGACCAGCCAAAATAATGTTATTAATTCTGTATAGACCTCTGCTCTGGGGATTTTCTTTGGTACCTTTCTATTTGCTAGATACTGTGTCGGTCTTTCTATTTTATAGTTACTTTGTCATAATAAGATGCATAAATTCAGGTTCTATAGTCTTTAGCAAATGATGTTTGCCATGCAAGTAAAAGGTGTTCTAGTCATTGTTTTTTGTCCGTACGTGGTTATCTACAGTTACAGGATTTGATGTAAGACTTGTATATTGTCACTAGCTATAAGAACTTTACAGCGATTTCAGAAAGACAGAAGCGTTCTTTCTGTACTGTCACTGGGAACATCTTATCTTCTCTGTGTTAAACCCATCACCTTTCCTCTTGATCCAGTTCTTTCTACCTCCACATTTTGTTGTTTCACTTATATTATCTCACTTGAGTCTGTCTCCTGTTTTAGCTCTTGTCTATGTATGCCAACATACTTCAGTATCCTGCCACTGGAAAATTTCTGCACTCCAGCCTATCAACAAAGCAAGACTCCGTCTCAAAAAAAAAGGCACAGAAAATGAAGTGAAACAAATGAGGATACTATGTTAGCTGATAAGATAACAACAGCTAATACTTATCATGTGCTTATTTTTTGTGTACCCACAAAATTCTTGTCTCTCAAGGAAGTAATCCAAAACCTCAATCTTGATCAAGTAAAGAACAGTTCATGTAAACTTTAAAAATATATACGAATGTCTGACATTTATTGAGTGCTTATGCTGTGCCAGACATTGTTCTAAGAACTTTCAGGCGTTACCTCATTTAAGCCTCACAGCAACCCTTTGAGATACAGGTACTTTTAGAGGAGGAGGCTTTTCTTGACCTATTATATTAAGTGAATCGTACAGTAAGTTAGATAGTACCTGTTACTTAGTGTCTTAGTCCATTTGGTCAGCTATAGCAAAATACCATAGATTGGGTAGCTTTATAAACAACAAAAATTTATTTTCCATTGGAAACAAGGCAGTCTAAGAGATCAGGGTGCTAGTATGGTAAGGTTCTGGTGGGGGCCCTCTCCCAGGTTGCACCTTATTTCTGTGTCCTCACATGCATGGCACAAGGGTGAGCTAGCTCTCTGGGATCACTTTTATAAGGACACTAATCCAACAATGAGGGTTCTACCCTTGTAACCTAATCACCCCCAAAGGCCCCCCACTTCCTGCTGCTTACATTGGTGATTAAGTTTCAGTATACAAGTTTTGGTGGGGGACACAAAAAATAAGCACATAATAAATATTAGCTGTTGTTATCTTATCACCTAACATAGTATCCGCATATGATTCATCCCATTCATTTTCTGTGCCCTTTTTTTTGGAGACGGAGTCTTGCTTTGTCACTAGGCTGGAATGCAGTGGTGTGATCTCAGCTGACTGCAACCTCTGCCTCACGAGTTCAGGTGATTCTTCTGCCTCAGCCTCCCAAGTACCTGAGACTACAGGCACGCACCACCACGCCCAGCTGATTTTTGTATTTTGAGTAGAGACGGGGTTTCACCATTTGGCCAGGATGGTCTCGATCTCTTTACCTCATGATCCACCTGCCTCGGCCACCCAAAGTGCTGGGATTACAGATGTGAGCCACCATGCCCAGCCCATTTTCTTTGCCTTTTATGGCCATTGGACTGAATTTATTTGTTATTTGTGTGTGAATAAACTATGAGGTCCGTGAGGACAGGGATGTTTTAACATTCACAGTTGTATTTCCAGCACTTAAAACAGTGCTTGTCACAAAGTAAGTACCCAGCTGTTTCTTAAATGAATGACTGAACCCCATTTTGCTCTGATAAAACAAAACCACTAGGTGGTTAATAGCATACCCAGGGCCGTTTAGATGAAAGTGATGGAGCCAGAGAGAATTCAAACCTAGGAAGTTTAAAGCCTGCACTCCACACAACTGAAGGTCCAAACACTTTCTTTTAGGTGCTCTATAGTCACCTACCTAGCCTAGGCCACTTGGTAGTTTATCCATGCATCCAGTGGTTTCCCATTCCTATTCCCTTACTCTTATGCATTTATTACTCACATGAAGTCATCTACCTTCCCCTCTCCAGATCTTTGGGGCAACTCATTGAAGAAACCTGAGATTATCTCCCATTCATTAGTTCACCCACTCAGTCAACAAACATTTTATTCAGTGCCACCTATATACTGTATCCAGACTTACATTTTGTTCAGACACCTCTTTTATTATTTGTTTCCAACTTGCATTGTGCTTGGTTGTCAACGGCTTTGCTTCTTTTTAGGTGAAAGCTTTATGTTATAGAAATGTTGGCTGATTCATGCGTGACAGGCTCTCTAGTGTAACAAATCCAAATTACAGTTCAAGGTGTACACAGCCCTTTGTGCTAAAAACTCAGTAAACTAGGTATTGATAGAATGTATCTCAAAATAATAAAAGTTATTTACAATAAATCCACAGCCAATATCATACTGAACAGGCAAAAACTGGAAGCATTCCCTTTGAAAACTGGCACTAGATAAGGATGTACTGTCTCACCATTCCTATTCAATGTAGTATTAGAAGTTCTAGCCAGAACAATCAGGCAAGAAAAAGAAATAAAAGGTATTCAATTAGGAAAAGAGGAAGTCAATTGTCTGCAGATGACTCGATTGTATATTTAGAAGATTCCATCGTCTCTGCCCAAAATCTCCTTAAGCTAATAAACAAGTTCAGCAAAGTCTCAGGATACAAAATCAATGTGCAGAAATCACAAGCATTCCTATACACCAATAACAGACAAAGAGCTAAATCATGAGTGAACTCCTATTCACGATTGCTACAAAGATAATAAAATACCTAGGATTACAACTAACAAAGGATGTGAAGGACCTCTTCAAGGAGAACTACAAACCACTGCTTGAGGAAATAAGAGAGAACACAAACAGATGGAAAAACATTCCATTCTCTGGTTAAGAAGAATCAATATCGTGAAAATGGCCATACTGCCCAAAGTACTTTATATATTCAATGCTGTCCCCATCAAGCTACCATTGACCTTCACAGAACTGGAAAAAACCACCTTAAACTTCATTTGGAACCAAAAAGCCCACATAGCCAAGACAATCCTAAGCAAAAAGAACGAAGCTGGAGGCATCATGCTACCTGACTGCAAACTATACTACAAGGCTACAGTAATCCAAACAGCATGGTACTGGTTCCAAAACAAAGATATAGACCAATGGAACAGAACAGTGGGCTCGGAAATAGCCCCACACAGCTACAACCATCTGATCTTTGACAAATCTGACAAAAACAAGCAATGGGGAAAGGATTCCCTGTTTAATAAATGGTGTTAGGAAAACTGGCTAGCCATGTGCAGGAAGCTGAAACTGGATGCCTTCCTTACGCCTTACACTAAAATTAACTCCAGATGGATTAAAGATTTAAACATAAGACCTAACACCATGAAAACCCTAGAAGAAAACCTAGGCAAAACCATTCAGGACATAGGCATAGGCAAGGACTTCATGACTAAAACACAAAAAGCAAAGCAAACAAAAGCCAAAATAGACAAATGGGATCTAATTAAACTTAAGAGTTTCTGCACAGCAAAGAAACAATCATCAGAGTGAACCAGCAACCAACAGAATGGGAAAAAAGTTTTTGCAATCTACCCGACAAACCACTAATGTTCAGTATCTACAAAGAACTAAAACATATTTACAAGAAAAAAACAACATTCAAAAGTGGGCAAAAGATATGAACAAGACATTTTTTGAAAGAAGACATTTATGAAGCCAGCAAACATGAAAACATGCTCATCATCACTGGTCATTAGAGAAATGCAAATCAAAGCCATATTGAGATACCATCTCATGCCAGTTAGAATGACGATCATTAAAAATCTGGAGACAACAGATGCTTGAGAGGACGTGGAGAAATAGGAATGCTTTTACACTGTTGGTGGGAGTGTAAATTAGTTCATCTATTGTGGAAGACAGTGTGGCAATTCCTCAAGGATCTGGAAATAGAAATTCCATTTAACCCAGCAATCCCATTGCTAGGTATATACCCAAAGGATTATAAATCATTCTATTATAAAGACACATGCACGTGTATGTTCATTGTGGCACTGTTTATAATAGCAAAGACCTAGTAGAAACCCAAATGCCCATCAATGATAGACTGGGCAAGGAAAATGTGGCACATATATACCATGGAATACTATGCAGCCATAAAAAATGATGAGTTCATGACCTTTGTAGGGACATGGGTGAATCTGGAAACCATCATTCTCAGCAAACTGACACAAGCCCAGAAAACCAAACACCACATGTTCTCAATCATAAGTGGGTATTGAACACTGAGAACAAATGGGCACAGGGAGGGGCGTGTCATACGATGTGGTCTAGGGGAGGGACAGCAGAGGGTGGAGAGGTTGGGGAGGGATAACATTGGGAGAAATACCTGATAAAGGTGACCGAGAGATGGAGACAGCAAACCACCATGGCACATGTGTACCTATGCAACAGTCCTGCAAGATCTGCACAAGTACCCCAGAACTTAAAGTACAATTTAAAAAAAAAAAAAAACTGGAGGCAGGAAAACCAATGAAGAAACGATTATGATAGTCCAGGTGAGAGATGATAAGGTTCTAATTGAAGACTTTTCAGTGGGTATTAAAAAGGATGATACTGTTTTAACAGCTATTCATGAAGTAAACTCAACAACAAAATACTGATTTCAGATCAGAATGAGCACTGAGGAAGAACAAAGTATCAGACATGAGTCACGTTTGTTTTTTTGTTTTGTTTGCTTTAGAGGCCAGAGAGAGAGAGGGAATACAGGATTAGGTGAGGTTGATTATTCCTTTTGTTTGGAAGTTGAAGATGTGTAATGGTCAGATGTATAGATCTGGAATATATATTCGGTGTCTGGCTTGGAAATAATTACCTGAGCAAGGCATCAACATAAACAGTCTTTGTAGTTTGTGGATACAACCATTTAAAAAAAAAAAACAAAACCTCAATCCTGTTTTTTTTGTTTTTGTTTTTTTGAGACAGGGTCTCTCGCTCCCCCCTCTCCCCTCTC
>NW_016107344.1:8236750-8255694 GCF_001604975.1 Cebus imitator
GCTGTAGTACAGTGGCAAGATTATGGCTCACTGCAGCCTTAATCTCCTGGGCTCAAGGGATCCTCCCACCTCAGCCTCCCAAGTAGTTGAGACTGTCGGCACACATCACCACATGCAGCTAATTTTAAAAATTGTTTTGTGGAAATGAGGTCTCACTTTGTTACCCAGGCTGATCTGAACTCCTTAACCTCCCAAAGTGCTGGAATTACAGTCCCCTGTGACTGGTCCCTCTGTCCATTTTTAGCCTGTTTCTTTTAAGTGTTTTTAAAATATGTTTACTATGGAAACTGAAAGTTTTTCTTTATGACAGATTTGAAAATTTTACATATAATTTACCTCTTTCTCTTTATTAAGATTGAAGAATTGGAGGAGAAACTTAATGATGCACTTCACCAGAAGCAGCTGCTGTCATTGAGATTAGACAACCAATTGACTTTTCAACAGAAAGATGCCAGGTAAGAAAACTTAAAATATATATATATATATATATATATGTTTAGTAATTTTATTGCCTGTACATGTTTGTGATTGTAAGCTAAAATAGAAAAATTTTAAGTCAGAGATAGCAAGAATTTTTACATCTAGACTACAAAAAAAGTAGGATACTTGATACAGTACATAAAATACTGAAAGTCAAAATTCAACATTCATTCAACAAATATTGGTCAGTGTAAACAGTGTATGACGAAGGAAGCTCTCTAAAGCGACCACCATTAACCTTTCTTCTATTACTCAACATACTGATTGATTCTCATGGCGAGTTGGACTGTCCTGGCTTGAAGTGCTTTCTATTATGCCTGCATACTTTCTCAAGCTCAGTTGTGGGCTTATCAAAAGTCTGTTGTTTATTCCCAAATATGCCTATGGCAATTATACTTATTTAACTTAATTAAACATTATGTAAACAATGACATAAATTCTTTGGAAAGTTTCAATAAAAGGAACTTTTAAATTATGAAGTTAAATATAATCAACACAAATTTAAAGATTGAGCGCAAATATCAAACAGATCCATAAAAGATACCTTCATAGATTTCTTGGTAAATGTCTTTTAGGATCTCATGCTATTGTAAAGAAATTGAACTTGGAAATTATAAATGATGATTTACACACACACACAAAAATACCTCTGTATTCAAGATATCTGACTCCTATATAAAAATGTAAATGTTTATTTCTATTTCTATGTTTTAATTAGAGGTAAATGTGTAAAA
The DNA here is from genome assembly GCF_001604975.1 of Cebus imitator. Taxonomy (NCBI): domain Eukaryota; kingdom Metazoa; phylum Chordata; class Mammalia; order Primates; family Cebidae; genus Cebus; species Cebus imitator. The sequence goes on from NW_016107344.1 coordinate 8,237,965, forward strand.
TAGGTGTATTTTCTCTTTTTAAGATTTTACTACTTAACTGATATTGTAAAAAATTATCAGACCTTTTGTCACCCACTATAACATTAGATTAGTGGATCTCAAACTTCAGTATATATCAGAAACACCTGGAGGGCTTGTTAAAAAAGACTACTGTATCCCACCCTCAGAGATTCTAATTTTAGGTAAGTCCTGAGAATTTGCATTTTTACCAAGTTCCCAGGTGATACAGATATTGCTGGCCCAGGACCAATACTTTGAGAACCAAGGCATTCAATAATAGGCCTTCTATTCTAATTGTATAAGACAAACATTAGATTGAATGATGCTGCTAAGAGGGCAGTTAGGAGTCTACTGTAGTAAAACTCTTGATAGCTGATGGTGGTAAAAAAAAAAAAAATAGTGGGACTCTGAATATATTTTGGAGGCAGAGCTGATGAATTCAGTGTGAGGCTTAAGAGAAAAGGGGGAGTCAAGGATTGCACCAACAGTTTTGGCTTGAACAAATGAAAAAATTGAGTTTCTGTCAGCTAAGAAGGAAGAAATCATAGTAGAAAAGGTTTTGTGGGTAAAAAGCAGGAGTTCAGTTTGGGACATGTTAAGTTCGAGTTTTCTTGTTAGAAATCCATGTGGAGGTATATGAAAAGCTGGTCTAGTGGTACTAATCTGGGGATCATCAGGTTATAGACAGTATTCAAGTCATGAGACTAGATGAATTCCCCAAGGAGGAGTGTGTACTGACAGAGAAGGGGACCAAGCACTCCAACATTAAGACAAAGCAGAAATGGAGACTGAGAAGGAACTACAGTAAAATAGAAGAAAAATGAACAGTGTATCTTGGTATCCAAGTGTGGTATCTTGGAAGGCAGGTGATGAAAATGTATCAAGGAAAGATAAATAAGTTGTGTCAAGTGCTACCATTAGATCATGGGTGAAAAGAACTAAGAATTGATCATTTGCAATTTAGATGTCATTGAGATTTCGTTAGAGACAGTAAAAATATGATTGCCATGGGTTTAAGAGGAAAGGATTTGGAGACAGCAGGTATAGACAACTTTTGAGCAGGTTTGCTCCAAGGGGTAGCTAACAAAGGGGGAAGTGCAATGGGGTCAGGAGTTGTGATTTTGTTTGTTCATTTGTTTTAAAATTGAAATAAAAGCAGATTTGTCTGTTAATGGATTGATATACTAGGGAAGGAGAAAATCAGCAATATGATTTGACTGTGTCCCCACCCAAATCTCATCTTGAATTGGAGTTCCCATAATTCCTAATTCCCTTGGAGGGACCCGATGAGAGGTACTTGAATAATGGAGGTGGTCTTTCCCATGCTGTTCTCATGATAGTGAATAAGTCTCACAAGGTCTGGTGGTTTCATAAATAGGAGCTCCTCTGCACAAGCCCTCTTGTCTGCCAGTATGTAAGACTGCCTTTGCTTCTCCTTTGCCTTCTGCCATGATCGTGAGGCCTCCCCCCACATGTGGAACTGTGAGTCCATTAAACCTCTTTCCTTTATAAATTATCTAGTCTTGGGTATGTCTTTTTAGCAGGATGAGAACAGACTAATAACATCAGATTGTCCCTTCTTGATCAGAATCTTTCATTAGGCAACTAAGAATAATGTCTGCTACATGTATTCTTTGAGAATGGTGAGTATGTGCAGATTACTGTTTTCATTACCTCATTGGTTGAGTGAATACTTTATGGTGGTTCATTCTTACCATCTTAAAGAGATATCCTTGAAGTGTCAGGATAAAAGGGAAATGAAAATTACTTGGTAAGTAGAGTCCTTGATGTTTAACAATAAACCTTAAGCAGAAGAAATATATAATTTTATAATTTGAATTTCTGAAATAATTTTTTAAGAATATCAAATCTCTGTTTAATAGTTTATATGGCTACACATTTAATAATTAGTATGGAATTGTTGTTTCATATTTAACTGGTTAATATGAGTAAGTAAGCATTTAGCTGGAGTTAGTAAATAAGCATTTAGGTGGATCCAAAAATACTATCAGGCTTTGAGAACTTTATGTTGCTATAAATAGGAAACTATGAGAAAATTAAATATCGAAAACTTTTTTAAGGCCTCCCATAAATTCTCTCCTAATGTAGCAAATATCAAGAATTAATGAAACAAGAAATGGAAACCATTTTATTGAGACAGAAACAACTAGAAGAGACTAATCTTCAGCTAAGAGAAAAAGCTGGAGATGTTCGTCGAAACCTGCGTGACTTTGAGTTGACAGAAGAGCAGTATACTAAATTAAAAGCTTTTCCTGAAGATCAGCTTTCTATTCCTGAATATGTATCTGTAAGTATCTTATATCCCTTTTTAAATACTACATATATTTTTAGACTAAAATTTAATATTTATATAGTAGCCATTACTTTTGTAGTACCAAATTGATACATTATTTTATGGCCATGGGTGGTGAATGATGCTTCGATCCAAATTTTAAAGGGTCATGACCATTGATCTCCAAAGTCAAGCAATACATAAGTTTCTGAAGTTAATAACTACATAGTCCATATAAATGAATCATCATAAACTGGTGGTTTCTTACATTCTCAAAATGAAAAATTATGAACAACAGATTAGTTGTTGCCAGGGGTTGGCTAGGGATAGTGGGAGAGAGGAGCTGGTGAGATTATAAAGGGATAGGATGAGAAAGAACTTTGTGGTGACAGATGAGCTCAGGATCTTGATTGCAGCTCTGGTTACACAAATCTAGAACAGCTAGGATTAATCTATGGCAGTGGTCTCAAGTATTTTGGTGTCAGCATTCATTTACACTCTAAAAATTATTGAGAACCCCAATGAGTGTTTGTTTATATGGGCTATATCTATCAAATTTACTGTACTAGCAATTTTAAGAAATTTTTTAAACACAAGAATATGTAAGCACACAATTCCATTGGCCTTAAGAGTGATATTGTCATCATACATCATGTAGCCGCTGGCAAATTCCACTGAAGAGTCATGAGAGAATGAGAATGAAACAGGGGGAAAAAAATCTTAGTCATTACTAGGAAAGTCATTTTGATCTTGTGTATTCCCTGAAAGGATCTCAGAGTGGCGAGCAGGTCAGAGTTGAGATCCTAAAACCATATGTTGAGAAGTGCTGATTTTTAATATATAGATGTCATTTTACCCTAAGAGGCTTGAATTTTTTCATCTGTAAAAAGGGTTAATAACAGTGTCTTTCAGTTGGCGCTAATTGTAAATATTAACTATGACTATGTATATAAAATACTTATGAGCATAGTGCTTAGAAGATAGTAAACTCATAAAATTGTTACCTGTTGTTTTTGCTAGAGTGGTGGTTGCTATTCTTGGTTCTCATTGGGAAAAGATTTCCAGATTATTGATGTCTGATAAAATGAAGTTACTTTTTGATCAGCTGTTTTTTTAAAAAAAAAAATGGCTCAAATACAGTTTTTCTGCCCAAAGTGTACTATCCAAAACAAATAAGTTGTTTTTGAGGCTTCATGTACAGTACATATAAACTATCCTACTGGGGGCAGTTACACATATTTTTGCTGTTTGGTTAATATTCCTTCTTATACCTTTTGTTGTCACAGACAGTATTATCCTTAACTAATTAATTATATGCAGATTCATGTTATTGAGGACTAATATTAAGATTTGCCTCCTACCAAATAATGGTATTCTTGTAATACAGTCATATATTAAGGAGTTTCAGATTGCATGCCCATATAATAAATATCCCCTAATTACTAATTTGCTGATGATATCTTAGTTTTATAGGACCTTGTCAGATGGAACACTTTACTGAGGTAGGATAGGAAAATTCCTCAAAGAGAAGTATGAGTGGAAAGAGAGACCTAAACTAAATGGAAGTAGTGACATGAAAGATGCCTCTTGATTCATTCTAGTTAGACTTCCACTACAGGGGCAGCAGTAAGTAAAGCTATGCTAAAAGCCTGGGATGAAAATAAAGAATAGACTTTACCTCTTCATCAAGTATTAATTGAGTACTTATTATATATTCAGGCATTGGAGAGAGAGCAGTGTATAAACCAGACAAAGATCCCTGCCCTCATGGAGCTTGTGTTGAAATGGAGCAACATAGCCGATAACTTAAAAGTTAAATAATGTAGACTATCTGTTTGTCAAAGGCGCTGTAGAGAAAAGAGCAGGGGTAAAAAATAGAGAGTGCTACTTTAAATTAGGTAGGGGAATCAGGGAAGGCTTTACTAGTAAGGTGATATTTGGTCAGAGACCTACAGGGAGACATGCATTTATATGGAGGAAGAACTTCTCTAGCAGAGGAAACAGCAAGAGCACGATTCCTGAACATTTGTGATATGTTCCAGAAGTTTACAAGCAGATAGTGTGGAGTGAGCAGTAGTAGATGAGTAGTAATGGAGTGTCAGTAGAAGGGAGGAGAGACTGTCAAAGGTAGGAAGTTATAAGTCATCGGATTTTAATGATGACTTGAGGGAAGTTAATTGAACATTAAGGCTTGGTATAAAGTATTAGTGGCTAGGGTTCATTAATGTCTGTCTTGTTTTAGTTTTGTAAATATTTCTCTTCGTTATTGATAAATGAGAGCACTACAAATTAGCCAGTTTTCATTAATTTGGATTTAAGATTGCTTATTAATTTAATTTCTTTTTCAAGGTTCGGTTCTATGAACTAGTGAATCCATTAAAAAAGGAAATCTGTGAACTGCAAGTGAAAAGGAACATCCTAGCAGAAGAATTAAGTGCAAACAAAGACCAACTGAAGCAGCTGACAGAGGTGTGTATGGTTTTGATTGCTGGTGGGAGAAGGCTTCAACTTTTTCTGTAGAGTCCCTCAGATTTGTGATAAGGAATATAAAAGTCAGTGATTGAAAAGCTGGACTATGGGATGGTGACTGCTGCAGTTCTTCGTAAGTAATGGAAAGGAGGTTAAATTGGAAGTAGTCATCTTAAAAATTGACAAGATAAGTCTGTGTTATTGATGTGTCTCATGGTTGAGCTTTTATTGTTGCAAGTCATTTTTATAATCAACTGCTTTTGAAATCCTAATATGGGCTCTATCTGAAAATTGCTATCTATATTCAGATGAGGCACATGCACATAGAATTTATTTAGTAATTTGTCTCTATTTCTAACATCACTTTCTCATGAAGTTTAGGCAAGAAACGAGAAATGTAGGCCAAGATATGCAGGGGATCTCTTGCAAGTGCCATAAGAAAGAAGAAAAGGAGAATACTTTTACTTTGAACTAAGGTGACTCATAGGTTCTGGTTTACCTAAGACTGTTGCCATTATTCCTGTGAATAAATATTAATAGCACCCTTTTATTTTCAACAGTATCTTAGCCTAGACAATGAGTATAGTCATCATAATTAACATTTATATAGAAGGGTAGACTAATCATTAACTTGGTTATATTATTGACCAGATATCCTAGAATACTATCTTATAGTCTGCTAAGAAAAAAATAATGGTAGATTGATTAATTCTACCATGTAACAGTTAGAAATGGGTGGCTGTTTTTCTTCAAAGATTTCATTATTCTGAAAGGAAAGCACTTACAGTTTATAAATAGAGTCTGCTGCAGTTCCTCATTACAAGTTAGCCTTGTTTGTGATAGGAAACAGAGCTACCATCCATTTATTATTTATTTGGCTTCTTTGTCAAATGCAGTTAACTCTCATAATACTTATTTGGAGCATGTATACTGATATTAGTATTAACCCCAGTGATGTGCATGATGCCGTGCTATGGTACTGGCAGTGAACCCAGGAGAGGCAATGTCTGCCCTTCGAGAGTTTAAATTCTAGTAGGTTAGAATTAGAACATTAGACAATATTTAAAAATAAGGAAAAAAGAACATTAGACAATATTTTGACACTCTCATTTACTGTGTGACCTTTACCAAGTCATTTAATGTTTCCTGTTCTGTCAAGTGGAGAAAATAGTAGTTTGTTCATTTATTTAATTGCATTGCCTGTGTTTCTGTTTCAGATTAAGAACATGATTTTAGTAAAGTTGCATACAAACATTTATGCCCTATTTTAAGGGCAGTTTTTAATCAATAATGTTATCTAGAAATAAATATAATTTCAGTTGTATCTTTGATGCTTCTCTTTGCTGCACTATTAGTCCTAGACAGAATTTACTTAAGTCTTACCATAGAACCAATATTACAGGCAAAGTAAGAAAGCTCAGCTTTGTTTCTCTCCTCTGAGGAGCAGTAACATCAGTAGGAGCAATTACAGGGGCAGACGTGTCCCTACTCCAAGCTTCAGTTGTTTTTTTTTTCTTCTCTTTGCGTGCCTTATTATGCAGGTAAACTGTTTTGCACATTTAGAAAGATCACTCAATTTTTGAAAAAATTCGTCTGTAGTCAAAATAGTGGAAAACAGAGAAGGCCTCAGTTTAGCCACTTTCTAATTTTGTAGTCTTGCGCAAATCATTTCTACTCTGTTGGTTCTGTAAAACGCCCAGGATGATTTTGGTGATACAGGGGTTATTGGGGAAGAGGCAGTTAGACAAGTTTTTAGAGTTGGTTCTATAGCACCTTATGGTACCTTAGCATCCCTCAAGGATGCTCTTATTGTGTAGTAGGAGGGCAAGAGGAGCTCCCTATCATTGTTTCTATCAAACCGTTTTTAAAATTACTTTAGTATTTGGGACTTCTCAGAGTGATTTCTCTTGAACACGGATTCCTAAGGCCATTCTTAGAGTTTGTGGTTTTTCTGCCCTGTCAAGGTACAGTTCAACTTACCAAACACTAGGAATAAAGTAAATATTTTTAAATAAAAAGCAAAACCAGTGTCATTAAACAGCTTTGTTTATTTATTTAGACAGAGTCTTGCTCTGTTGCCCCAGCTCGAGTGCAGTGGTGGGATCTCTGCTCACTGCAACCCCCACCTCCTGTGTTCAAGCGATTCTCATGACTCAGCCTCCCAAGTAGCTGGGCTTACAGGCATGCGCCACCACACCTGACTAGTTTATATATTTTTAATAGAGATAGCGTTTAACCATGTTGGCCAGATTGGTTTGAAATTCCTGGCCTCAAGAGATCCACCTGCCTTGGCCTCCCAAAGTGCTGGATTACAGGTGTGAACCACCGTGTCTGGCTGAACAGCTTATTTTAAATAAAAGACCTTTTATGTAAGGATGTAGTAAGCATTAAATAGTAGTACTCAATATTAAAATAAATGTCACATATTCTGGAGTTTATTTTTTGAAATGATTCATTAAATTATTTACTACTATTGTATTATTTGAGGAATTAAAAGATATAGTTTGAGTTCCATCTCTGCAACTTGGTAATAATGTGATGATGTTGGATAAAATCTTAGTCCTGTCTGTCTCCCATCTTAACAGCTTCTCCATCTGTAAAATAGGGATGATAACATGTAACACCTAACACACATGATCATTATTATAAAGAATGAAATTAATTCAATAAATATGTATTGTGCATTCACTGTATGGCATGCATTATTCTTGGTACTTGGGATACCTCGTTAAATAAAACAGTAATCCCTGCCGTCATGGAGTTTATGTTTTTAAAGGATATCTTTTGGATGTATATTGTGTTTTAAACAGGAAAGCGAACAATAGCAAATGATGTAGTATGACAGAAAGTGATAACTGCAATATAGAAAAGAAAAAAAATAGTTCAAGATAAGGTGAATTGAGTGCTATGTGGAGAGCAGGAAAGAGAGCATTGTCAGAATTGTGTAAGGTTTGGCTAGTAGGTCTCATTAAGCAGCTTAAAAGTTTACAAAGCCTTGAGGAAGTGAGAAGGAGAACAAGGCTGTCTTCCTTGAGACAGCTCAGGGAAGAGCTTCTAGGTAGCAAGAATAGCCAATGCAAAGGCAAGCATGTACTTTGGTGTTTGTGGAATAGTGAGAAGGCCAATATGACTGGCATGCTTGAAGGGAGGAGAATAGTTGTAGTTAAGATCAGAGAGGTAGTGAGTCTGTTGAGGTCATCATACAGACTTTGATTTTAACCTTAAGCAAAATGAAATGTTGCAGGATTTTGGAAAGAGGTCTGACATGATCTGACATGTACAGTTGACTGTTGAACAACATGAGTTTGAACTGTGTAGGTTTATTTACACATAGGTTTTTTTTTTTTTTTTAGTAGATATACTGAAAAAAATTTTAGAAATTTGTAACAATTTGAAAAAACTCACAGATGAACTATGTAGCCTAGAAATATAGAAAAAAAATCAAGAAAAGGTTACATCATGAATGCATAAAATATACATAGATACTACATTTTATCATTTACTACCATAAAATTCACACAAATCTATTATCAAAAGTTAAAATTTGTCAAAACATGCATACAAACAGACCTTACAAGGTGCTATTTTCGGGAGAGAGAAATGTAAACAAACGTAAAAATGCAGTATTAAATCATAACTGCTTAAAATTAGCTGTAGTACATACTTTACTGCAGTAATAATTTCTTACCATCCTTCTGGCTATTCTGGTAAACTCAAGTGTTTGGGATATCCACTTAAAATGCTGTATGACGCTAATCATCTCCACGTGAGCAGTTCTCCAGTAAAATGTGAATCGCAATACAAAGTGATCTCTGGCAGTTCTGGCATATTGTTTTTCATCATGTTTAGTGCAGAACTGTAAGCCTTGAATAACTCCATGGGAGCCGTATAAAGTGTCACCAGTGATGCTGGAAGAGCTCTTAAGCAGCAGAGAAAATTTTTAACATTATAAGGAAAAGTTAAATTGCTTAAATTGCAGATTGAGGTCTGCATCTGTTGGGTTGCCTCCATTTTGGACAGACCATTAATCTTGTAAACAGATTGTGTAAAACTTAAAGCATCCATAATACAGTACAGTTCTGTGAATGTATTTTCTTAGGATTTTCTTAAAATTTTCTTTTCTCTAGCTTTTACTATGAGAAGACAGTATATGATACATATACAAAATATGTGCTAATAGACTATGTTATAGTAAGGCTTCCAGTCAACAGTAGACTGTTTGTAGTTAAGTTTTCAGGGAGTCAGAAGTCACATGGGGTTTTTTTTTTTTTTGACTGTATGGAGGTTGGTACCCCCAGCCCCTGTATTGTTCAAGCGTCAAGTCTATTTAAGGTATCAGTCTGACGGGCACATAGTAGACCATCAACAAACATTTTGTTGATTGCATTTCTTTTAATGAGTATTTTAAAACTTTCTTATTGTCCTGGATAATGTTTTTTTAAAGAAAAATTTTTTAAAAATAGACTGTAGAGCTATTTAAAAAAAATAGACTGTACAGCTATTATAAGGATGGAAATAAGGAGACTTGTTAAGAGGCTGTTGTAATCTAGGTGAGAGATGATTGTGCTTCAGATCTAGGTGGTGGTAGTGCAAGTGGTAGATTCAGGATTTATTTTAAAAGTGGAGTCAATAGAAAAAAGGTAGAGTCATGAATTGGATGGAGGATGTTAAAGAAAGATAGGAGTCAAATTAACGCTTTAAAATGTTGGTTTGAATAACTGGAAGGATAGATTTCTGTTCAGCTGAGATTAGGTCGTGAATGAAGCCAACTTGAGTGCAAAAGAGTGTGTGGATCTTAGACATGTTGAGTTTGAGAGATGTGTTGGATGTACAGTCGAAGATATGTGGATGTACAGGTGTGAACTTTAGAGGATATACATTTAAGAGTCATCAGCATTAAGATGATATTTAAAGCCAGGATGAGATTACCAGAGGAGAGTGAGTGTAGACAAGAGAAGAGGACCACAGCTTGAACTCCAGGGCACTTCAACATTGAAATGTGGGAGAGAAGATGAGGAGTTACTAGTGAAAAATAGGGAAATTAAGAGAATTTTATGTCCTGGAAATCAAAGGGCAAAAGTTTGTCAAGGAAAAGAGAGTGATCAGCTGTTTCAAATACTGTTGATAGGTGCAGTTAGGTGAAGACTGAGAATTGACATTGTATTTAACAAGGTCGTTGAGAACCTTGTCAAGAGTTATTCTGGAGAAGGAGTGGGGTCAACAGTTTGATTACAGTGTGTGAGAGTGAATGGGAGGAAGTAAATTGAATATAGAGTGTAGACAACTCTTACTAATATTCCTGTGTAGAAGAACAAAGAGAGTTGGCAACTACAGAAAACATAAGAGTCAGGTAAGGCTTTTTTTTCCCCTTAAAATTGGAGAGATCACAGCTTATGTACTTAAAATCACATTGTAATCATAAAAATTTTCTCATTGTCAACAATGGCAGATGGACATTCATGTAATTGTCAACCAACAGTGTAGGCAGTACTGTTGGATACCCAGTTATAATTATGTTTAAGACTTCCCACGGGGCCAGGTGTGGTGGCTCACGCCTGTAATCCAAGCACTTTGGAGGCCAAGGTGGGCGGATCACCTGAGGTCGGGAGTTCGAGACCAGCCTGACAAACATGGTGAAACCCTGTCTTTAAAAAAAAAAAAAAAGGCTCCCACATTAGTGCCATTCATGTAATAAAAAGAGTCATCTATATTTGGGGCATTTTCAATAATACATACTTCTGTAATTATATTTGGGGAAACGATTAGAACATAGGGGTGTTTGTTGATTGAATTATTCCTGATGAGTTCTGTGGGACATTCTTAATATCTAGATAGTGGTTTAAAAAATAATTTCATTAGTAAAATGAAATAATTTATCTCTTAATAGCTAAGATTTTAATTATGTCACAGAAAGTTGAGTTTCCATTTAAAAAGCAACTGAAGAATATATTTATAACTGGGTAAGGAAGATAGAGAATGTTATGATTACTAGAGGAGGGTTTATAAAAAAATCTGGGTTATTTAAATAGGGCTGGGGGAAGTTGAAGAGGTGATTGGACACTGTCAGGTTACTGAGGTTCAGTTGTCATCAGTGAGAACCACTGTCTTTAGGACTTTTAAAACTAATCACAAGCCCCTAATTTGTGAAAGTGCTAAATGAAATTATCAGTTTTTCAGTTGAAGATTTCTGTTTTTTCTTCTATTACTTGGAATGTTCTTATTTGAGTGCTTTTTACCCAGTGGTATTTCATATTTCTTTCCTCTTCAGTCTGTGGGCTACGTATGTGATCCCTATTATTGGTGGCCTAAAGCAGGCAATAGAAACACAGAAATGCCCATCATATCCAAAGGAAGTAGCAAGAACGTTTCAACTTTTCCAATGGTGTCATTAATTTTAAGTTTCTTGACCCAAAAGAGTAAATTTTCCTTTTAACTATAGTGGGAGAAAAAATTATATATTTTCCTCATCCATTGCAAAGTTTCTGACTGAGACCCCAATAATAAAAGGGTAACAACAGAAAAGCATAACAAATTTATATATAAATTTACATGTAAACATAAATTTTACATGACATGGGAACCTTCAGAAATGAAGACTAAAAGACACCGGGAGAATGTATTTTTGTGGACAGTCATGCATAAGTATGATTGGAAGACAAAACAATGTGATCTGATGGTAATCAACTGGGAGAATTTAGCAAGGCTTTTTTGTTCATATTCTTCTTGGCCTCTCTGTGTGACATCCCTTCCCATTGGGTATAGGGCAGGACACCTGTTACCTTAGGGGAGAGAGGAGGGAGAAAGAGAGTGACCTTCCTAGGTTCGATGACTTGCTTCAAGGGAGAAAGGGCCAAGGGAAATTTTTTTTTTTCAGTGGCCCACTTGAAGAGAGATGGGTTGGGAGAAAGACAGAGAAACCTCCCTGTCCCTGCAGTTTTCTTAATTTCCTTCAGGTTAAAATATTCAGTATGCCAGGGTGCCGTATTTTGAGGTATCTGTTCTAAGTTCTAACAGAGGAATAAATATTGTATTTTGTAGTGAATAAATAGAGAATATATCCAGTGAAAGTGTGTTCACTGATTCCGTTTTCCTAAATTAGACAAAAAAAAGGAAGTGTTACTTTGTTCAAAAAGCGGTAAGATACACTACCATAGTAAGTCTTAGGACAAGGTCCATGATATGAATAACTGCAACCACTATAAAGTTACTAATTTTTTTTTTTTTTTTTTTTTGAGCCAGATTCTCACTCTTGTCACCTAGGCTGGAGTGCAGTGGCACGATCTTGGCTCACTGCAACCTCTGCTTTCTGAGTTCAAGTGATTCTCCTGACTCAGCCTCCCGAGTGGCTGGGATTACAGGCACCCACCACCATGCCCAGCTAATTTTTGTATTTTTAGTAGAAACAAGGTTCGCTATGTTGGCCAGCCTGGTCTCCATCTCCTGAACTCAGGTGATCTGCCCACCTCAACCTCCCAAAGTGTTGGGATTGTAAGTGTAAGCTACTGCACCCAGCCTGAAGTTACTAATTTTTAATAAGACATGACTCAGATTTTTCATATGGCACTATTCAAAAGCTTTTCATACAGTGATTCAACAAATATTTTATTCTTTAACTCACATATTTAAGGTTCGACATTTTAAGATAAATGACATTAGTCTTATTAATGACTTTATGTAATTTTAAAGTTGGATAAAATATAAGCTTTGGGGAAAAAAACATGACTGGATAGTATTCATCCAAGAATTTTTAGGGACTTAAAGGATGAACCTGAATCTGCAGCACATGTATAATATTGTTATCGAATAGAACACTTGGAGTAGGTATAGTTGCTGGAAAGCTGGTAAATTGCCTGCCTGACTCTAGAAACTAAGGAACCCCAAATTGAAAGCTGATAAAACATACTTCTATGCTTACTGAGCTTTCCTAATGCATGATGATTAGGATCAGTGAATACTTAGGCAAGTTAAACCTACCGGGAAAGGTCAACAGAGTTGTATAAATGGATATATTATATTTCACATGTCTATAAAGAGAAAATAGTGAACAAATTACAATTACATAGACTTTCAAAAACCCATTGACAGGGTTTTAAATTCTGGTTTTTAAAACTTGGCAGACTTAAAAAATTACAGTTAAAAACATAACGTTAAATTTACTATTTAACCATTTTAATGTATACAATTCAGTAGTGTCAAGTATAGTCACATTGTTGTGCTGCAGATCTCTAATACTTTTGTATCTTGCAACACGGAAACACAGTACCCATTAGACACTAATTCTCCCTCTCTCCTCCCCCTAGTCATTGGTAACCATTTTTAAACTTTGTTTCTATGATTTTTATTACTTTAGATTCTTCACATGAGTAGAATCCTACAGTATTTGTCCCTTTGTGATTGGTTTATTTAAGTTAGCATAATGCCCTCAAGGTTTATGCATGTTGTAGCACATGACAGAGTTTTTTTCTTTTTTAAGGTTGCATATTCCATTATGTACATATACTACATTTTAAAAAATCTAATCATCTGTATATAGATATCTGAATTGCTTCTACCTCTTGGCAGAAATGGACAGACTTTGTAAGAAGTGTTATCATGAATTCTCAAGGAATTGTTTTCTCTTTAGTAGTTAAAGGATAACACCCCCCCCCAAAAAAAAGGCATAAAAAGGAACTAAATGAAGAATGAAAATGGAAGTATTCTTCAGATATAACTGTTAAGTTCAATCTTTTTCAATATTTGAGATTTTAACACATTTATTGGGCTGGATGTGGTGGCTCACGCCTGTAATCACAGCACTTTGGGAGGCCAAAGTGGGGAGATCACCTGATGTCAGGAGTTTGAGACCAGCCTGGCTAACATGGCAAAACGCTGTCTCTACTAAAAATACACAAGTTAGCCAGGTGTTGTGGCAAACACCTGTAGTCCTAGCTATTCGGGAGGCCAAGACAGGAGAATCACTTGATTCCACCAGGAGGTGGAGGTTGCAGTGAGCTGGGATTGTGCCACTGCACTCCAGCCTGGGTGGGAGAGTAAGACTCTATCTCAGAAAAGAAAAATGTAATACATTTATTGACGAGGAATCACAAAGTATGGTCTCAAGTTTATAGACAGTAAAGTTTTTCTGAGAAGTGGAACACCAAACTAGTAGGTCAAATTGGAGGAAGTTCTCAAAAGATAAGTGGGCTGATTACAAATGAATGTGTTTTCTTTTTTATAACTAGCAATCAGCTTATATTCCCAAAATTAGCATGTTCAAAATCTGCCCCAGAGTATAATTTTTTGTCATTTTATTATAGAAATTTTCAAAGATAACTTGAATTTTACAGTGACACAGTACATTATCGCTTTCTGCCATTAACATATCTATTGTATTTGTCTTACCGAATATCTCTCCATCTATCACTGAACTTTTTTTTCCATTTGTCAGTAATTCTGTCTTTTAATTGCTGAGTGATATTACATTGAATGACTATAGTTATTTTCCAGTTAATGGGCATTTGAGTTATTTCCAATTTAAAGACTTTACAAACAAAGCTGCTGAGAACATTTGAGTATGGTTTTTTTTGTGGACGTATGTTTTTGTTTCGATTAAGTGCTTAAGTGTGGAATTTTTTACTTCTATAATTTCATTTTGGTTGTTTATAACAGCTTTTATTTCTCTGCTATTTGTTTGCTTATTATGAACATATTTTCCTTTATACCACTGAGAATTGTTAAAATTGGAGCTTTCAAATTCTTTTTTTTTTTTTTGAGACGGAGTTTCACTCATGCTACCCAGGCTGGAGTGCAATGGCACGATCTCGGCTCACCGCAACCTCCGCCTCCTGGGTTCAGGCAATTCTCCTGCCTCAGCCTCCTGAGTAGCTGGGATTACAGGCACGCGCCACCATGCCCAGCTAATGTTTTGTATTTTTAGTAGAGACGGGGTTTCACCATGTTGACCAGGATGGTCTCGATCTCTTGACCTCATGATCCACCTGCCTCGGCCTCCCAAAGTGCTGGGATTACAGGCTTGAGCCACCGCGCCCGGCCTCAAATTCTTGTCTGCTAATTCCAAACACTGGGCCACCTTGGAGTTGGTCTCTGTTGTCTTTTCTTTTAGAAATGAGTCACATATTCCTGTTTCTTCAGATGTCAAGTAACTTAAAATTGTTTATTTACACCATCAAGTAAATGTAAATGAGAACATTGTGATTATTATGTTGCTGAGACTCTGCATTTTATGTACCTCTAAACAGTGATGATGTTTTGTTTTAGCAGGAAATTAAACTGGCTATCCTCAGGTAGTATACTGTGTCTGTTGGGCAGTTCAAATTTCAGTTCAGTATTTTGGTCTTAGTAGGCCTGCTTAGAGTCTGTCCTACACATGTGTTGTTCAGAGGGTAGCCAACTTAGGCAGAAATTACCCACAGAATTCAGTTTCCCCTCACTGACTGTCTCTGAAATTTCCTACTCAGTTGGAGCAGCCTCAGTTCCCATAAACTCTTCTGATTCTCCAACCTAGAAGAACCAAAGATTTTCTAATACACCTTGATCCATCCAATCTGGCACAGAATGGGACTGGCCTCAAGCTAAGCGCTATTAAACAAAAGCAAAAAATGCCAGGAAACTCACCTAAATCCTGAAAATGATAGTAGTAATGACAACTCCATAGTGGTTTACTAAGAGAAACTAAGGTACCTGAGTTTTGAGATTGGCAATTAAGAAAACAAACTGCCATTTTACTTAAAAAGTTTGTTCTCTGCAGGGAGTTCATAAATCTGGGAAAAGAAAAAAATTACTCTTAGTTTTAGCATTTTACTTTATGGATCTTTCTTGTCCAAAATGGTCTTAAGTTTTTTCTTGCCACTTGGTGGCAGTATATGTCCATTTTTTTTATTTTTATTTTTTTTTTTAATTAAACCTGTTTGGGGCTATTTGGAAAATCTGGTTATTTTTGACCTAGAGGCGCAAAGCTTTACATTTATTGCTTATTTTCATTTATATTGTTTATTTCATATAAAATGCCTGCAATCAATCAGGTAGGATCTTTTTCTAGTAAAATTTAATGTATTTAGAACTTAGAGAGTAGAATATCAAAACAAAAATTTGTGTTCCATAATATGTATTCAGATATGTCTCAATTATTGCACTAATTTCATAGTTATGCCTACCAGAAATATTGAGAATTTTAAATTCTGTTAAAACCACATTAAATCATTAAAGCCACACAGTTACACGGTTGATTTGACTCTGCTTTTGTTCATATGAGATGAAAACTGTTTTAGAAATTTAATAGAATGTGATTTTTTTTTTTTTTTTTTTTTTTGAGATGGATTTTCCACTCTTGTTGCCTAGGCTTTAGTGCAATGGCACAATCTTGGCTCACTGCAACCTCCACCTCCCAGGCTCAAGCAGTTCTCCTGCCTCAGCCTCCCGAGTAGCTGGGATTACAGGCATGCACCGCCATGCCCAGCTAAGTTTTGTATTTTTAGTAGAAACGAGTTTCACTATGTTGGTCAGGCAGGTCTCAAACTCCTGACCTCAAGTGATCCACCCAGCTCGGCTTCCCAAAGTGCTGAGATTACGGGCATGAGCCACCTTGCCTGGCCAAAATGTGATTCTTGACCTTTAAAAAGAAGTAACTCTTTCTAAAGTGCCAGTTTTAGTGGATTTCTGGGATATTCCTTTCTAATTTTTTTCCAGATCTTTAGTTATTTGGAAATAATGTCTAGATAGTATTATAACATTATAAAATACGGCTCATCTTTTACTTCGTCTGGAGTTTATTTACAAGTGTGAGTAATGTTTTAATTCTAGCATATTTTGAGCTGCATTATGTATATGATCTTGTGTTTGGTACTTTATGTTTATAAAAGTGCTTATAGATAACTTTATCTCCTACTTATGAATTTTCTCTATTAGCAGGTCAAAATTTTGGTTGATCACATGCATCTAAGCTGTATGTTGCTGTTTTGTTATTATAGAGTTAGTTCAGCATGCTTTTTCATTTCAAAAGGTTGTAATGTTAGAGATGCAGTGTAAGGTGTTAACAGCTTAATAAAGCTATTAAATTTCATGAGGAAATGGTGAAATATTTTTCTCTTGTGAGAACTTTGGTAACTGGGAAGCAAGAAGAGTTTTGTCAACATTACTTCCTTGTTTAGAAATGTAGTTACATTCTTTAAAAAATTCTGCAAGATTTTCTTAAGGTTCATCTTAAGTATTCATATGTAAGTAATTCAGTTAATTTTATTTGTATCAAAATGAGTTACTTCATTGATGAAATGTATTTGTTTATTAAAGTTTTTATATTTTAGGGGGTATTAACTGTTTTCTAAGATTTCTTTTTATCTTGTCCAAGTGATGAGCTTCAAGTTTTTTTTTATAAGGTGCATATTTATGATGATACCCATCAGTTATAATTATCCTAGATTGCTTAACAAATTTATTAGTAAACAATGATAGATTTGTCTCTTTATATTAAATTTAAATTTTACAAGCACTGCTTAAAATTTAGATTCATAGCCACATACATGGGTTCTACTTTGGTCTGTGGTTGAACTAAGAACCTCAATTTTTAATAAACAGTCCAAGATTCTAATGTGGCAGGTTCATGGACCATGACCACAAATCATTTTTTAAAGTTATTTTTTGTTAACTTATTGATTGAGGTAAAAAAACAAACAAAAACTTTGAATTATTAATTAAATTTCACGATTTGAAATTTATATATTGGCTGAGTGCTGTGGCTCATGCCTGTCATCCCAGCACTCTGGGTGGGAGGCCAAGGTGGGTGGATCACCTGAGGTCAGGAGTTTGAGACCAGCCTGAACATGGTAAAACGCCATCTCTACTAAAAATGTAAAAGTTAGCCGGGTGTGGTGGCAGGTGCCTGTAATCCCAGCTACTTGGGAGGCTGAGGCAGGAGAATAGCTTGAACCCAGGAGGCAAGGGTGCAGTGAGCCAAGATTGTGCCATTGCTCCCA
>NW_016107344.1:8257499-8259014 GCF_001604975.1 Cebus imitator
AAAGAGAGAGAGAATTAAGAAAAGAAAAAGGAAATAGCCATCAACTTCATTTGTAAGATAGATATTTCAGCCAAATAAACACCAGGTGCTATCATGGATCACTGTATGAATAAAAGTTTCACAGTTCAAATAGAGAAAAATGGTGACAATGTAGTCATCACACTACTAGGCATAGTCATGCCAAACTCAAAATTAAATGAACTCCTACTTTTACTATTAGAAGGTTGAATTATATGGTCAACATTAACTACTGAATAGAATAAGAATTGCTGTTTAGGCTTAGTTGAAAGGAGGAAATAAAAGGATTCTAGGGGATGAAAATGTGAATGCATTTCATTTTTCCTTTCTTTTCCAATTCAAATTATCTCTCTCTCAGCTGTCTTCTGGCAGGCAGCTAGATCTGAGTTGATGTCTTGGACTTTGGGAAAGCTAGTGTTCCAGTTATGTATTGCTGCATAACAAATCACCCCAAAACTTGCTGTGTCAAAATAATTTATTATTTGTCACAGCTCTGAAGGTTGATAGGTTCCGCTGAATTTTTCTTACCTCACTGAGATTGGGGTCATCTGAAGTCTTCTTTAGTCACCAGTTTGGAGCCAGGATGATAGGACCAAAACATCACTCCCTTTCCACTTGGCCTCTTTGTGTGATTAGTTGAGGTATCCTTCAACATGGCAGTCTCAGGGCATGGCACCTGGCCACCTCCAAAGGAAGCATTCAAGAAACAGGCAAAACTTAAAAACTTCTTACGAAATAAGCTCAAAATCCCAGAAAAGTGCTTCTCCCACATTCTGTTGGTTAAGTGGATCATTAAGAGAAATAGACCTACTTCTCAATCAGAAAATAGCTTCCCACATGCAAGGGAAGAAATTGATAGGGTACCAGAATTTGAGGTTTCTCTCCCCTGGCCTGAGTGAAAGCCTAGAAATAGTGTGAGACAGCCCTAAACAAGAGCAGAACAGATTGTTGGCAGAGCTCAGCCTATAAAAATCTATGGATTACTCTCTTCATCCTCACCCCCAAAAAAGTTAATAAAGTCTCCTTTGCCTCTGGAAAGCTGAGGGAATGGATGTACAGTGTTCGGTTAAAGAAAGAGACTCTCATATTGACCTTCAAACCAAGACCACCTCTATTTGTTTATAGGAAATATGCTTAATGCAAATTCATAAAGATTGAAAAATGGGCCAGGTGCGTTGGCTCATGCCTGTAATCCCAGCCCTCTGGGAGGCCAAGGCAGGTAGATCAACTGAGGACAGGAGTTTGAGACCAGCCTGGCCAACATGGTAAACCTGTCTTTACTAAACCCTGTCTTTACTAAAAACCCAGTCTTTACTAAAAACCCAGTCTTTACTAAAAATACAAAAATCAGCCAGGTGTGGTGGCGAGCGCCTGTAATCCCAACTGCTTGGGAGGCTGAGGCAGGAGAATCACTTGAACCCAGGAGATGGAGGTTGCAATGAGCCAAGATCACCATTACACTCCAGCCTGGGTGACAGACAGAGCAAGACTCCATCG
>NW_016107344.1:8259093-8267155 GCF_001604975.1 Cebus imitator
ATTGAAGCATAATTATTAAATAATTTTTAAGTAAAAAATTATATAATAAATTTTAAGTACAGATTATATAGTTTCTATTTTTATCATAATTTAGTGAAACCAGAGATAAAAGGTGAGGAGGAATAAACTTACTTGGCAATTAGAAACATATCTTTTGGATCAAAGAGGAAAGAAAAACTGAAATAAGAAAGCAAAACGAGAACATTTTTATATCAGAATTCTTGAGACACATTTAAAGCTATGCCAAAGGAAAATCTATAGTCTTGAAATGCCTTTATTATTTAAAGAAAGATGAAAAAAAAAAAAATCATGTAGTACCGATCTTGAGAAAGCTGGAAAAAGAGGAATAGAAGTAAGGTGTTGTTTGGAATTAACTGACATGAAGTAAAAGAAAATACATTACATACAGTTCTGTGGCAATAAGCTTGAAAACAAAAGGGAAAGTGAACTGTGCCAGCAAAATATAGATTACTAAAATTGACGGAAGTGAGAACTTGAATAGAACAGTTACCATAGAGTTGTTACAAAAAGGAGTAAAAGTGTACAACTGATAAAATTACCAACAGGTTCACAGATGGATTACCACAAATGGGTTCACAGTTGATTTCTCCAAAGACAGCTCATTTCACTTACTTCTACTATACTAGACTATTTAAAAAGAAAGCTCTGAGAAAGAGAATACAAAAGCTAAATAAAATAAAGCACGTAGGCCAATTTTACTTATTACTACAGATGTAAAAATTTGAAATAAAATGTTAAATGAATTCTGGCCATTGTATTAAAAGAATAATGCTTTATGATTAAACAAATTATATTCCAGGACAGAAAGAAGAATCCATTGCATCAGCAAGTTAAAGGAGAATAGCTTTATGAAAATATGAACATATGAGATGCAACAGCAATTAGTGTTGAACACTTAAGATTTTATAGCTTTCTTCATTTGAGTTTGTTACCTTTCTTTTGAATGAAATATTTTCCCCCACATCCATCTCTAGCAAGAAAAGAAATTGATTCATATGAAGAAAACTATAAAATCTTGGAACATGGAAGTATCATACCTTAAGTAAGATAAGCTCATTAAAATAGCAATTTTTGTGATTAACATATTATTCAAATATAGTTATATTCTCATATTTTTCTGATAATTTGCAGGGGGTATTGGAGGGAAGAAGCGTGGTACGTGACTTTATCCTTTCTATCGCCTTTGTTAATGCTTTTTAATTTTTCTTTACCTATTTTTCGAGACAAGGTCTCACTCTGTCATCCAGGCTAGAGCATTCTCCCCTGTCAGCCTCTTGAGTAGCTGAGACTACAGGCATGTACCATCACACTGTTAATACTATTAAAGCTTATTTCAGTTACTCAAAGGCATGGGAAACCGTACTTTTCTTGCACTGATAAACTTAAATTTTGGGGTTAATAAATGATATTTTTAAGATAATTTAGCAACTTGGTATCTTTAACATTAAGACTTAAATTTGTTTGGCTAGATCATATTTGGGCCAATACCTGTTGAGAAGCCAGTGTTTCAAATTTGTTACAGTCGTTTACTGAATAAAATGTTGACTGTAAAAATTGCCTCCCAATACATCAGTGTAGCATTTTGCAGTGATGGGGTCTGCTAGATCCATGAGCTAGGGAGTCATGTCTAAATACTAGTAGTAAAGTATTTAGTACAGTAATAAGCACATACAAATAAATGAGCCAGTGAATCAGTTAATGTACTCACTCTGCAGAAGCATCAGATAAGTCCAGAGAAGTTCACTTGCTAGAGCAAAAAGAGGAGAGACAGAATCTGAACCCATATTTCTTATTCCATTCTAGGATTCACTACATGTGATGAAAGTTACCTTTCTTCATTCTTGAGTTTTACTTGGTGTGATGGCTCACACCTGTAATCCCCCTTTGGGAGGCTGTAATCCCAGCACTTTGGGAGGCTAAGGTGGGCAGACTGCTTGAGTCCAGGAGTTCAAGACTAGTCTGGACAATATGGCAAAACCCTGTCTCTACTAAAAATACGAAGAACTGGGTGTGATGGCATGCCCGTAGTCCCAGCTACTCAGGAGGCTGAGGTGGGAGGATCATCTGAGCTCAGGAGGTTGAGGCTGCAGTGAGCCGAGGTTGTGCCACTGCACTCCAGCCTGGGCAACAGAGTGAGATCCTGTCTCCAAAAAAATTACTGAGTTTTTTTTTTCTTTTTTTTAAAAAAGGCTTAAATTTTTGTTTGAATTCCATTTATTCAAATAGATATAATTGAAAATTTAGCATGTAACAAATTAAGATTTTCATTTTAATGCATAGCAGACTTTACTACTTCCATTCCTGTCTTTAGAAGTCAGAAAGATTTTTTTTTTAATTTCTTGAAGATCTTAACAATGATAAGAGTTGTCTCTGGCAGCAAAACAGACTTCATTGTGACTTAAGGAGACAGCCTATAGCAGTTAAAGCTTAATTAGGTTTCTTGTTCTTTTCAGTATTTAGTTGCTTGAATTAGATTATTAATAATGAAACTTGTGGGAATTCAGACAAGTGAATTCTCACTTTTCCAGAATAGCTAACCAACTATTTCTTACCATTCGCTGAACTGCTGTTCAATGTAAACTGTTTCAGATTTGAACCTTAAGGTAAATGTCACTATATCCTATTTCCAGTTTCTTTAGTTGTCCTATCTCTACACGGGCAGGAGATCTTCATTTATTAAATATTTATTTTGAGACATAGGTTACTATTTCTCAGTTTACATCATGTGAGAGATGAAAGACTTAAAAGGAAGCTTAGAAATTCATTATATTCATAGTAATTGTGTTTTATTGAGAATGGAAATTGATACTTGGCTATTAGCACATTTACTAGTACATAGAAATTTTCTGTTAGAAAGGGCTGATAACTGGAAATTTTATGTGTCTGTTTCTTTATGTTTGAAAAGTTTACCTTTTTTGCTGCTTTTGTTTAATCTATTTAATTCCTCTTTTGTTCCTCCTCTTCCACAGACATTAATTGCAAATATTCTATATAATAGGCAGAGTATTAGTTACTAGGATTATAGAAAACTTTCTTAAATTTTTCCTTATGATGTGGGAGACAAGTAACGGCTCCTTACAGCACATCTGGTGCATTTTCCGACAGGTAAGAATCGCGTGTTGTGGAAAAAATAGGATAAACTCTAGGTTAGAGCCGAAGCTTTGTCTTCCCACAAAGGTTGATGCTGAGCTCAAGACATGGAAGGATGCAGAGGGGAATACAAAACAGTCTTTTCTGCTCTCTATAGCTTTAATCATGGTTCTACACAGACATGGGGTTTATTTTGAAGGAAGACGCTACTTTTCCTGTTTCTAGGGCTATGTCTTACTCTATTTTAATTGCTAACAATAAGTGCAGGAGGTTTTTTAGTTCACAATACAAAAGTAATACTTTCATTTAAGGGGAAATTTTCCAGTTGAAAAAATGTAAATAAAGGGCTGGTTGAATGTATACATTCCTATACTGCACTTACACTTGCTTCCGTTTATACTTGCATATGGTATTTATATTGTTTAAAAATGTATGGATATATAAAAACGTATATATTATATGACATGCTGTGTATATAATATTAATAATATACACTATATTTATTCTCCCATGGAACTACTCTCTGAATATCCTGAAATAGTCTACATATTTCAGGGTCAGATCTTTACCTTTTTAGATCTTTGCAGTTGTACTCACAGAAAACACTGCTTCTTTGGGAACTCGTCATCTGGATACCCCACCTTATAGTCTTCCTCATTTTCAGACCACTGGGACATTCCTCTTTGTTTAGTGAAAGCCTTCTAAAGTTTAGAGCTTCAGTAAAGCTCTAGATTTAGTCTTCCTTTCCACTTCAGCTGCTACCTAGGTTACTTCTGTGATTAATTCATCTGTAGCCTTGGCCTTGAATTTTATTGATCTCATCTCTAGCGATTTGCCTTTTTTCCACTTTAACACTCAGTCTTATAGCCCAGATTTGGTCCCCAGAACCGATTTACTTCTGAAGTTATCAATTCACTTTGATCCACTGAACATCCTATTTCATAGGATGTTTTTTATGTTTTCCTGTCATGGCTTTCAACTTGTCTTTAACAAAATTTCCAATCCATATAATTTATTTCTTTATCAATCCTTTCCTAGATTTATTTTTTTTTCCCTCACCATCATGTTTTCAGTTTTCAAACTAGACTAAGAAACTCTCAACTCTTTATTTTTCTAACTGAGCACTACTGGGGAAAATCACACAAGCCAGAGTGATAAACTCTCAACTCTTAATTTTTCTAACTGAGCACTACTGGCAAAAATCACCCAAGCAGTAACAAGCACTGTCAGTTTATTGTTATTAGCCTCAAATGGACCCCACAATTGGTTGTAATTCTATTATTTCTAGTTCTCTCATTTTTCACAGAGGTTACTTAAGGGAACCAACCACTCTCCTTACATTCCCAGTTTTCTGTGTTTCTTGTCACTCTCAGTAGATGACTTAGTGTTTCATTTCACAGAGAAAATGGAAATCCTCAGGTGAGAACTTTGTCCTGCCACCAAATCTACTCACATCTGCACTCATTCTGGTTTGTTTGTTCTTACTGTTTGTAATGGAAAGAGTCTTACCCTCAAGGGGTGGAAAATCATATGCCTCTAGAAACCAGGTGGATAATATAAATTTGTGAAGCCTTAGGGTAAGAGCAGGCTGTAGCCTGTAGCAAATTGATAAGAGCTATCTAAAATATTCAAGTTGTTAATACTCTGTATCAGCAAATCTCCACATCTAAACTGTGGATCCCATCTCCTGTATTCTTCTTATTCAGGATTATGCTTCATTCTCCCGTATGCAGCCCCTTTTCTCCAACAGTAATTCATCTTTTGCCATTAGTTGTTTCCCATCAATATTTGCATATTGTCAAGCTTGTTTCATCTTTTAAAACCTTCATTGGCCCTGTTTTCTTCTCTTAACTACTGTATTTTCTCCACTTTTACTATTAAGCTTTAGAAAGAGTTGCCCACTGATTGGTATTTGACAAACTTAGATTGGAGTCCTCACTCTACTATTTATGAGCTCTGAGACTTTCCAAGCCTCAGTTTTTTTCATCTGTGAAACAGCATAATTTTTATATCCCATCATAAATTTATTAAGTCCGACAATGTATATAAAATAGCCAAAAACAGGGGCATACTGAGTATTTATACATATTTGTTTTAGTCCCTGGCACTCTACCTTCTACCCCTACCCCTGAGTATTTTAAAGGCTTTTTGTTTTTCTCAGTAGTATTTCTTCGTACCAATAAGTAGTGTTTCTCAATGTTACTGACTGCTTCAAAGCACTGTCTTCTGTTTTTCCTGACACACACCCCTGGTTTATTGGTTGTTTCTGCTAATACTTTTTTGGGGTTTTGGGGATCCCTGTTTTTTGCCCTTTTTTTCATGTTTTTATATTACTTGTGTTTATGTTTCTACAAATTTTGTCATGGTGTTTGTACAATTACTAAAGTTGAACTGTGTAATTGTCTGTGATCTCTTTGTAAGCCAAAGCTAAGAGGAAGCATTATAACAATATTTATAGTTAATCAGCATTTACTACATGTTAGGCATTTTTATAAGCACTTTACATGTATAACTTGATATAAGCTTCACAAGAACTCTGAGGCAGGACACCAGAATAGAGAGGTAAACTAAACTGCCCAGAGAGTCTCACTGCAGGAATTCAATTTTAGGTAGTTGAATTCTGGAGCTTGCCTTCCTACCCATAACATTATACCCTTTTCTAAAACAGTTGCATGATTAATGGTGTTTAGAAGGGTAAAGCATTCTTCAGAAGAACTAAAGATTCTTGTAGGACTTAGGTCTGAAATGATATATGTGATGATTCTTCAGGTAATCCCATAATAAATACCATAGTAACATTTCATTCTCATGGAAAACTTCAGTGTAGAAGAACATGATACCATACCAAAGCAACACACACTGAATATGGTTTTTCCATAATTACTTCTCTCAAACAGCCCTTTGTTATAAATTTGGGGACTAAAATATCAAAATTATATTTAATAGTTTAAAAAGGACAAAACTGTCTTACTCGTCTTTGTATCTATAGTGCCTAATCCAGGACCAGTCACATGGACATGATCTAGTCAGTATGTGTGGAGTGAATATGACCTCATTTAGTTGGTCAGCTACTGAAGCAATAATGACTTAACACAGGATGCATTTAACATGCCAGCTTCCGAAGATGGGGTTGATGGTTGGTTGCAAAATTTGATGAGTTCAAAGAAGGAAAATAAGGAGGAATTTAGTCCCTGTCTCCTGCTTCCTGTCCCAGTTTCCATATTTAATTATTTCTTTGTTAGCTTTTATTTCATTCTTATTATATACCTGGTAATGTTTAAAGTGGTGGAGGTCCAGCAGTGAGCAAGACAAAGTCCCTGCCCTTAAGATGTTTACCCTCTGGTCAGATAGAAAACTAATCTGATGGTAATGATACATTGAGATCAGTGCTGTGAAGGAGACAAGCATTTAGATTTTATGCAGGTATTCAGGCAGTGGGAACGGGTTAGAAGAAGCATTGGTGGGTTCAGAGAACTTCAGATTCTCATTAGGATTGCAGGGTGAAGTGTGACTATTAGGAATGGTAAGAAATGAGGCTTGTAGTAAGCAGCACCAGATTGTAAAGAACCTTGTAAACAACTTTAAGGTTTTGACTTTCATTGCTCTTCCCATATCAGCCATCCCTTAATCCCTTTCTTATGTGCTACTGGCAGGGGGAGAGTATAGAGGGAAGAACAATGTAAAGATGTGTTTCAAGGGTCACACGATTTTTTTATTTTTGCTGAATGTCAAGATGGGAACTGGATAAACTTCTCAAGAACAGGAAGTGTGTTTTATTCACTTCTGTATCTTTAGCATTTGATAGAAACTCAGTAAATGTTTTTAGAAATTCATTTAATATTTGTAGTAATTTTATGTTTTAGTGGTTGTGTTTTTTTTTATTTGAAAAACAGTTTAGGTTTTAAACAACTGAGTTTACAAACCACTCTGAATTTAATATCACTTGTCTTTGAGTAGGAAAAATTTACTAAATTTAAAAATCGAGGATTTTTGTTGTTGTTTAATTACAAGGACAATCACAGCTTGACAAAAGACTTCAATACAGAATTTGATCAACTATGTTAAGTGTTTAGTCTGAAATGTGTTATTCCTTTGATTTATAGACATATGAGGAAGATCGAAAAAACTACTCAGAAGTTCAAATTAGATGTCAACGTTTGGCCTTAGAATTAGCAGACACAAAACAGTTAATTCAGCAAGGTGACTACCGTCAAGAAAACTATGATAAAGTCAAGAGGTAAGTAGTTAAAATGGCTGCACTAGTAGTTCTCCACTTTAGCTTGCATCAAAGTCACCTGAGTTTTTACCAACAACCAATTGTTAATTTTACTTTTACCTTATTCTTCTTTGCACAAATGAATGCAGTTTTGGCAGTTTGTTGGGTTTATACTGAATTTTTATATTGGTTGTTTTTGTTTTATTTAGATGTCACTGTTGTCTTAAAATGTAAACAAAGATAGGAACCCAGTAAAATCACATGTGTGTATATATTTTTTCAATGTTACTTGATGATTATTTTTATGTAATGGAATCAATGTAAATACTTACAGTTTTCTCTGAAGTTTTTTTTAGCTGTTACTTCCTGACAAAAGACACACTTTCAAAAAAAAAAAAGACACTTTCTGAGAATATATTTCCTAATATTTGCTACTAAGAAGCTATAGCAAATATCTTTGTTTAACTGGAATATTCCTTTTTATTGTTTGTTCAATAATTTAATGAGCCACTACTTAGCTGTATGTCCCTCGATAAATCTCTTTTCTTTCCAAGCCTAAATTTCATCATTTATGAGATGTTGCTAATACGGATAACTGCACTATATAATCTATGATTAAATAAAAATATTTATGAAAGCCTTTACATACATATGTACTGTATTTGTAATATAAATGAAATGACCTTTTATCTTAATTGTTCACTCCACCTGAAGTGATTTTTTTTTTTTTTTTTT
>NW_016107344.1:8267340-8270645 GCF_001604975.1 Cebus imitator
CAGGATGGTCTCGATCTCTTGACCTCGTGATCCACCCGCCTCGGCCTCCCAAAGTGCTGGGATTACAGGCTTGAGCCACCGCGCCCGGCCTGAAGTGATTCTTAAAATGAATTCCTTAAATTGCATAATTTTAATTATAAATTACATAATACCATATGTGAATTTGCAAATATTTGTGGATAGGGGATTGGCATTTCTATTCTCATTATGAGTGACACATAGTATGTCTTACTATGTATGTAGCATTATGCCAAAATATGATAATTATTGGAGCTTTAAATCCATGAGAGCGGTGGTCAGTGGGCTCTGGGATAAAGCTGGAGTTTAAAACAAGCATTTAAAAATGAAGTACAGGTCATGGTGGCACATGCCTTTAGTCCCAGGTACTTGGGAGGCTGAGGTAGGAGGACTGCTTAAGCCCAGGAGTTCAAGACTGCAGTTAGCTATGATCATGCCACTGCACTCCAGCCTGGTGGCAGAGTGAAACCCCACCTCTTAAAAATATAAAATAAAAATAAAAATGAAATAGATTGTGATGGTAAGATGATACTAGTTGCTATTTTGATGTCCCCTCTGCCACTGTAAGTCTATAGCAATGACGGATACAATATAAAAAGAGAAAACTAAAAACATAGTCATCAGAATAATCCCGCAGGGCCATGAATGATGAATAAAACAAGATGAGTCATGAGTTGATAATTATTAAAGTTGGGTGATGGGAGCGTGGGTGTTCATTATATCATCTCTATTTTTACATATGTTTTCATTTACGATAATAAAAACTTAGAAAAGAAAAATATAGCCTTGATCAAAATGCATGATAAGCATCTTGATGGCTAGAAATGGAATAGTAAAACAAGAAAGAAGGACTCAAACTATGACCCTTTTTGGTTCACTCAGTAGAATGAATGAGTTTAGAAACATAGACAGGTCATGAAATATAAGATAAAGTGAAGAAAAAAAAGAACTTTTATGCCCTGGGTAAATTCTCACAAATATACAAAAGGAAACAGATGTATGGATGCTAATTGAGTCATTATTAGAAGAAATTCAAACGCTTTTCAGTAGCAGAATGGAAGATAAATGGAGATTTCTTCTGCAATATAATTTTATATAGCAGGTAAAATCATTAAATTAGATCTGAATGTCTCTCTCTTTTTTTTAGCCGTTCCTTATTTTCTGGCATAACATAATGTTCCTAGTTTTGGTTTTTGTTTGTTTTGTAATTTCATTGCCTCAGCTGTTTCTCTTAAGAAGTCTTGATCTCTTAGTGGGGAATCCTATTTAGAAATTAAGATTTGGGGGTTGTGGTCATGGCTACATTGGTCATTATTTCTAGGCTCTTCAGTTGGTAGAGACAGTGGAGGGAGAAGGGGGAGGAGGCTTAACACACTATAGATGACATCATACTGATTTTTCTTGGGGGGGGGATGGAGTCTCGCTTTGTCGTCCAGGTTGGTGTGTACTGTCGCAATCTCGGCTCACTGCAACCTCACCCTCCTGAGTTCAAGAGATTCTCCTGCCTTAGCCTCCCAAGTAGCTGGGACTACAGGCATGCACCACTACAGGCATGACTGGCTAATTTTTTTGTATTTTTTTTTTTTTTTAGTAGAAACACAGTTTCATCATGTTGGCCATGGTTGGCCAGGCTAGCCTCAAACTCCTGACCTCACATGATCTGCCTGCCTCAGCCTCCCAAAGTGCTGGGATTACAGGCATGAGCCACCATGCCCAGCCCACATTGATACTTCTAACTCCGATTCAGCACCACAACAACCAGTTTAAAGAGGTGCCAACTGGCTAAATATAGCAAACCTGAATATCAAAATAAATATTAACAATAATGAATTACAGTTTATTGAATGGAATAAGAGTTTATAAGTGCAGGCTAATAATAAATATAGAAAGAGGATCTTAAATTTTTTTAATATGTCATCTTTACCATTTTTAAGTATACAGTTTAGTGGTAATATTTATATCCTTTTTGAGAAAGAGGATCTTTACAATTGAATGCCAACCAACAAATGTATATGCATGTAAGAATGACCATTTTGTAGCTGCATAGTAATATTGATTCAGAATCATCATTGGAATCTAAAACTATCAAATGTAAGTATGTTAGGGAATAAGATACTTACACAAAGTATCTCTTCACAGACTACTTACTAATTTTAAAGTTCAAAAAGGTAGCTTTTTTTTTTTTTTTTTTCCCAAAAAGGTAGCTTTATAGGTAAATTCTGACAAATATTACCTTTACCTAGTGACCAGTTAGTATCACCAATAATGGGATAAACTAACATTACATGCCTCAGTACATCTTCATATGATATACTGAGAATGCATTATCATTTCTGTAGTATTCCTTATTCCTGCCCAAATGTCTAACCTAAATCTAATCATGAAGAAACTTCAGACAAGTGAAAAATGAGGGACATTCTATGATGCAGTTAGCCTGTGCTCTATAAAAAGTCATAAAACACAAGGAAAACTAAGAACTCTTCAGAGTTAAAGGAGACTAAAACCACATGACACCTAGATACATGGTAATACATTATAATATTATCATAATAGATCCTTGGATTATTATTACAGTAATAGATCCTTGGCTCAGGGAGAAAAAATTTCACAAAGTTAGTTTTGGGAGACAGTTGACAAAATTTGAAAATGAATTGTATGTTAGATAATAATACTGTATTAGGGATAAGTCCTGAATGTGCTAATTATACTGTGACTATATGAGACTATCTTTAATCTTAGGAAATTCACACTGAATTATTTAGGGGTAAAAGGACCTAATGTCTAAGTTGAGGAAACAAATGCACATGTATGAGTATGTGTGTGTAGGTGTATATACACGTCTAGATACATGACCCTTGACCAACACGGGGTCTGCTTATATTCAGGTTTTTATCAACCTAACACCAATCGAAAATACACCATTCACAGGATGTGAAACCTGAATATACAGAGGACTGACTTTTTGGTGGGATCTGCAACAACTGCAGGACTTCAGTATGTACGGATTTGCATATTCAGGTTGTAGGGATGGGTCTGGAACCATTCTCCACATATACTGTTAAGACAACTGCACATATTCATTCACATATATTAACAAGAGAGAGGAATTGAATAAATGTGGCAAAGTAATATTTAGTTTATATTACAAAACAAATACAACAGTATTAACGGTTGGTAAGTAAAACTTAAAAAGACCCAGGCAGGGTGCAGCGTGTCAGGCCTATAATCTTAGTGCTTTCAGAAGCCCAGGCAGGAGGATCATTTGAGCTCAGGAGTTCAAGACTAGC
>NW_016107344.1:8270690-8275774 GCF_001604975.1 Cebus imitator
TTCCCTAGCGTTAAGCATCTTTTCCTGTGCTTATTGGCAATCTGTACATCTTCTTTGGGGTGATAGTCATTCAGGTCCTTTGCTAACTTTTTAATTGGATTATTTGCTTTTTTATTGTTGAGTTGTAGGAGTTCTTTATACATTCTAAATATTGGTTCCCTGGGAGATATATGATTTGCAAATATTTTCTCCCATTGCATGGATTGCATTTCACTGTATTGATAGTGTCCTTTGATGCACAGAAGTTTTTATTTTGATAAAATCCAATTTATTTATTTTTGTTGCCTGTGCTTTTGTTATCCAAGAAATCATTGCCAAATCTAATGTCCTGAAGGTTTCCCCCTATGTTTTCTTCTAAGAGTTTGATAGTTTTCTGGTTACATTTAGGTCTTAAATCTATTTTGAGTTTATTTTTGTATATGGTATAAGGGAAGGATCTAATTTCATTCTTTGGCTTGTGGATATTCAGTTTTCCTCACATATTCATTAAAAAGACTGTCCTTTCCCTCATGGAATGGTCTTGGCATCCTTGTCAAAAATCAATTATAATATATGTGATAGTTTATTTCTGGACTCTCTATTGTACCCCATTAGTTTGTTTGTCTTTAATGCCAATACCATACTATGTTGATTAATGCAGATTTTTGGTAAGTTTTAAAATCGGTAGTGTAAGACCTCCAACTTTGTTCTTTCTCAAGATTGTTTTAGTTATTCAGTATCCCTTGAGATTCCATATGAATTTTAGGATGCATTTTTCTATTCTTGTAAAAAACATCATTGGAATTTTGATAGGGATTGAATATATAGATCACTTTGATTAGTATTGACATCTTAACAATATTGTCTTTCAATCCATGAACACAGAATGCATTTCCATTTATTTCTGTCTTTTAAATTTTCTTTCATTAATGTTTTATAACTCTCAGTGCAGATGTCCTTTGCCTCCTTAATTAAGTTTATTTCTAATTATTTTATTCTTTTTGATGCTATTGCAAATGGAATTGTTTTCTTAATTTCCTTTTTGGGTTGCTCATTGTTAGCATATAAAAATGTAACTCGCCAAGTGTGGTGGCTCACGCCTGTAATCCCAACACTTTGGGAGGCTGAGGCAGGCAGATTACGAGGTCAGGAGTTTGAGACCAACCTGACCAACATGGTGAAACCCCATCTCACCTAAAAATACAAAAATTAGCCGGGCGTGGTGGTGCGTGCTTGTAATCTCAGCTACTCAGGAGGCAGAAGCAGAAGAATCACTTGAACCTGGGAAGTGGATGTTGCAGCGAGCCGAGATTGCACCATTGCACTCCAGCCTGGGCGACAGAGTGAGACTCCATCTAAAAAAAATGCAACTGAATTTTATGTGTTGGTTTTGTATCCTACAACATTGCTGAATTTATTAGTTCAAACAGTTCTTTTGTGGAATCCTTAAATTTTTCTACATACTAGGTAATGTCATCTGTGCACAGAAATAATTTTACTTTCTTTATAATTTGAATGCTTCTTTTTCTTTGTGTAATTGTTTTGTCTAGAACTTCCAATACTATTTTCAATGCAGGTGTCTTGTTCCTGATCTTAAAGGAAAAGCTTTCAGGGTTTCACCATTGAATTTGATGTTAGCTGTGGGATTTTCACATTAGATTTTTAAAAGCCTTTTATTATTTGCCTATCCTGAGGCTACAAAGGAAACTCAAGAAACTTTTCTCTCTGGATTTCACCTGCACCATATATAATTTGGGCCAATTCTTTCTTCTTGAGGTTATCAAACAATCTCGGAGGTCCTGGTCTTTGTTTCTCACAAAGAGAAACAAAGGCTGGGACCCTGAAAGCTGAGTACTAAGTAGGTTTTCCTCAGGGGGCTCTCTACTTTAAACTTTAATTCTCTAACTGTAGCTGGTTATACTTGATTAAGAGAGCATCATTCTTATATTTCCAACACAGTCTTATTTGTATAACCATATTTGCCAATTATTAATATATCCTGGTTAAAAGGAGGACAAGTTCTTATTGAACCTGTACAGATCACTATATTACCATGAAAAGTAGAATACCTAATTTGAATTTGTGAATTCTACAGAGGGTGGGGGTGTCAGAGAAAAAGATAATTTGTAAATGTTTTGTTTCAGTTTACAAATGCCACATCTACTAAATTGTTATGGGTTAAAGATATGTAAGGGTTAAAGATATGGGTTAAAGATATGTAAGAACGACAAGGCTGTGTTATATATCCAGAACATAGAACAACATCAACAATATTAAACAAAAGCTACAATAATCCCTCATCAGATAATTCAATCATAAATGATTAACTCTTGTTCTGATGGACTTGGGGTTGGCAGTCTCATGAATCCACCTGCTTCTCAACTGAAAAGAAATTTTGGAAATCCTCAGTCTATTCGTATGGTTTTAAAGTTGTTGAAGCAGTGACTTCAGAAGCTAGCCAGGCACAGTGGCTCATGCATGTAATTCCAGAAGTTAGGGAGGCTTAGGTGAGAGGATTGCTTGAGGCCAGGAGTTAGAGACCAGCCTGGCCAAAAGCAGACCCTCATCTCTGCAAAAAACAAACAAACCACCACCACTAACAACAAAAACACCCCAGCCTGGCATAGTGGTGCACACCTGCAGTTCTAGCTACGCAGACGCCTGAGGCAGGAGAATTGCTTGAGCCCGGAAATTAGATGCTGCAGTAAGCTATGATTACAACACTGCACTCCAGCCTGGGTGACAGAGCGAGACCCTCATCTCAAAAAAAAAAAAAAAAAAAAAAAAAAAAAGATTTTATAAAAATTGCATATAAAAGCACAAAATAAAATTTAAAACATTTTAAAATTAAGAATAAACATTTTAAAAATAAAAAAGCACAAAGTACTTGTAATGCGTATCAGAATATTAATACTGATAGTCATCTTTACTTATTGGGTTTGTAGGTGATTGTTATGTTGTGCTTTGCTCAGTTTTTCTTCAATAAACATAATGCTTTGTTAACCAGAAGAAAAAAAGACTTTCTAAAAGTGTTTGAAAAGCTGATGCAAAAGAAAACAATTCCTAACAGCCCTCTCTTTGGAAATACCAGGTGGGTCAGTGAAATAAAGTGCAAAGGGACTGCTTCTGACTGCAGAGAAGTAGTTAAGAGTTAGTAAATTGATTTCTCTGCTCATTTTAAAAAATGTCTGTTATAGGTTTTAATCCAATTCTTGGTATAACTTTTTTTTGGGGTACTTGCTTTAAAATGGGAATTAAAATCTGGGTAATCATAAACAATTTGTGAATGAAATGGTCACAAGAATGCCTGCTTGTGTATCTCTATGCAATCTAAATGATAAGTTGTGAGTGTTTTTTGACCTTAACTGAACTGAAAGCCTAGAGCCATGTATACATTCTTTAAAAGTTTTGACCTTAAGATAAGATTGAAGATGACTAGTGAAAAAATACCAAATCTACCTTAGTAAGTTTTATTATTTACTGGCTTATGTAGTTTATGTATTTATTCCTTAGAAGTGATAAATTGGTATTTATGTATCTGAACAAGATCTGAAATAGAGTTCCTTCTAAATCTGAAAAGTAGATACTTTATAGTTAATGGAATTACACTCAAGCCCCATTGCTAGTGTCTCTATTCAGTGTCCTAATACATAGTCAACCCTTTAAAAATGTTTATTGTAAAAGGGGATGCAAAATTACATGTCTATTTGAATTTTCTTTTAATAGTGAACGTGATGCATTTGAACAAGAAGTAATTGAGCTTAGGAGAAAACATGAAATACTTGAAGCCTCTCACATAATTCAAACAAGAGAAAGAAGTGAATTATCAAAAGAGGTAAGCTTACGAATAGAGTCACTTATATTTTATTGTACAGTATTAGTGAAAAAAAATAGCCCAGAGTAGATTTGAGGGAGAGACATGTTTTTAATATACTTGGTTCCCAAAAAGAGACTTTTTTTTTATTTTACTTTTTTTTTTTTTTTTTGAGATGGGAGTCTTGCCCTGTTGCCTAGGCTATTGTGCAGTGCTGTGATCTTGGCTCACTGCAACCTCTGCTTCCTGGTTTCAAACAATTCTCCTACCGCAGCCTCCCCGGTACCTGGGATTACAGGCATGTGCTACCATGCCTGGCTAATTTTTACATTTTAGTAGCCAACAGCATGTTGGCAAGGCTGGTCTTGAACTCCTGACCTCAGATGATCCACCTGCCTTGGCCTCCCAAAGTGCTGGGATTACAGGCGTGAGCCACCATGCACGGCCCCAAAAAGAGACTTTCGTAGCTATTTTTGGATTTTAAAGAAAGGCATTCTAAGAATTAGGCCTTTTTAAAAGGAAAATTGTCATGTGGTGAATGAAAACATGAAGGAAAGAAACTAATACAGTCAACCTTGAAAAGTAAGATGGCATCACTCTGTATGATTTTTGTGTCTACATGTATGTAGGTGGCCACCTTACAGCAGACTGTTACTTTACTGCAAAAGGATAAAGAATATCTCAATCGCCAAAACATGGAGCTTAGTGTTCGCTGTGCCCATGAAGAGGATCGACTTGAAAGACTTCAAACTCAACTTGAAGAAACCAAAAAGGCTAGAGAAGAGATGTATGAAAAATACGTAACATCCAGGCAAGATTTACATTATTTCCCACATAAATAGATGTCAATTAACACATTTTCTTTGAGGGAACTGTTGGCTTTGGGGAAGATAGTGATTTTTTAAGATGTATAGGACAATATAAAATAATATGTAATTTTATTTTCTTATACGATATTCCTTTCCAGTTAATATTTTAAAAGACAATGGTTTTTTCAACAATATGAAAAGCCTGTTTCTTTTAGATAGAGAGATATGTGCTATGTCAATTTTTTTTGTGTGACAGAATTTTAAAAATTCCTATGACTAAGATCTCTGTAGAAGTATTTTTTAAAAGAAAGTATGAAAGTATCTCTATAGAATTATATTTTGGAAGAAAACCTCAGTATGCTAACGATTTCCTAACTGTGTGAAATGTAAAAGAATTATGAAGAGGTGGTATTACAATGTATTTTAACTTACATGCCCTTGAGTCAGACTCCCTGTGTTTCAGTCCTGCCTTATTTCTTCTA
>NW_016107344.1:8276064-8330918 GCF_001604975.1 Cebus imitator
GGGGTTTCACCATGTTGGCCAGGATGGTCTCGATCTCTTGACCTCGTGATCCACCCGCCTTGGCCTCCCAAAGTGCTGGGATTACAGGCTTGAGCCACCGCGCCCGGCCCCTTGAATTATTCTTATCAACATACCAGAAACAAACATGCTAAGTGCAGTGGCTCACACCTATAATCCCAGCACTTTGGGAGGCCAAGGTAGGAGGATTGCTTGAGGCCAGAAGTTTGAGACCAGCCTAGGCAACATAGCAAAACCCTATCTCTACAAAAAAAGCTTTTAAATTAGTGAGGCACAATGTCAAGCACCTGTAGTCCTGCCTACTCAAGAGGCTGGGACAGGAAGATCGCTTGAGCCCAGGAGTTCGAGGTTACATGATTGCATCACTGCACTTCATCCTGGGTGACAGAGCAAGGCACTGTCTCTTTAAGAAAAAAAAAAAAACTAGAAACAAATTTTACCTTTAAGAGTTCACACATTCATAATTTTTTCCTAGCCCGTAGTACTTTTTCATACCCTATATAATACTTTGACTTTGCTAAAAGATCGCCGTGTGGCTGTGGTTGTCACGCTTGAAAGGAAAGGATTTGTAGACTCAGAGTCATTTCAGTTTTATATTTTTGTTAATATTATTCATCTCTCAACAACCATCATACCAGATTATTATTTTTAAATGAAGGGCATTCTCAATTTTTTATTCTCAGCTATATGCATTAAAACTACTAGCAAAGTGTTTCAAAGATGAATAATTATCCAACGTCAATTACTGAGATTTTATATAGTAAGTAAGTCTTTTGGAAAATAATGTTTAACAGGTTGAAATCTTAAATCATACTTGTTAGGAATAGTATTTTTAGAATTGTAAAACTTTATACTTAATAGTTAAGTTTTTCAAGTAACATAGTATATAGAGCATACTTGATAAAAGATATTAAAATCTTATATAAAGTGTAAAAGCCTATTTGTTTCAAAATAAAATTTATTGCTTTTCCTTTTGATTCATTGCAGAGACCATTATAAAACAGAATATGAAAAT
Source organism: Cebus imitator (assembly GCF_001604975.1). Taxonomy (NCBI): domain Eukaryota; kingdom Metazoa; phylum Chordata; class Mammalia; order Primates; family Cebidae; genus Cebus; species Cebus imitator. The sequence goes on from NW_016107344.1 coordinate 8,277,098, forward strand.
AAACTACATGATGAACTAGAACAAATCAGATTGAAAACCAACCAAGAGATTGATCAACTTCGAAATGCTTCCAGGGAAATGTATGAACGAGAAAACAGGTAAAAAAAAAAAAAAAAAAAAAAAAAAAAAAAAAAAAAAAAAAAAAAAAAATGCTTGTGTAGTGTTATATTTATCTTTGGAGTTTATAGAAGCTTTATGAAATTAAATGCTATTTCTGTTAGATAATATCTTTTTTATAATACCTTAAAGAAAACTTGTCATAAATCTAAATATAAATATAACGTGAAGATTAAAGTTCTAAAGTCTTAGAACAAGATTTACTAGACTTTAAACCTTTTTGCTCTGGTATTCTGTTGTGTCTTTTTTTTTTTTTAACCCTTGTGACTTCTCTTTTTGCATTTGCTTCAGTTCAGATTGAGAACAGTTCTTCCTGTACTATACCAACAATTTCTGCTGAAAACTTTAAAACTAGAATAGTAATTTGAAATATTACATATGCCTCATTTAGCTGCTAGCTCTGAAAGATGTCACATTAGGTAATCCTGAAGAAACATCATTTTTATTCATGCAGAGATTAGTAAATATTAGGCTCTTGTAGTTAGTGATTGGCAGAAATAGGGGGGAACAAACACTATTTATTTCAGTGGCAGTTATTTTTATACCATTATTATAGTTAATATGGCTTTTGAAAGATTATACTTTAATGAGAAAATTATTTTGAAGTGGACTTAATTGTGATATTAGTTTATCAGCACTGATTTGCTCATATGATATTTTGATTGTTGTCAGCAAGGCTTTAAATCAGACTTAATCTATAATAGCATTGTAACATGTCATTTCCCCTAGAAGTATAGTAGCAGAAAATTTGGTATATCCACCCCTTAATTCCAGAGAAAAAAGCTGCTGTATTAATATCGTATGGGTAAGGTGGCCACTACTATAAAAACTGTATATGTAGTATTATCCTTTGGTAGTAAATTAGCAAAGATATATTTTTTTAATTACTGTTAAATTGTTAATACAGCAGATTGGTAGAGGTTTTTATCCTAATGCCTCTGAGGTATGATTTTGTTCTTGGGCTTCTCTGTTCTTGGGTAAAAATGTTTGTGGTGATAAGGGAGTAGATACACAATTTATGACAGAACTATTTTAGGATGTTTGCTTAATATGACTTAGTAGAAAGTCATAAAAAATCAAATTATTAGTTGCCTCATAAATTTGGCATGCATAGATCTTTATCTACCTGTTTGATCTTTTTTTTGAGTCTGCATAGAAGTATAGGCCGAAGGAAATTAATAGGAACTTCAAACACTGAGCACAAAAGAAATGATTCATTTGTGTATTCAACAAATACTTTGTGATTTTACTCTTCCACCTATTTTTTCTATTCTTCTCTTATTTGCGTTTCATAATAATTGTGTTATATTTATAATCTAGGATTATATTTTCAATGAAAATGGCAAATAATTTCAAAATATAAAAATTCTAAGTGATCATTCAGTACTGTCTTAGCAGTAGACAAATTTAAAATATGCTTTGGGCACCACCAAATATATATGTTCTTTAAAAATTATATATTTCTTTAAAAATGTTTTGACATATTAATTTTTAAAATAATATTTTTTATTTTGGGAAAAGTAAAAACACTTCTGCATTTCTTTACACCTAGTTTTTTTTTTTTTTAGTATTTGAGTATCAAATTACTAGTAGGAGCACCATAATCTTTTCTGTAAGTAAGGCCTTTGAAGTCCTAAGCTAGCCTTCATATCTTAAATCCTGAGAAAATATTGTTCCACGTAGCTCAAAGAAATATTGTACCACTCTTTTAATAGCATTATTTTTTAGTTTAGTTACGTTATGATTGCTCTTTTTTAACCATATATATGTTTGCATATATATGTATAAAATAAAAGATGTTCAGAGAAAATTTTCTAGTGTTCATTTAATACATAATTATAAAAAAGTAGAACAATGTAGCATTACAGAAATGTCCTTGAGACTCTTCCTATTTAACTCCTTTCTTCCATAACTGCTATTCTGTTATGCTAGTAACTTCCTTGCTTCTTATACTTCTATTACCTATTTTACCAGTAAATATGCATCTCTTTACAATAGTGTTTAGTTTTTCATATTAGTATCATACAAATGTAATTATATATTACATATATTTTTTGTGGCTTCTTCACATAACCTTATGATTTTAAGATTCATTTGCTTTTGCACTTAGTTGTCCCTTCATGTTCATAACAAAAGTATGACAGTTTTATGAATGTACATGCTTAGGGCAGCAGAGTTATTAAGAGATTGGAGAGAGAATTCCAAAGACATTCTTTATCTTTGGCAAAATTTCATTTGGTTTCAGCCCTACATTAAGGAGGATCCTGTACCTTGTGATTACTTGCTCTTACAGTTCAAAATGCAGACTAAAAGAAGAGGTATACACCTATTATATGCTAAGTTTTATTTTGGAAAGTTTTATATTTGCGTCCTCATGTAATTTTCAGAGCAACAAATTAATGTTTTTAGCAAATATTTATTGAAACCTACTGTATGCCAGCTAAATTCTAGATGTCACAGATAGTGGTGACCTTTGTCTTCACAAAGCTGGTAGTCTAATGGAGAGTAAAGACGAATAGAGAAACAATTATCCTAAGTATGATGATGGTGACCAAAATGATAGGATAAAAGATGAGACCATCTGTGTATCTAACCTAGCCTTGGGAGGAATTGGGGAAAACTTCATAAATGAAGAACTACCCATTTTGACTAAAACTACTGTTAAAAGTAGAACTTCAGACAAATTAAATAGAAAGTTTAATTGAGCAATGAATGGTCCGCAAATCAGGCAGCCTCCAGAATCACAGCAGATTCAGAGAGACTCCAGGAGTGCCTTGTGGTCAGAACAAATTTATAGACAAAAAAGGTAAAGTGATGTACAGAAATCGGAAGTGAGGTGCAGAAACAGCTGCATTGGTTATAGGTTGGTGTTTAACTTACTTGAACACTCAGCAGTATAGGAATGATTGAAGTACGGCTGCTGGGATTGGCCAAGACTCAGCTGTTGTTACAGGCGCGTACCCCCAAGTTAGGTTTTCCATCTTGTCTGCCTATCAAGCTAAGTTGCAGTTCATCCCTAAGGACTCAAATATAGAAGTACAGAGTCCTTCTTAGGCCATATTTAGCTTGCTTTAACACTGAGAACTAAGGAAGGGAAAGGAATTGGGGAAATGAATGTATAGCATATATAAAAGTCTGGAAGTAGGACAAAATGAAGTTTTTTAAACAAACAAATTAATTTCGCATGGCCGAAGGATAGACTGAGAGGCAGGGGGTTATAAGAGATGAAACAGAAATGGGAAATGGGCCCAAATAATGCATTTGGACCATTATGTAAGACCTATGGGGAACAATTAAAAGATTTTAAGAAGAGGCATGATACGATCACTATTTATATCAAAAGGTTGCTGCAATGTAGAGAATAGATTGGAATGGCATAAGCCTGTTAGACAAAGAAGCTCTACTTTTAGAGGTTATTTCCATTATCCAGATGAGAGGTGATAATGGAACTGGATTAGTAGCAGTAAAGATGAGATAAATGGGCCAGGTTGGGAAAATGTTTAGGAGATAAAACCAACAGGACTCAGTGACTAGGTTGGATTGGTGGGATGAGAACTCATCCCACCAAGGATGTCAGTGAGGTTTCTGAATTAAACAGCTGCATCGATAGTGATGCAGTTTGTAAAACATTAGAAAATACAAAGCTTTAATAGGAAAATGATAAATTTATTTGTTTCACTTGAAGTGTGTGTGGGATAGCCAAATAAAAGAGTTGACTATAGAAGATTCTGAGCCTCAAGAGAAAGATGTGGGCATTAGAGAGGCCTGTGGTATAGGTAATATTATTTCTGTTTTACAGATAAGTACTGTTGATTCTGTGGTTCAGTTCTGTTGTGGATTTAATAGGCTTTTGCTGAGTGATATAATACCTTTAAAATTTGTGGGAAATTTCTATGGTTATTCCCAAGCAATCCACATAGCTGTATAAACTTTGGTATGTAATCATTTTGAAAATTTTCTAATTTTTTAGCTGTTTTTGCAGTTCTTAAAAAATCTTCAAATTTGTTTATCCCGTTATAACATAAATGTGGTTGGTGAGGGTAGGTTGGTAAGACTGTGTGGAGAAACAGCCAACAGAGCCATTCCTTGAAGGAGGCAAACTGAAAGCAGATGTCCTTGTCTTTAGTGTTCTTCTGGCCCCTATCCACGTAAAAATAGACATTACCTAAACCAGGGGATTTCTGGGATTGGGGCTGCCATGTAGATGCCCCAGCCAGCCACAGGACTCAAAATTGATCGGGTATATACTGAGGTTAGAGTGGACAGTTGCCACCAGGTGGTGCCAAATTTCACCCTGAGCCCAGATGAATTTGAATTGCACAGGACACCTAACTAGCTAGTTGTACAGGCTTGACTTTATCATTTTAATCTCACAGTAATTCAACCTGTATTTTATGTGACTGAATCTTTGGGGATCATAGTTTCTTCACTGTGGCTGATTTAACTGTAGTTAGAGCCTGTATTATACTAATCTTCCATACAGTAAAAAATAAATTATAAATTATTTCTTTTGAAATCTTAGAACTTAAAATGGCTAAAGAAAGAATTTTAATATTTTCTGTTATAAAACATGAAATTCATAATAAGTTTACACATTTAGGATTGTGTGTGTGTGTGTGTGTGTGTGTGTGTGTGTGTTTAGGTAAATTAATCTTTGGCCTAAGATGTATAATTGTGTTAATTAGTGGTATTTTATCAAAGTGTACTGTTACGAGTTGAAATCGATGAAGTACTTATACTTGCATGTTTATATTTAGTCTCCTTACCTCTCCCCCAATAAACATTTTTTTTTTTGAGACGGAGTCTTGAACTTCCAGGTGGAATGCAGTGGCATGATCTCGGCTCACTGCAACCTCTGCCTCCTGGGTTAAAGCGATTCTCCTGTCTCAGCCTCCTGAGTAGCTGGGATAACAGGTGCATGCCACCACGCCTGGCTGATTTTCATATTTTTAGTACGGACGGGGTTTCACAGTGTTGGCCAGGCTGGTCTCTAACTCCTGATCTCAGGTAGTCTGCCTGCCTTAGCCCCCTCAAAGTGCTGGGATTACAGGTGTGAGCCACCACACCCGGCCCCAACAAACATTTTCTAAAGAAACTGAAATAACAACTAGTGAAATATATTTTGCCTTTAATTTGCTTTTTTTTTTTTTTTTTTTTTTTTTTTTGGGACGGAGTTTCGCTCGTTACCCAGGCTGGAGTGCAATGGCGCGATCTCGGCTCACCGCAACCTCCGCCTCCTGGGTTCAGGCAATTCTCCTGCCTCAGCCTCCTGAGTAGCTGGGACTACAGGCACGCGCCACCATGCCCAGCTAATGTTTTGTATTTTTAGTAGAGACGGGGTTTCACCATGTTGACCAGGATGGTCTCGATCTCTTGACCTCGTGATCCACCCGCCTTGGCCTCCCAAAGTGCTGGGATTGCAGGCTTGAGCCACCGCGCCCGGCCTTAATTTGCTTTCTATACTTTGGAAGAGATATTAAAAGAATACTTTTTCTTTTCTCTTCTTTAATACGGAAAAGGCATGTGGGACTTAACTCTATCCAGTATTGGTATCTGACCTGCAGTCATTCCAGTAGTTCTTGAAGTTAAGGGATTGAGAGAAAAGAAAGAAGGTAGAAGATATAAAGACTTAGGAAAAGAATAGATACAAGCAAAGAGAGACCTTGAATATTTAGATACATCAAACATACTGTAGTTGAAATTATAATATGTATATATGCTTTGGCCCAGTCTGTGAATTAGGCTTTTTGTCTTTTCTATATTTTCTAGCTACTTAAAATGCCACTTTGGAACTGTGGGAAATCAGTGAAAGGTACTACAGTGCTGAGATGTAGTATATAAATAACTCCTTGCTTAGTAGGTTTTATGTGACTGAAATGTTATGGACCCTCTTATGCATTTGGAAATAAGACATTATTCTTTGAGTGGGAGTAAATTATGAAAGAGATTTGGATCAAAAGACTGAACTTAAGTCCTGGTTCTCCCACTTGCTAGCTCAACAGATAAGTCACTTAATATCCTTGAAGTTTAATTTCCTCTTTTATAAAATGAGCTAATAGGCCGGATATGGTGGCTAATACCTGTAATCCAGCAGTTTGGGAGGCTGAGGTACATGGATTGCTTGAGTCCAGGAGTTCAACCAGTCTTGGCAACATTGCAAAACCCTGTCTCTCCTGAAAATACGAGAAAATTAGCCATGCATGGTGGCACGGACCTGTGGTCCTGCTACTCAGGAGGTAGGGGAGAGGACCGCCTGAGCCTGGCAGCTCAAGGCTGCAGTGAGCCAAGGTCATGCCATTTGTACTCCAGCCTGGGCAACTGGAGTGAGATCCTGTCTCAAAAAATAATAATAACTAACTAATAATACTTCTTAGGGTGGCCCGTGAGGTCTAAATGAGATAATATATGCAAAAAGTACATTATAAATCATGGTTTATAAATGATATTTTGGTACCTTATGCCTATGTGAAATACTTGAAGAAATGGTTTTTTTATCTGTTATGTTGACAATTTAAGGAAAATCATCATTATATATAAGTCAACTGATAATATTATGGGATTACTTATCATTAGAAGATACTAATACAAAATATATATTCTTAAGCGTTTCTGACATAATGTAGAGGGTCTACATGCCATTCTTTTCCATCTAATTTTCTCCATAAGATGACTAGCTTATATGTTTCCTAACTAGGTTATGAGATAAGATAAAAGGAGATAAATTCAGCTGGTTAAGTTTTTCCATAAAGTAAAACTACCTTTATTTAAGGTGATCTTGTTACTGTAAACACAGAAAGAGCTATTCTGAATGACACTATAAAAAACATAATAACAAAGGCATTCATTATGACCTTGATGCAGTACAGAATCTGGAAAATAAAACAGCTTTACAATTGTTCAAAAGGGGGTAGACAATAGAGAAAAAGAGATCGAAAAGATGCTTTTAAGTGCAACAATTAGTATCACTTTAGTGATTTTATTTTCCTGCCGTATCAATAAAAACTATCTTGACCACAATTTATCTTCCAAAAGTACTCAAGAAGAAACTTAATGATATAAACTTGAAATTTGTGTAGAATCTTAGAGTGATATTAGACAACTTTGAATCTTGAATCTATTTACAAAGGTTAATTGAGTATATGTAAAGCATTACAATGGTGAATTGAACTAGTGTACAGAGGTTCCATTCATCATTTTAAAAGTGTAGGTCCTCATTAATGTTTAAACAAACAAACAGACCTCTTTTGTTCATATCTTACCAGATATCTGCATAATGTTTTAATTTCTTCTATGGAAAAAATTAATAATAATCACTTTGTCTTTTCAGTTAAATAATTCTTGAATATATGGCTCTGCAGATGACTCTTTCAGCATCTTCTCAAATATGTTAAATTTTTGTTATCAGTTATCTTTTATTGTTAACTATATTCTTTACACCTGTAGATGTTTACAACATGTGTTCACTGCTTAATTAATAATATTTAAAATTTCCAAGCTTTATAGAGTGTTCCAGATATGAAGCAAAGTAAGTTCAGGTTGCATAGGAATTTAGATTTACCTGTGTGGTATAGTTCATTGTGTTGTAGGAGAGGCTGGTAAAGTAAGATTGGGCCAGATTTTTAAAGGTTCTGTTGTCAGTGGGGAATTTCCAGAGGCTTTATAGTAGGAGAGAAACATGACTTACTCATTTTTTGTAACTACAGTTGCAATGTGGGATGGATAATAATTGAAGAAAGCCTAGAAGCAGGGAGATCACATAGGAGGCTACTGCACAGTTTAGGTGAAAATGAGAAGTAGAAAGAGAAAATAATGGATGAATTTAAAGAATATTTAGGTAGGAGAATTGGCAAGATCTGGTGATTGACAGGAAAAGAATATGAAGAATGACTCCAGCTTTTCTACTTCAGTAGTCTCAGAGCGATTGGTGATAAGGCATGGCCATTAGCTCCAGAATGCAGACAAAATTTAGAAAGGAAGAAAATTAATTTCTGATTTTTTTTTTTTTTTGAGACAAAAGAGTTTCACTCTTGTCATCCAGGCTGGAGCGCAATGGTGCAATCTCAGCTCACTACAACCTTCACCTCCCAGATTCAAGCGATTCTCCTGCCTCAGACTCCCAAGTAGCTGGGATTACAAGCAAGCGCCACTACGCCTGGCTAAGCTTTGTAGTTTTAGTAGAGACGAGGTTTTACCATGTTGGTTGGGCTGGTCTTGAACTCCTGACCTCAGGTGATCCACCCTTCTTGGCCTCCCAAAGTGCTAGGATTATAGGGATGTGCCACCGTGCCTGGCCCAATTTCTGATCTTTTATAGGTGTGGCAGCCCTGACCAAGCCCAAAAGTGCTTATCTGAGATCACATAGCTTATTACTAGAGATGTTTGTCTGCTGTGCCCCACGTTTCACTTCTGTTACCCCTCAGAGTAGCAGAAGGGGGCCCTAAGCTGCTGAAGCCCCTCTAATGGTCTTCTCTGGTTTTCCTAGGATGCCATTAAAAATACTGTCATTTTCGACTGGGCGCAGTGGCTCATGCCTATAAACCTGGCACTTTGGGAGGCCAAGGTGGGCAGATTGCCTGAGCTCAGGAGTTTGAGACCAGCCTGGGCAACATAGTGAAACCCCATCTCTACTAAAATACAAAAAAATCAGTCGGGTGTGGCAGCGTGCCCCTGTAGTCCCAGCTACTCAGGAGTGTGAGGCAGGAGAATGGCTTGAACCCAGGCGGAGGTTGTAGTGAGCTGAGATTGTGCTACTGCACTCCAGCCTGGGCAACAGAGCAAGACTCTGTTTCCAAAAAAAAAAAAAGATCATTTTTATTTTATGCAATAAAAAACTTGAGGAAACTGTTGTAATTATCAACCTTTAAATAAACATGGTTTCATTTAGATGTTCATATTTAGGTAGCATACTACAATAGCTACTATTTGTTGAGTACCTATTATCCATCAAGCATTGTACTCAGCACTTTACATACATTGTAAAAAAGAATTAAACACATTTTATGAAGTTTGGGTATTAATATCCCTATTTTACAAGTAAGGAAATTGAGACATCAACTGTGATTTGCCTATAATTATTACAAATATTTTGTTGTTATAAACTGGATACATCTGAGTCTGCAATGCAGTGCACACACCCATTTAACTGCTCAGGGCTATGTAAACTGATCAAAGATTTCCTATCAAAACTATAATTTTGAAGGTAGTTTATTTAAAATGGAAACTCTGTCTTTGTAAAATTATTATACTTTAAGTTCTGGGATACATGAGTAGAGCATGCAATTTTGTTACATAGGTATACACGTGCCTTGGTAGTTTGCTGCACCCATCAACCCATCATCTACATTGGGTATTTCTCTTAATGCTATCCCTCCCCTATCTCCCCATCCCCCAACAGGCCACAGTGTGTGATGTTCCCCTCCCTGTGTTCATGTGTTCTCATTGTTCACCTCCCACTTATGAGTGAGAACATGCAGTGTTTGTTTTTCTGTTCTGTGTTAGTTTGCTGAGAATGATGGAGAAACTCTGTCTTTTAAGAGAATTTGCAAACCACATTCCATGCTTGAGGGCTGAGTATGTATCATTAGAACTTTATAAAAGAATTTATAATTATATACATATATACATACAGATAAAGTCTCACTGTGTTGCGCAGGCTGGGTCTTGAACTCCTGAGCTCAAGCAATCCTCCCCTGACCTCAGCCTCCCAAAGTGCTAGGATTGTAGTTGTGAGCCACCATTCCCAGCCAAGCATTTATAATTTTTGAAGTTAGCAAACAGGCCTTTATTTTTCTTTTCTTTTCTTTTTTTATTTTAGTTTATTTTTAAGCTTTGGGATATAAATACAGAATGTGTAGGTTTGTTGCATAGGTATACATGTGCCATGGTGGTTTGCCACACCTATCAACGGGTTATCTAGGTTTTAAGTCCTGCATGCATTAGTTATTTGACCTGATGCTCTCCCTTCCCTCGCCCCCTAATCCCCAACTGGCCCTGGTGTGTGTTATTTCCCTCCCTGTGTCCGTGTGTTTGCATTGTTCAACTCCCACTTACGAGTGAGTATATGAGGTGTTTGCTTTTCTGTTCCTGTGTTAGTTTGCTGAGGATGATGGCTTTTAGCTTCATCCATGTCCCTCAAAGGACATGATCTCATTCCTTTTCATGGCTGCATAGCATTCCGTGGTATATATGTACACATTTTCTTTATCCAGCCTATCATTGATGGGCATTTGGGTTGGTTCCATGCCTTTGCTGTTTAAATAGTTCTGCAATAAACATGCATGTGCATGTGTCTTTTTATGTAGAATAATTTATATTCCTTTGGGTATATACCCAGTAATGAGATTGCTGGGTCAAATGGTATTTCTGGTTCTAAATCCTTGAGGAATCGACACACTGTCTTCGACAATGGTTGAACTAATTTACATTCCCACCAACATGTAGAAGCATTCCTGCTTCTCCACAGCCTCGCCAGCATCTGTTGTTTCTTGACTTTTTAATAATCGCCATTCTGACTAGTGTGAGATGGTATCGTATCTCACTGTGGTTTTGATTTGCATTTCTCTAATAATCAGTTTTGTTGAACTTTTTTTCATGTTTGTTGGCCACATAAATGTCTTCTTTTGGGAAGTGTCTTTTGCCCCCCATTCTCCAATAGAGATGTTTTTACTAAAGCTCCTAAGACCTTCATGTTGGTTTAGATGAAAACCTACTCGAAGATTTATAATGAATTTGACCAGGACTGAGTATAGTTTCAGATCTATAGTAGTTATTCAGTTAACTATATCTAACAGATTCATTCTGTTTCATTTTGATATGTTACCTTTTATTCTGTCAGCTACTTTGTAAACCTTAACACATTAATGGACTTAAGTGTTTTGCATTTTGGTACTTAAATTTTTTATCATTTTTCAACCATAATTTGGGTTCATTGTTTATCGACTGTGTGCCTAAGTTTTCATATCTAGAAATGAAAAAAAAAAATCTGCTTGAGCACTGTTTTTAGTCCATTTTATGCTGCTGTAACAGGGTACCTGAGACTGGGTAACTTATAATGAACAGATGTTTATTGGCTCACAGTTCTGGAGGCTGGGAAGTCCAATACCTATGTGCTGGCATCTGGCAAGGGCCTTCTCACTGCATTATCATATGACATAAGGCAAGATGGTGGGAGACAGAACAAGGGGGAGCCAAACTCACCCTTTTATAATGACACCAATCCCACCCTTATGGCCTAATCACCATTGTCAGGTGCCACTTCTTAATACCGTTACAATAGCAGTTAAATTTCAACATGAGTTTTGGAGGGCAGAAACTTTTAAACCAAGGCACCAGCTATAATAAAAGAATAGAAAAGTGTAACATTTTCACTCAGCAGTGATCTCAAAAAGTTTCTACTATTAAAATGTATAGCTCCTCCAAAGAAATGCTTTTAAATAAGATTTCCACTTTGCTTATTTTGTTTTTATGTCCTATTCATTAACTTTTCAGTCATCTAGGATAAAGGTAAAACTATCAGTCATTGAATAGAAACAAGATAATCTATTGCAACCTTTCTATTTTATGCCATCTTAAAAGCAAAGGCATCACATATGGAAATGAGCAGTTTTATGTTGTGTCCAGGAAGACTTTGGAGGTAGAGGTGATAAATTCACTTTTCCTATAAATAAGCTTGTCATATAAAACAGCCTATTTTAATCCTTTGTTGTTCTAACTAGAAAAATATATTTACTTTTATTAGCCAAAAATATTTTTACATGAAGACAGAAGAAAGAGATGATTGCTTAGTAGCGCCTGCTGAGCTCTTCCAACACCCTTTTTTTTCCTCACTATTTATGCTTGGTAAATTTTAAGTTCTGAGGCATTAGGGATGTTTATTCAGGCTGAGATGTACTCCTCGCATTGCCAAACACTGATTTGATACTGTTAGAATTTCAAAGGTTCCTGAAGTTTTTCTCATTCTTCTGACATTTTTCTTACCACTTTTCAGATATAAATTTAGATTTAGCCTATTGGTACTATGAAATTTATCATCTAGTACTAGGAAAATACATTCTACCCTGTATGGTAATGTTGTTATGAATGTTTTGTTGTGGGGTTTTCAAGTTTTAGTTGTGAGCTACTGTTGAATAAACTTCTGTGTATTAAATTATCTGCTGCACAAATGACACTATATTGCATATGAACTATGTCTATTTTATTATAATATTAAAACCCTTTTATTTAAATGATTAAGAACTTCTTAAGTTTCTCATTTACATGTTATAATTTAAGTAACGATATCTTTTGGTTTGTCTAAGAAAGTACTGGTTTATGCCTGTTTCTCTGGCATAATTTTTAATAGCACCCTTTTTTATTCTAAAATGTGCCCCAGGTTAAAAACTACATTATTTGAATCATTCTCTAGTTATAAAAGTAGGATACTCACTTTCCCTTTGCATTTCACATAGTATTGATTTAAGATTCCTTTTCTTGGCCGGGATTGGTGGCTCATGCCTCTGATCCTAACACTTTGGGAGGCCGAGGAGGTCAGGAGATTGAGAACATCCTGGCTAACATGGTGAAACCCCATCTCTACTAAAAATACAGAAAATTAGCTGGGCATGGTGACACATACCTGTAGTCCCAGCTACTCGGGAGGCTAAGGCAGGAGAATCGCTTGAAGCCAGGAAGCGAAAGTTGTCAGTGAGCCAAGATTGTACTCCAGCCTGGGTGACAGAGCAAGACCAAAAAAACAAAGATTCCTTTTTTTTTAATCTTTCCTCTCAATATGTCTTCCACTCACAATGTAGGGTGGATGGGACATATACATAAACTGTGTGCATATGGAAGATACATAGGTCTGCTGAGAAACAACATGAAAGAATCATGAAAAACACAGTGTTGGAATTTAACATTAAATTTATAAAAGTATTTTAAGGATGGTATATTCAGATTTTTGTATCTTAAAACACTTGTTTGATCTTTCTTTGTTATAATTACATTTGCTTATACACTTAGTTTGGTCTTACTAAAACTTGAGCTTCATTAGCTTGTACATGCTACAGATAACTTCTATCAATTCAAGTTTCTCTTTTGAAAAACATTTGAATTCCTGTAATTTGGTCATTTTATTTCTGTTATATCTTCTAATGCATTTAACGTTTAGAAATGGATTACTTATTAGCTATATGAAAGTTACTGTCTTATCTGCGGAAGGAATACATCTAGTATTTTATCAAGTTTATTTTTGAAAGAGCATGTTACATACTGTGAGCCATGAAAGCTAATGTATAATATATTCACAATTCTTTCAAGGCCTATTTTGATTTCACATCTTTTGGTGCCTTGAGGTGGTCATATGAATCTCAAAATATCAGAATTTCTCAAGGAGAAAACATCTGTGAAGCAAAGGAAATTTTAAGAGGCAGCATAGTATGATTCACAGCACAGACTCTGGAGCCAAATTGTTTGGGTGCCCATTTGGGCTCCGTAGCATACTTCCTGTATGACTTTAATACTTAACCTCTTTGCGTTTTAGCCTTATCATTTGTAAAATAGAGGTAATGATAAAACTGCTTTGTGGGATTATTGTGACAATTAAATGAGTTATGATATGTAAAGTGCTTAGAATGGCTTCTGGCACATGGTAAACAGTATGCTTTTACTATTATTGTCAGTGGAAGAATACATTCAGTTTATTTCTCTCAGACTTCATATGAAACATGTGAATCGATAACAATAAAGAAAGTATGTATTTGTTCTAAGGAATTATGCTGCTTTTTGCTACAGTATGCAGGTTGTGGACTACATCTGGAAGGTGTGGTACTTGATAAGGAGATTGGGTTTCTGCAGAAATGTTACCCACAAACACCTATGAGAGGACCTATTGGGAGAAGCCTTAGCTTCTTCTCGCCCATTCCTCAGTTCATTTCAGCTTTCTCTTTCTGAATTGCTTTACCTATCTGTCCTTTAAGGCCCAACTTACATGTCACTTTTAAAAAATGTTTCACTTTATTCACCTACCTCTCTTAACTCCAGTAAATAATCAACTCCTTCTCTTTGTGGACCTAGAATTTTGTTTATGCTTTAGTACTTAACATAGTATCCTCTAATCATACATGAACATGCCTTGGCATAGTACCCTCTAATCATACCTCCTTTCACAAGCCCTGATATTAGCTTGTTCTAGGTTTCATTTTATTCTCTGTGTCTTGTTTTCATTTCTAATGTCTCTTGTTGCAAGAAAGGAAATGGGACTGAAGCTTCTCCATCTACCAATTAAGCATTCATGATTCATTAGTACTGTAAATGTGATCTACTTGGAATTCTGCTGCAGAAATAACATATAGAATAATGAGGCTATATTTGAGAAATGAAAACTGAAACCAGTTTGTGGTGATTTGCTGACTAAAATATTTAGATCATTTAGAAAAATATATATATAAATGTTTAATATAGTTTGAGAATTTTATGCTGTCTAAAACATTAATTTTTCATGTTTCAGTTTGTTTGAGAATAGAAAATTTTTGAAAGTTGTTGCAATCAGGATGACATCAGAAAATAACATGTCATTTTGTGATAGCTACTTCAGAATGCACTTTCACTTAGATAACAACCCACAAAAGTAGTTTATTCTCTTTTCAATAAGAGTTACCTATACTCCAACAATTCTAAAAAGTCTATTTTATTTCTGGCTTATAAACTATTTTACTGACAAAGCTCAAAAGGTTGACACGTTTCAAGTTTTAAATTTGTTGTTAATATTGATGGCAGCAGTGGCCCATCTGGAGCAGCTGCTGTAAAGACACCAGGGCTCTACTGAACCAGCAGGAGCCAGAAACAGGCAGAAACCCCGACCCCTTCCTAGTTGGAGGGGCAGGAGCCCTCCCAGGTGCAGCTGCAGCAGCCCAGCCACAGCAGCAGACCCAGGCATTCCTACAGTCTCGTGGGCCCAGAGAGCCCCCTTTCCCCTGCAGGCTGAGAAATACCTGCTCCTGCTGCCTGACCTCTTTCCTCTCCCAGCACACACTCTGATTTCCAAGTAAAGTTGAGGCCAAGTCTGGGCACTTGCTGGTGTGCCTGCTCTTGGGGCAGTGCCGCCACCACAGCCCCCTGCCACCTCAGCCCTTTTTGGACTTTGCACACTGACAAGCACGGGAGGGAGACGTGCCAATGTGGGGAATGAGGACAGCTTAGTACAGGTCTGCAGGCACCTTTTAGAACCAACAGCCTAGGTACCAGGGTATAGCTGGTTGATGGCGCCAGAGGCAGACAGGCTCCTGAGCAGAAAGGGGCAGGTCCCTGTTGAAGCCCCACCTGAAGCCAGGGATAGCCTAGAGCACAGGAGCTGGGCTGCCAGTTTCACAGACTGGAGTGAGAACTTATGGTGCTTTTGTCTCCCAACCCACCCATGGCCACCTATGGACCAATCAGCTTATACTTTCTCCCCACTGGAGCCCACAAAACCCACCCCACCTCCCCAGACACTCAAGTAGACATCTGGACAATCTGCCTGCTTAGAGAAGCTACCCACTGTGGGTCTCCTCTTAGGCAAGAGCTGAGGAGACATTGGGATCGTCTGCCTGCAGATAAGAGCTAACCAATCTGCATCTCCTGAGAGCTGTACTGTCACTCAATAAAGCACCTCTTTGCCTTACTCTCCAGTTGTCCATGTACCTCATTCTTCCTGGACACAGGACAAGAATTTGGGACCTACTGAATGGTGGGACTGAAAGAGCCGTAACACAAACAGGGATGAAACATGTCTCTCACTCACCACATTGCGACAAGGAGAGAAGTGGGAAGGAGAGAAGAGCTGCACCCCTTCAGAGATCCTAGACCTAGGAGCTGCCCAAACAAGGGCTGTGACATCTCTCTCGGGCTCTGCAATTCCTGGTGTCTCTAAGCTTCGGGGCACCACTGCATTCCCTGGTGTCAGCAGTGGAAGCTGCTTACAGTATGCCGGTCCAGTGGCAGTCTCACAGGGAGCCTGGATCTGGCCCTGGAGCTGCCTTTCCCACTACAGCCAGCATGCCTGGCTGTGCACAATGGTTGAATCCCGCACTTGGT
Organism: Cebus imitator; assembly: GCF_001604975.1. NCBI lineage: Eukaryota > Metazoa > Chordata > Mammalia > Primates > Cebidae > Cebus > Cebus imitator. The sequence goes on from NW_016107344.1 coordinate 8,293,262, forward strand.
CACGTATCCCTTGCTGCTCTGCATCTGGCTTGCCCTGTGCAGGTGTGGGATCTCGGCCAGTAGCTTGAGCCAAGTACAACCTGTGAGGCCGAGTAGGTGGAACAAGCCCAGTAAGCCTGAGCATAACTCGGGCAAAGGTGCCACCGGCCACAACGGTTTCCAGCTAAGTGACACCCCAAGGATCTTGTGACATCATCATCATGCGAAAGGCTAGATTGAGTACTGGTACAGCAAGTATGACTACTAGGCATTTCTATCCAATATTCAATAGATAGATCTATTGAAACTTTATAGGCTTTCATGACTCCCTACTCACATTCTGTATGAATAATAAAAACAAATTATAATTTCCAATCCAGTTTTTCATGAGACATAGCGTGGCATGATGTAAAAAGCACTGACTTTGGGGTAAGAAATAACTGGATTCAAATTATGGCTCTCTTAGACTGTGTGACTTGAGGCTAGCTAAACTTGAGCTCTCTAAACTTCAGTTTACTCAGCTGTAAAGTAAGTTAGAAAATAAACATAAGGGCTTTGCAGGCATTAAATGAGCAAAATTATTTATGTTACATTCTTTATGTTGTAACTGCTAGAGAGGGAGATTTATTAAAAAAAATTAAGTAAGTGACTATCTGAAAAAAACTTAATGTTGGTATTTTTCTTGATTCAAGGTTTCATCTTGATTAAAAGGCGAACATTTTGATCTTTGGAAGCTCATGCCTAGCTGTATAATCTCCCAATTAGTCATTGTTGTTATCTTCCAGCTTTTGAACACTCCCTTTACTGACTCTAAATGTATTCTTTCCATTGATTTCAGTTTCTACTGTCCTCAGCACTGTTAAGTAGATTACTTTTCCAATACCCTAGCCTCATACTTCCTTAAGCCCTACATGAATATTGACCTTCATCTCAGCTCTACTTCATTTAGCCATACTGATTTTCACACCCTTTTTAGCCACCAAAATTCTGCCACTGAAAGTACTATTCTACCTCCAAATCACCATTTTCCAACAGCAGTCTCTAGTCTTCCCATCTTGCTTATGCAATTATTAAACTTTCACTTAATTTGTCATATCTTATCAGGACCTCCAGTTCTTTGTCCCTTCTACTTTCTCCTGTCTGTCAACCTGTGTTCCCTTTCCTTCCTATATAACTGAGACTTCAAGGTCCTTCATTTCAACTATTCTCTTGCCCATATCCCAAACTGCCCTCTTACTTTGAGTCTCCACAAAATATCTTTCACTTAAAATATTTTATGGAACATTTATTAAGCTCCCAAAATCTCAGTTTTCTAGTGGATAATATACGAGTAATTACACCTATCTCATTGGATTCTGGTAAAGAATACATAAATTACTGCATATACAAACAGGTTAGCCTACCCTTTGACCCATGCGGAGAAGGGTAGCGTGACATATAGACCGTATTTGTACCTACACTGGTGTATCCTGCTCTTAGAGACGCTGAACCAAGCCAGGTAGGTTTATATAATGTGCGCTTTGGATCCTCAGCTTCTCAGATGGGCCTTTAAGATTATCAGATACTCCATCTTTGAGAAAGGACATTGATGAAACTTTAAAAGATGGATACTTAGGCATTTGAAATAACTGAAATGCATGCTATAAATTTTAGAAATCTCCGAGAAGCAAGGGATAATGCTGTGGCTGAAAAGGAACGAGCAATGATGGCTGAAAAGGATGCTTTAGAAAAACATGATCAGCTCTTAGACAGGTAAGCATCATGAAAATAGAAATGTTAAAACTCTTCCATTATTGTTGCTGTTACGTTTTCATTTAGAAAATGTATTTTAAGGAGAGAATCATTTCAATTGAGGTGTAATTTATATGCTTTATATTTATGACATGCAACTGTTGTGTATATTGAAAATGTGGTATAGAACAGTTCAATCACTCCAGAGAGTTTCCTTATTGCCCTTCAGCCCTTCTTAACCACTGCTACTCAAGAGGCACCGCTTGCTGGTTTCTATCACTACAGATTAGTTTTGCTTCTCTTAGACTATAAATACTCTGTGTCCAGGTTCTTCATTCCACTTTGTTGTTGTATCGATAATTCATTCCTTATTATTGCTGAGTATTAATATATTTTATTCACCTGTCAGTGGTCATTTTGGTGGTTTCCAGTTTGTTACTATCACGAATAAAGCTGCCATATAATTTTTTGAAAGTGTGTATTTTTATTTCTCTTGGCATTGGTAATCATCAGGTAGATAAATGTTTTACTTTTTAAAAACCTGCCAAAGGTAACACCAAAGCAGTTGTACCATTGTATAGTCCCTAGTTGTTTTTTTGTTTTTTTGTTTTTTTCAAAATCTGTATGTTCTGAAATATGTGTGTTGGAAGGAAGGTATCAGAGAGAATGATTTATCTTTAATTTATCAATAGAAAACAATATTTATTTTTAATAGCTTTGTTAAAAGGAAAATAACTGATGGGCATTATGGTAAATATTATTACCTCATTAAACATTCTAAATTTTCAACGGTTTGAGTATATAGAGAGTAAAAACCATGGCTACCTTAATTTTTTAACTTTTCATTTTGAAATAATTTTAGAATAGTTGCTAAAACGGTACAGAAAGTTTCTCCATACCCTTCACATACTAATAACTTTTGAAATTAAGTTCAATGGATCTTTTAATTGTTAAATGAAGATCAGATTAATATGAGGTATAAGCCATACATAAAACTAAAATTTGAGGCAAGTCTTCATATAATTAACCTATTGTAAAAATCTTTTAGAATGACTCAAATTGTGATACTTCTGAATTCACATCAATTTTATAAACTTGGCCTATGGAGGAATTTTAATGAACATTATGTTGAAGAAGTCATCCCTATAATGTGGAAGTATGTCTTATAATAAACATCATGGTATCGGTCCAGGTACGGTGACTCGTGCCTGTAATCCCAGCACTCTTGGAAGGCTGAGGCAGGTGAATAACTTGAGGCTAGGAGTTTGAGAACAGGTTGGACAATATGGTGAAACCCCGTCTCTACTAAAAATAAAATAATTAGCTGTGTGTGGTGGCGTATGCCTGTGATTCCAGCTACTCAGGAGGCTGAGGCACGAGAATCACTTGACCCAGGAGGCGGAGATTGCAGTTAGCCAAGGAGGTCATGCCACTGCACTCCAGCCTGGACGACAGAGTGAGACTCTGTCTCAAAAAAAATTTTTTTTAATATATCTAAAAAAAATAAAGATCATGATATATAAATTACCTCCTTTTATTGGAGTGCCTATAAAGCCTTTATGTTTTATATTTTATTACATGTAATAATGGTTACATGTAATAATGGTTTTCCACTTGCAGAACCATGTGATGTCTCCTAAAGATTGATTTGATTTTGTGTTGAAGTCAGTTTTTATTATGTAGTTTCAGGGATATATATATTTTTAGGGATGTCTCTAGAATAAGATATATGGGCAAACTAGTAAGGTTTAAAAGACAACATAAGCTATTGACCAGTAAATCGGAACTTATATTTATGACTTGCTAGATACTGTATGGTTTTGTAAAGTTGGAGGGAACAGTAAGTCTGATCATAAAATTGACTAATTTATATTTATTGTAAGCTCTGCAATGTCCTACACTCTCACACCTAAACCTTCTTATCCTACTTGTCCATACATTTGTGGCTGATATTCATCCAAAGGCCATGGGATACTCTAATACCTAAAAGTATCTATTAAATCATTGAGGATTCAATTATTTAATGTTTGTAAATAAACATTGTAAAACTTAGAACAGTGTCTTGCTATGATAATTACTATTATCCTAGAATAATTTGTCCAATTTAGTTTTGTTGTGAAACTTTACTAACTAAATTTTGTTCTTCACAAGTTTATCTTTCCAATGAATTTTTCGCTAGAATATTAGATAAACTGGAAGACCTCATTTTCAAACTGCCAGATAAGAGGAAGCTTGTTTATTCATAGTTCTTTGAAGTCATAGTAAATCATTGCTTATTCAGAGCCTAATCTTCAGCCAACCTTAAATATTTATGATAGTTTTAAAATCAAGACAGGGAAAAAAATGTGTTTCTAGACACCGCTAAAAATAACCCTTGAGCAGCAAATAGAGCTAATGCTCAGGACTGTAAAGGACGTTACAGAAACAGAGATTTATGAATGAATGAATGAGAATAATATCTGGGAATGTAAAACTCAAAATAAGCTTAGGCTTTAACAAAATGCTTAAAATAGCTAAAGTTATTTATCTGTTTTTTTTTAAGATGTAATATCAATAAGCAAAGGGAAAAATCTCCCTGCTTAGGATTGTAATGTTGTTAAATGACATTTTTAAAAGTAGAATTCTAGATGTACCATCAATTTAATTCAATCCAAATAGAACACCAACAAGACTTTTTTTTAAAAATCAGACAAATAAGGTCTGTGGCTTATATGGAAAAATTAAGAAAGTGCATTTCTAAATAAGGACAGTGAATTGTGACAGGCCACTAAATTAGCCAGCTAGGAGAAAAAGAAAATTGAGATCCATACGTCATACTTCCAAAAAAGATAAATTTCATATAGGTCAGAGATTTAAATGTAAAACCATTAAAAACCTTAGAAGCCATAGGAGAATGTTTTTATAATCTTGAATTACAAAAGGTCTTTGCAACTCAGGAGTTATAGAAGTAATTGTTAAACTTGACTCCCTACAAATGAAGAGTGTTGGTATGGCATCACTACCATAAGGAGAGTCAAAAAAAAAATGCAAATGCAATCTCGGAAAAAATATTTGCAACATCTGTCACAGTCATGTGACTGATTTTCCGTTCTCCAATAAATGAACATTAACTTCATAATAAAACTGTACCTATTCTCAGCCAGGAGCGGTGTCTTACACCTGTAATCCCAGCACTTTGGGAGGCTGAGGCGGGTGGATCCCCTGAGGCCAGGAGTTCAAAACCAGCCTGGCAAACATGGGGAAACTTTGTCTCTAGTAAAATACAAAAAATTAGCCAAGTGTGATGGTGCCCACCTGTAATCCCAGCTACTTGGGAGGTTGAGGCAGATGGGGTTTTGCCATGTTGCCCAGTCTAGTCTCAAACTCATGACCTCAAGTGATCTGCCCGCCTCAGCCTACCAAAGTGCTAGGATTACAGGCATGCCCAGCCACGCATTGCTCTCAATCAAGGAATTTTATTTCCAGTACGTCCTCCTGCAGGTATACTTGCTAGGTTCCAAATACTATATATACTACCTTATTCACTGTAGCATAGTTGACATTTAGGCAATAGTTAAAAGAATTGTAATTCATGAATACACTTACAGAATACCACAATGTAGTTATACAAAAGGAAGTAAGTAGCTCTTTATATCAGGACCAGGAAAAATCTATTAACATTTACTGCTTCTGGAGAAGGAAATCAGGTGTTGGGTGGCTAGTGGACAGATAGAGATTTTGTACCTCATAAATATGGGTACATATTTATGTCTCCTCTTTTGTACCTCATGATGAAACTTACAATGTGTTTTTAATTAAATTTATAAACAGTGATTATTAAGAATACTTACATACAAGTTTCAAATCTTAGTTACTGAGAAACTTCAAAAATTATGTTTTTAATACTCCTGGTGAACAATGGGAGTGAGTAAAGGGAGTCAACAAATATCATCTTGTTTTCATAAAGGGGAAGAAGGTAGTGGATTCTTGCAGCTATTAGGGAACATATTAGTAGATTTACATTACATATCATATTTTGATAATTTATAGTTTGATGTAATGATTTGCTGCAATCTTGTATAAATTTTAAGCAAATTACTTGACTTTTTAAAACTATAATGTATGTAAATACTTTGATGACCCTTTGTTTTTTTCATTGTCAGATAGGCGTGATGATTCTAACCATTTAGGATTCCTTTGAGGCTTAGATATAATATATTTTAAGTATGCATCATAGATTATGCTCAGTAAGCAGCCATGCTTGCAGTGGTTTTTAAGACTGCTGTTTAAAGAAGCAAGTATCACCGCCAAAAGTTAGGATGGATTCTCTAAGAACAAATCAAAGAAGACTACATTTCCATTTTTTAATATTGCAGGGCTAAAGCATGGAAATGAGTTAGGTAGGGAACTGGGGATTTGATAAAGACTTTCCATGACATTCTTTTAAACAAGATAGGGGACTTATGGGGACAATTCAAGGTCAGGTAATTGGATTAGTAACTTTTGAAGGGCCCAAGTGTTGTTAGAGAAACATTAATCAAAAAGTGGGTATATGATGCTCATCTATAATAACCTGCAGTACTGTATTTCTACATTTTTGTCAGTGATTCAGGAAAAATTAAAACCACATTTAACAAATTTGATACAAAACAGAGAAGAATAACAAATTAATTGAATAATGAAATAAGGATCTAATAGATTTTTTCGGGCAGAATTAATGAGCTGACTGAATGAATTTTAATAGTAATAAATGTAAGATCATGCAGCTGGGTCCAGAAAATGTATGGCTTATAGGTTTTTAGGCTTAGATGTGAAATGTGAAAATGACCAGGAAGGTTCCAATATGGAGATGTTATTCTACAGTAATAAAAATTAGAGTCTAATCTGTAATTACCTTACCTGTAGAACCTGGGCACCCAAGCTTTAAGCCAAAAGGTCTTCAGAGAAATATGACAATAACTGCAAAAAGATTCAAAAGTGCTCTATTAGTGCTAGGCTATAACTACCTACAAATATTTTAAGTGTTCACATATGAAAGAGCTGGATTTCTTACTTGGCAAGACCTAAAGTAGTAGAATTGGGACCACCCCATAACCACTACAAGAAAGAGTAAAGATAGTAGGGCTTTCCAGAATGCCTTAGCATCTAATACATTCCCTGTCAGTAGAAGTATTCAGGCATAAGCCAAATTAGTAGAAATGTGCTTGTGAAGATTGAAGTATCAAGCAGATAACTTGATGCGTTTAAAGCCCCCTTTCATCCTGATGTGACAACAGTGAAAAAGAGTTGATACATTGATTAAGTTACCATGCAAAAGAAATGGTGAACCCAAGCTAATTTTGAGGGTATAATTTAAAAGATTTCTGTAGTTCATTTTTTCCTTGTTTTTTTTTTTATTAAAGACATTGTGTATGTGGGAGGGACACAGAGAATCTACTGAAGTTATTTTGAGTATAGAGTGCCTATGTTGTCTATGTGTTTAAACTCATATATTTTAGGAATATTGTATATATTTTGTATATAGTGAAACTTTAAGGAAAAATATTCTATTTTTCAGAGGTTAAATTTTTAATATTCAAATATGTGATTCTGGCTTCCTTTGTAACAAAATCAGAATAAACAAATGTGTTTTAATCTTTATGTGGAAAGTGATTTCCGTGAATCGCGCTTGAGTAAAGCCTCTGACATGCCTGTACGTAATTTTTCTAGTCGGGTATAATTAGTCTCATCTTTTTCATTTATAAGTTTTTGTTTATCAAATGCCACATTTTTATGATTAACTTATGTTATTATAAAGAAAAATGTATGGAAATGGTCTGCCATTTTTCAAATGAATTAAAATGGCTTTTTACTCAAAGACTTTACTTTTCTACAAAGGACAGGACTTTTCTCAAGTAAATAAAAGACCCCATGTATGTCCCAATTCAAGCTCAATAATTTATTAGGTAACAAATGCCCAGTTTTCATGCACGTGAACAGTTATTACATCATGTACTGTTGCTTTGAATCCCTGCATGCACTCCTGAGATTCTCGCTGCCAAAAAGAGGAAATTTTAAAATTCAGTGTAAGTAGTAGAATAAATTGAATACACTGTTACATTTGTTAGCTACTATCTAGAATCCTATATTTTGGATCTAAAATGTAAGCTTGCAAGTCAAAATTAATTTTAATAGTAAACTTTTTTCAGTTATGATTTATTTTATTTGAAAATATATATATTCTATGTCAGGTGCAGTGGCTCACATCTGTAATCCAAGCACTTTGAGAGGCCAAGGTGAAAGGATTACTTGAGCCCAGGCATTTCAGACCAGCCTGCAACATAGTGAAACCTCATCTCTACAAAAAAAAAAAAAAAAAAAGTAATCATTATTATATATGAGAATGTGTGTGTGTGTGTGTGTGTGTGTGTGTGTGTGTATATTCTGTATTTTAAAATAATTTTCATTCTAAGTATTTTAAAATGAATACTGTTTGAAATTTTGTTTTCAATCCCAACTTCTCTGGTAATGGTAGGATTTTTGTCCTCATTTTATATTAGTAGAAGGCCAAAGTAAGAAGGCATGGAAAATCAGGTGAGCAGAGTAACTGACTTTTATGTCATACTGGGCTAGTTTAAAGCTTGATAAAGAAACTAGCAGTCCTAAATTTCCATTCAGTGGTTTTTTTTTTTTTTTCATATTTCTATATACTTTTATCTTCTATATTTTAATCTGCTACCAGACTGAAGTGCAGTGGCGTGATCTCAGCTCACTGCAGCCTCCACCTCCCAGGGTTCAAGCAATTCTCATGCTTCAGCCTACCGAGTAGCTGGGACTACAGGTGTTTGTCACCACGCCCGGCTAATTTTTGTATTTTTAGTAGGTATGGGGTTTTGCCATGTTGGCCAGGCTGGTCTAGAACTCCTGGCCTCGAGTGATCCGTCCACCTCAGCCTCCCAAAGTACTGGGATTACAGGCGTGAGCCACAGCACCTGGCCCTGCTACTGCCTTCTTCAACAGATAAGGAAATGTTTGTCATCTGCAAGATAAATTTAATGGAATGAAAGATACTGAGATTTGAAATGAAAGCTATAGTATCATTCAAGCTTTTATTACTTAATAAAAAGCTCTAATAATTTTACTCATATTACCTCTAATTCTCATAGTTATACAAAATAACTTATATCATCATTTTTTGAATGCAGAAATTCCTCTCATTCCCCCCTCCCCCAGAATTTTTTCATGGCTTTTAAAGCCACTGTTCCATTTGACATATATTCATTTGGACAAGTTTATATTAATATCTCAAGCTGGACTCATTGCTTCCTAACTTATCATGAGTGGTTCTTTTCCTTTCCCAGTACAGGCTTGAAAAATAGTAATATAGTAGACATGAAAGCATTAAGAAATGTAGTTCTGAGTAAAAATATCTGTTCCTTTCCGTCTGAACAGAAGACTCTAGAAGAAAGTGTTAAGAAACTCCCATAGTAAGATCACAGTGTATAGATTTTATTTTTATGTCAACTCTCATCTATCTTCCTTTTTCTTTTTTAGGTATTAGTCTAATCTTAAATGCCTGTCCTACCAGTAATAATGGCCCTGGGAAACCTTTAACTGTTCATAGGCAACCAGTAAGTGGGCACTGGCTCTAAAGTATACAGCTTGAATATTTTTGAGCAGCAAGTCAAAATACCCACACAGAACAATTTAATATTGCTTGCTTTCTGTCAGTCTTCTTTAAAAAGAAGGACCGGGGAGGATTTGTGTCAGAAAATACTTACTCTCTATTGGGAGAATTAATGATGGATGCCAGTGTTGTTAACCTGAAATTCCGTGGTATAGAACATCTTTATACAGAAATAGACTACAATTATCGGCATATTTTGTTGTATAAATAGAATGACTGGTATGGGAAAATGCTGTTTTCTACTGATGCAAACTTCTTCTCAATTCTGAATAACTAAATGGCTGTCACTCTTGGGATGAATTTGCTTTATACCTTGTAAAATCAAGGGTGTTTCTCACAATTCTGCCTTGGTCTGTATTTTTTTAACTTCCTTTTTAAAATAATTTTATATGTGCATAGAAGTTCTAAGAATGGTACAAAGAACCCTTCCGTATCTTTTATCCCTATTCACCCCTTTTTAACATTTTTTTGCTACATTGATCATTTTTCTTTTTCTATCCTTCCCTCTTCCTTTTTCTCCTCTTCCTCCCTCCCTCCCTAGACACACACACACACACACACACACACACACACACACACACACAGAGTTTTTTTCTGAATAGTTTAAGAATAGGTCAAATATGAACCTTTAAGCCTTCAAAATGTATTTCTTAAGAATAAGAATGTGTTGTTTGAGACCAGCCTGACCAACAAGAAGAAATCCTGTCTCTACTAAAAATACAAAAAAAATTAGCCAGTTGTGGTGCCGCATGCCTGTAATCCCCCAGCTACTCGGGAGGCTGAGTCAGGAGCATCACTGGAACCCGGGAGGCAGAAGTTGTGGTGAGCCAGGATCGCGCCATTGCACTCCAGCCTGGGCAACAAGAGCAAAACACTGTCTTAAAAAAAAAGCTCTGTTATTAAGTGTACTATACCTTTAAAATTCAAGATAATGTTGATAGCATTACTTTTGTCTATTTTTGTCAGTTGTTCCAAACATGCCTTTTTTTTTTTTCTTTTTTTGCACAGAGTGTCACTGTCACCCAGGCTAGAGTGTAGTGGTATGATCTTGGCTCACTGCAGCCTCCACCTTCCAGGTTCAAGTGATTCTCCTGCCTTAGCCACCTGAGTAGCTGGGATTACAGGCCCTGCCACCATGCCCAGCTAATTTTTTTGTATTTTTTTTAGTAGAGATGGTTTTACCATGTTGGCCAGGCTGGTTTCAAACTCCTGATCTCAAGTGATCTGCCTGCCTCGGCCTCCCAAATGACTAGGATTATAGGCGTGAGCCACCACGCCCAGCCCCAAATATGTCTTTTTATAACAGTTTTTTTTTCCGCCCCCCCCCCACACACACACACACAGGATCCTGTCCAGAATCATGAATTCCTTTAATTATCAGGCCTCTTCAGTTGCCTTAGACTTTTAACAGTTTTTTACTTTTTCTTTTTTACTTTGTTCTTATGACATTAGGTCCTTTTTCCTTTAATTTTATGTATATTCTCCTTCCAGGATTTCATCTTTTGCTCATCTTCAACTGTTAACTGAAGGAAATTACCAACAACGTCTTAAAACACAAACCATGCCTTTTCTTGTGTCTTGTGAACTTGGATTTCAAGCTGCATGACTGACATTTTTACCTGGATGTTTTTCTGAAGTTTAAACTCAGCATTTCTGAAGCAAACTCAATATCTTTCCACATTCACCCCTCTTCTTCAGTTTCTGTTAAGGCAAACAAAAATTTGCTTCACATCTATATTCACATCTCTAAGTTATACTACTGCCATTTTAAAGCCATTTCTGTTTGAACCTTCAGAATAATAATCCTTTCCCCCTTCTCCTGTGTTTAATCACTCATCAAATTTCACGCATTTTACCCCTGTAGTATCTCTAAAATCCTCTTCAGTCCTGTGGCCATCATCCCGAATCAGCTTCTTAATTGCTTCTTGACTGGTATCATGTTGTAATTATAAACAATAACCTCTTAATTGGTTGCTCTGTCTCCCCCACTGAGTTAATCCTTTTACCCACATCTCTTCTTTCTTTCATAATTTTACATTCTAACATCATAATTTGCACAGGAATTTAAATAAGAAAGTTGCTGATTCATAACTACTTTTTTTCTCACCCTTCTCCTTTTTATTCAGCCAATAAATATATACTGATATCTACATCTACCATGTGTAAGACACTAAGATAAGCCTCTAAGATAATGTATCCTAAGGTATAAATTAGTAAATAAACTAGAGATGGCTCCTGCTGAGAAACAATTAAGGGAAACAGAAAATGAACAGTTAAATGTAGAATTCTTAAATTATCATTATATATTTTGAGATTGCTCTGAACTAGGCTGTGTACAGAAGAATAATGGCTGGAGCAGGGTATACTGTGATAGGGTAGCCATGAAAGGCCTCCCTGACACTTAAGCTAAGTCATTTGTCTCTGATTTCTAAGTACATCGCATCATTTTTCTCCTCTTAACCTCAGGTGCGACTGCTTTAGTCAAGCCTTTATTTTCTCTTGCCTGAACTGTTACAGTAGTCTTTGAACTATCTCCCTGGTTTTCGTTTAGTCCCCTCTAATTTCATCACTCATTCTTCAAGGTTAACTGAGAACTCTGATCATGTTATTCAACAGTATGACATCCAGGCTGCGCAGCTTAGCATTTAGGGTCATTCACAATACATTCTGCCTGTCTTTCCAGACTCAGATCTTTCTTTTTGATTCTCCCTATCTACTCCACACAAATTGATCTTCCACAGTTCTCTGTGTGTATGGTGCTTTCTCTTCACTAAGTCACATGATTTTGTTGTCGAGGTTGCTGTTGTTTGGCTAGGAATTACCTTTTTTCTTCCCTTGCTCACATATCTTACCATTTATCTGTTAGGTAGATGCCCATTTTTTTTTATTAAGACTGAACTTAATGTTTTCTGTGAAATCTTAACTTCCCTTCAAAAGTATTTAAGGCTCTTCATTACATTTCTAGCATTGTAATATAATTTTGTGTTTATTGGTTCTTTGAGGTTGGAAACTCTGTCTTACCCAACTTTATTTCTTTAGAAAGGCCTTTACTCGGTGTCTTTTGATGTAAGTCTCAGTAAACATGTATCCATTTTAACTCACTAGGATACTTCATCTCAAATCTTGACTTAGAGTTTTCCCTCTAAAGGCAGCCTGAATGCTGAAAAGAGTACCCAGGTTGTTAGACTCTTCATTTCACTACACCTGTGGTTCACAAATCCAGATCAATTTTAGTCAGCTAGAGATGTTTTTTGTTTGTTTCAGAAGACATATTCCTTTGTCCTCTTCCACTCCTAGTAAATAAGGATCTCTGTAGAGGAGACCCAGGAATTTATACTTACAAAGCTCTCCAGGTAATCCTGATGTATTCTTTCCTCATATGTGCCTTTGGGAAGTACTATACAAAAGTATAGTACTTAGTAAACTGTCAATAACTTTGTAAAGAAACACTTTGTAAACGGTAAGTAATAGTATAATTAGAGTACTACTATCTGTACTATTAATATAGTTATTTATACTATTAATATAGTTATTGCTATCTGTGCTGTTAACATATTAATATATAGTTATTACTATCTGCACTATTAATAGAGATAACTATTACTATGTATACTATTAATATAATAGTTATTATTGTCTATCACTGTGTCCTTCCTTGGTCCCTCACCAGCAGTCTCTAAGATAAAGTAAACTTCTCTAAAGCAAATGCTCTAGTACCCTGAGGTTTGAAAGAACTTTAGGAAGTGATTACAGGAAAAATGTTGGTTTTCCTTTTCAAATGTTGTTAGTAGAACAAGTGCCAGAACTCTGGCAAATGTCTTTATTCCCTGAAATGTTGAAGAGGAAGAATTACAGAAATTATATACCAGTAAGCTTGAATAGATCCCACCATGAACATTCGACAACAGAGTTTTAAACAAATAACATTGAGAAAAGGAAATGGTAAAAACCAAAAGCCACCATTAGCTAACTGTTGTCTTGACAAACTACTTTTTACCTTTTTTTTTATTTTGAGCTATTTACTAGAAGCTCCGGAAGAGAATGCCACTTACGGAAGAGATATCAATTTAAGCAAAATGTTTTATCAAGCTTAAAAATATTTGTAGATACATGGAAAATAGGAAATAACATTATTATTAAAGCAGATTAAATATCAATTTCCAAAGAATGTTGACTAGTAAATCAACTTAAAGGGGCTGTACTCATTAAATGTTTTCAAGTTTTTTAACTTAATTTTCAATCAGTCATTGGTTAAATTACATAGGTTAAAACTAGACTGCGCAGTGAACCAAGCACATAGTAAAGGTAGTTCTTTTCAATTGTCACACTTTAAACAAACCTCCATTTAGTTATAAATTCAATAAAGTGAATACCATGTACCTGTCAGTACCCCATTTTGAGATCTCTCTTCCCATTCCTCAGGTATAATAGAAGAATAACAGTAAGTTAGCTGACTTTTATGTAAAATTATACACTAGGAAACTCTGACCTACGATTTAAAGAGAAATTTGTCTTTAACACTGAAATGTTTTGTTCAGTTGATGGAGGACTTTTTAAAGTGAAGATGAAACTCATGCCCATATTATATGGACAAAAATAAAATAGAGAAGAAATTTTGATTCCCTCTGGAAATAAGGAAGATCCCAATTTGATATCATAAATTTCAAGGAATATTTGTCAGATTCAGTGTAACAAGTTCCAAAATGAATGTGTGGCAGGAGAACTCTGCAATTTGGCATAGTACAGTGGAGTAGATTGCAAATTCAAAGATAAAATAAATTATTGTCGGGGAGTCAGAAAAGACCAATATGGGACACAAATAAGCTTGCTTTTTTTTTTTTTTTTTTAATGAAGGGGGATAGCAGGGGTAATATAAAAGCTACAAAAGTTAAAGAAAACATTTTGAAAGATTTATTCTAGAATTGTAAAATGATTTTAGATTATAACCTTTTCACAACTAAGCAAATTTAAGCAAGCACAGCAATCTTTGAAGCCAAAAATATGGCAATAGAATAAGATGGCAAAAACTGATGAGAGAAACTATCTGTGAAAATGATAGTAAATAAATAAAAAGAAATGAAAGAGAAATAGTATTTAGGGTCAGGAGAATTTCAGAAAATCATTTTGGTAATTTGAGGCTGGAGGTTTATAAAGTAGAAAAAAGAATAAATTTATAAAAACAATTAGAGAGTGATGTGGAGGACAGACAGTATATATTCACCTTCAGTGTGCCAAGGGAAGAAAACAACAAAATGGAACAAGAAAAAACATTTAGGGATATAATAGAAGAAACCGTTTTCTGAAGTAAGGAATCTGCAGTTTAGAAGAAATCACATTCTGGGGAGTACGAAGTGGTTGGGAAATAGCAACATCATAAATCTAAGTGAAGTTACAGAACACGAATGTTAAAGGAATAGTATTAGAAGCATCTCAGCTAAATAAGTCATTTACTAAGGAAAAAAATAAGTCTAAGCTTCATGCAGTGACTTACCTAAAGACCCAACTACTTGGGAGGCTGAGGAGATCGCTGAAGTCCAGGAGTTGAGGACCAGCCTCGAAAATATAGTGAGATGCCCCCCTCAAATAAATAAATTGATTAATCTGATTGAGCTCAAGGCTTTATTCCATAATAATACTTTATTTATTCATTTAGCAATAATATATTAACCGCCAAGCACCAGTTTCAGGCACTAGGATTAGGGTTTAAGATGAAAGACTCTCTGTCTTAACAGAATTGTGTTTCTGTGATGTAAACCAGAAAATACACAAATAACTAAATAATTTTTAGAGAGTAGCAGTTATTTGAAATACATGAAATAGAATATGATTCAGGGAAGTTTGCAGTCTGAAAGATGAGAAGGAATCAGTCATGTAGGGTCCCATGAAACATATTACCCATATGGCCTTCCTGAAAAACCTACTGGACATTGTAACTTCACCAAAGAAGGAAAGAATCAAAGAACTAATGGATTGAGTTGTCAAGGTAAAGAAATAGCAGTGAACATTTAGTGTAAAATGTAATCTTAATGACCATTGTCATTTTGGTTATAAAACATTGTAATCATAATTGTTAGCAAGAAATTATAACATAAAAATAGTAATAGAAGTAGAGGTAAAATAGCAGAAACTTCCAACCAAAATTGATGATAAGAGAAACTATATATGCAATATATATAATGTTCTCACATTTCATGAAAGAATCAACAGTTTTATGAAGAAGTCTGTGTTTTAGCATATCACTTAAAACTATAAATGGAACAGACTATATATTTTGCATACTACCAGAGGAGGGCAATAAAAAGCAATCACAGGCTATATAACAAAGGACAGATAGCAAAGCAAACAGCAAAGAAGTAAAAAACAAGAGACCGTAAATTAAGATAGAAGAAGACTGAACACATATTTTCTAACAGCAGTTGTAAATGTGACAAGCTCACCATGTATATAGGAAAATAAATACAGTTTGTGTCAAAAATAAAACTTTTTTCCACATTAATAAGTGACTCCGGATTTTTAAAGATGAAAAAAGGCAAAATAATAGATTAAAACTATTCTAAAATAATTTATTAAAGATTGTCTTAAAATAATAATTCAGAACCTTGAGAATCCCTGTGTATACAATAAAGATATGCTTAAGAACCTTTATGTGTCAAAATTCTGGGACAGAAAGTGCTTATTGTTCCATTCTGGGTTCCATGCCCAGCCCAGGCAGCTCAACTGTTGCCAGAGGCAATGATCACATTTTAAAAACATGGTTTAGGGGTATGTATACTGTCCAGATAAAGTTCTAAATAAAGGGCATGCTGAACAGATAATTCAGTTAATTGATTACTGTAGTTCCTGCTTTAAAACACAATTAATGAAGCAAAGAAACTAAACTCAGAAAATATAAACAAGTTGGAATCATGTTGTTAATTCATAAGCACTTATTAACTAAATCCAGCTTAAGGCCACATTAAAGTTACAATTATGGATATATATTTAAGTGTGTGACTCATAAATTAGTTTAAAAATCAGGTTCATTCATCTTATAGACCCTTGTTCGAGAGAGTAAGGGGATGAGGTATTGCATGGTCTTTTCTAAGTTTAGCCAGCTGCCTCCCAAATGTGTAATTTGGGGTTACTCGAAAGAGTAGACTGAATCAATACAAATATGTAAGTGGTACTAGAAAAAGAACACAAGTACGTGTTCTTCTGATTACCCATCAATAGCATCAAAAGGAAATGATGTGGATGAAGGAAACAGATTGTATGTGTGCACATTTTTAGGATGTTTCTTAGAAATCTAGAATCCTAGTTGGTTATTATGCTTGTGAACTGAAAACCAGAAAAAGTAAAAGAGTGAGTTGTGTGTGTGCTCATGTGTATGTATGTGTGTGTGTTCATACAGCTTTCTTTATAGGCTGCTGCTCTGTTGCTTTTGGGGGAAAATTTTCATAGATTTACATTTGGTAAATATACCCACATCCAAAAAAAGATGTATGAAAAATTGGAATGCCAGCTAACTAAATCAACTCATAAAAACTAAAGTTAAGGGTAAGATTATTTTCCACGATTATTTTAAAATATGATGTTTACTGGAAGGAAAGTCCAGAGAATTACCACAGATGAAATGTTAGTATATTTCTCCCACTTGTAAATGAGCTCTTATTTCCTACAGTGTATATTCTGGTCCACAATGAGTCATTTTCAACATGTTTCAGTTTAACTTCTAATACATTTTTAAACTTGGCAGGCATATTTAGATGAACATTACTTCCAGTTTTAGAGACTGCTTCTAAATTATCCTTCAGTCTTGCAGTCATCATGAAAAGTTCTTTCAGTAATAGGAAACAGGATTGATTGGAAGTGTATGTTTTGGAGGAGCAAAAAAATGGTTACCATTTTTAAATTTTGTTACTACATAAAACCTCTTCACATTATCTTAAAAAGTTGTAGTTGTGAGGTCCTTTTATGGATAGAAGATACTTTAGGGAAGAGAATATATGATGTATCCTAGACAGTAAAGTTAATATTCATTAAAATTTTATTATGCCTAATACTGTTTAACTGTTCTATACATATTAACTATTTTAATGCCTGTGTCATAGGCAGTAGTGTGTCTTCTGTAAGGCATTCAGGCTTTATTTCCATTAGAAAACAAGGAGCCCAGCGCAGTTCTGGGCATATAACTAAAACTTCTTGAGTGTTTGTAAAAACTAATAATTGTATAGAGAATTTTACATATTGCCAACTCTGAATAAGTATTTAATAATTACCTTGTATAAATTTATGCAATTCTATGAATCTTCTGGCTGATTTAAGTGACCAAACTGTTACGTTTTAAATGTTCTTGATTTTTGTTACTATAATTTTTATACTATGCCTTATTGACACTTTAAAAGTTCATAAAAACTTAGTTCCAAAATGCTTAAAGATCACCGTAAACATTGCATTCATTTTGCAAATGAGGAAACAAGGCTGAAGAGATAATACAACTTGTCAGTTATACTGTTGTTAGGAACAGAGCCATAATTAGACATTGTTCTCTTCGTTCCCATTCCAGTTGTTCTTTCTGCCACGCCATTGTTATACTTAGTAAACAGTATATGAACCGTAATATGTATGAAGTTGAACATCAATAGGTACATTTTTGTTCTCAAATGTACATATCAAAAACCACAAATTTAAAACTGTACTGTATTAATTTCATAGGATTGCAATGATAAATTGCCAAAACTTGGTGGCAAAACAACAGAAATTTATTATCCATTCTAGAGGCCAGAACTCTGAAACAAAGGTGTTGACTTGACTTTACTGTCTCCTAAGGCTTTAGGGATGATTGTTTCCTTGCTTCTTCTAGCTTCTGGGGACTTCCAGGCATTCCTTGGCTTCCTTAGCTTGTAACCAGTCTAGTGTCTGCCTGTGTCTTCGTATGACTTTCTCCTCTGTGTGCGTCTTATATGGATACATCTGATTACATTTATGGCCCAGTCAGATAATTCAGGCCAGGTCTCTCTTCTCAAGATGCTTAACTTAATCATATCTGCAAAGACCCTTTTTCCAAATAAGGTAATATTCACAGCTTCTGAGAGTCAGGACATGGAATTCTCTTTTTTGGTGGGATTGGGGGCACCATTCAACCTACCACATACACCTTTTAATTCATATGAATTATATTTATGTGGATTCTTCAGTAAGGGTAACATTTTATTTTGAAATTATTCAAATATAATTTTATAAGGTATCAGCTAATTTTAGTAGTTACAGAAATTCTATGATATTTCTATGGACTTTCTTTTCAAGCTACTAATGTGCCATTTGGCAAACTGTTAGCTGTTGAACAAAATCATACCTTAGAGATTCTAGACTCTCCCATATGATTTGTGACATATATTTATTATGACTTAAAAGGCATCCTGTGTGACTTTTAATAACATTCTTTAAGAACATCATGACAGTGACATTAGGGTTAAAGAAACAGAGTAGCTATACATTTTTAACAGAACACAGTGTAAAAATATAACATTTAGACAAGCTATATTAGCTTCATTTAGGTCATTTACTTGCTAGCAATTAAGTTTTGCCTTACTGTATTTGAGATCCTTTAAATTTTGGATGCTCTCATAATGACTATTTCATATTTTATTTTTGTTCCTTATTTTTTTCATTCATGTTGTTCCTGGTTTTAATAAATGTTTATGCATGATGTGTATATTTGTATTATGTATACCAGATGTATGATCATTTAGTTTCTGCTTCTGTAGAAATTATTATTACTAGATGTGAGGATACTCTGAATTCATTTTAGCCATTAAAAGTGTATTACTGTAAATGAAAGGAGAAAGAACGAACGTGTTATATAAGTCTGTGCTTCATGCAGTTATCAATATAGTTTGGGTCTGTGTCCTCACCCAAATCTCATCTTGTAGCTCCCATAATTCCCATGTGTTGTGGGAGGGGCTGAGTGGGAAATAACTGAATCATTGAGGCAAGTCTTTCCCATGCTGTTCTTGTGATAGTGAATAAGTCTAGCAAGATCTGATGGTTTTAAAAATGGGAATTTCCCCGCACAAGCTCTCTCTCTTTGCCTGCCACCATCCACAAGAGATGTGACTTGCTCCTCCATGCCTTCCCAAGGAGGCCTCCCCAGCCATGTAGAATTGTGAGTCCATTAAACCTCTTTTTTTGTAAATTGCCCAGTCTCGGGTATGCCTTTATCAGCAGCATGAAAATGGACTAATGTAGTTATTAATGGAATTAAATGAAATTCATTAGTTAATTCTAAGTATTCAACAAATGTTAGCTATTATTATTATCATCATCTAATTAGTTGATTTTTAAAGTAAAATGTGTCAGTGTTCTCTTTTTAGTACCATAAAGGTAGAGGAGTCTCTGACTAGATCTGGTAACAAATATTTCATGCAGATGAGTAAACTTCACTACTACAATGAGCTCCCTAAAGAAAGAGTCCCCTTTCCTCAACTTACTATATATTCTGATTGTTAGCAACTCCTACCATTGTTATTTTTCTTGGATCTTTTTGTAAATTATGAAAAAATAAACATATCCATGTGTTTTAAAATTGATATGTTTTTTAAAACTCCAAGGCAGTGTGTTTTCATTTCACAAATGGAAAGTGTGTCTATATTATTTGTAAAAAATAGAAAATGAGTTCATGCATCTTCAAATAGCAAAGCTTAAATGACAGTCGCATATCTATTAATAGAATTCAAATGTTTTCTCTTAATTCACTTGGACCCCAAATATGAATTTTTCTTCGTGAGATTATTCATAAATTCTCTGCATGTAATAATGCCTATGATTTCTAAAATTGTTTTTGTCTAAAATCATGAAGATGGCAGATGCCCAAAATAATACGTCTCTGGGCTGTACATGGTGGTTCACTCCTGTAATCCCAACACTTTAGGAGGCTGAGGCAGGAGGATTACTGGAGGCCAGGAGTTCAGGTTCAGCCTGGGCAACAAAGTGAGACCCCATCTCTATACAAAAATTAAAAAATTAATCACACACAGTGGCATGTGCCTGTAATCCCAGCTACTCAGGAGGCTGAGGTGGAAGGATCCCTTGAGCTTCAGAGTTTGAGGCTACACTGAGCTAAGATGGTGCCACTATGCTCCTGCCTGAGCACCAGAGCAAAACCCTGTCTCTCTTTAAAAAAAATAAATAAAATAAAAAGATTCTCGTTGCCTTCAGGCAAGAATGCACTTTGTTCATTCTAGTCAGATAGGCTGTCAGTATGCAAACCTGTTAAAGAACTCACATACCTATAAAGGAACTCTCATACCCATAAATGACAATGAAATGTTAGCTTTGAAATAGTTTATAGAAGTAGTTTACAGGAAAGTCAAGGTATGATAAATAGCCTGTCATTTATAAGAATGGAATGTTCTGTATGTTGATTCAACAGAACATGTCTATTCTTATGTGTCATGTTTTGCCATTGTTTAAACTGTACATTTGATCCAGAAGTAAGTCAATAGATACTTCAGCTTGGTATCAAGTATAACCAATATCACTTCTTCATTATAGAAACAACCTTTTCCATGGCCAGGTGCAGTGGCTTGTTCCTGTAATTCCAGCACTTTGGGAGGCTGCAGTGGGAGGATCACTAGAGGCTAGGAGTTCGTTATCTGGCTAGGCAACAGTGAGACCCCAGCTCTACCCCAAAAAAAAAAAAAAATTTTATAGAAGAAACGACTACTTCCCCGCTATTTTCTGTACCCTAACTAAATATTAAGCATTTTACTTGTAAGAAAGTCATTTGCTCTGATTGCCTCTCTTTATTCTTCTGTATGAGTTTTCATTCCACAAGTTTTAGACAGTGTTTACAAAGAATGACTTATACCAAGGTATAGCCAAAGGTTATGGCTACTTAAACACACGCGCGCACGTGCATGCGCGCGCACACACACACACACACGCACCATCTTTAATGATACAGACCACTAGAGCAGTAGTGACTTAAATGGCTCAAGTATTTCATGAGTTTTCAATGAAAAAGACTAGTAATAGTAATGCTTTTGAGTTTATTTAGGGAGGATTATGAAAAAAGTTGTCTTCTTTTTATGAATTTTTTTGTAAAAATTACAGTTTAATTATATAAGCACTTTTATGAATTAATTGCAGATGCCATCTGATAAATGTTATAAATTTGTTCCCACGTAATTGTACATGATGTACAATTCCATATAGTTAAACTCATTTTCCATTACCATTTTATAATAGAACCTAATAGAAATTAATTACCATGACTGCCTTTTTCCTGTGAGAATTCAGTCTCCATAGCCCATTCTATGAACTGTTTTCTGCCTTCCTTAATTCTTTAATGTATGGATGAACCTAACATTCCCTTCCTGTCAATTTCAAATGTTTAATGTTGCTTGCCTTGTTTCCTTTTATTTTAAATGAGAGACAACATTATGAACTCAGCACTTTACTGAGTACATCAAAGGCAAAAGAGAAACATCTCTCTCCCCATGGTTTCAGACGAGAATCTGGAGAAAAATATGTATGTGTGCTCAGATTTCCCTTTGTTGGAGTATGGACTATGGAAAGAGAAATAAAATGCTAAAGTATCTCTTTAAACTTTTCCTATGGTGGGCTAGAAATTGTTCAAGTCAATATTTATTGAACCTTTGTGCATGACACACTGTAGAGTATTTTAAAAATTAAAACATAATTTCTGTTTTCAAAGAGCTGAAATACATTATATACATATTTATATTTTAAAGCAAAATTTTATGTATGTTAAGAAGCCTGTTGTAGGCTGTGAATGTCCCTATCTGCTTTGGGAATGGCCTTTTAGAAGAGGTGGTACATGAAACAAGCATTTGAAGTGTGAAATTTAACATGTAGATATGAGAAAAAACTATTCCAAAAACTTTGTAAACCTAAGTATAGAAGAAACAAAATTAAAGAATTGTCAAGAAACAACAGATAATTCACCTGATTTGGAGTGTACAAGTAGATAAGAGATAAGGATAGATAGTTTCATTTTTTGGTAGCTGCAATGTTAGAATAAAGAGCTTTTATTTACTTCAGTGGGTAATGAAGGCTGACATGATAAAATTTACATTTTAGAGAATTAGCTTGGAAGTAATATATGTATATATATATTTATAGTAATTCAAGATACCCTGTATAGGAGTGCCCGAAGTACAGGCAATTAGTAACTATGGCCCGAATTAGATGTTGGCATAGAGAACAAAGATGGGAAAATTGGTTTTAGAAATACAACTCGGAGGTGATGGGTGGTAGAGATTTTTCCACCTGTTCTCTATTGCCCTCCTCCATCCCTCACAAAGAAAAGAAATTTTTACTCATTTAGATCATATTCCAAAATATAGTTTGGGCCATGTTTCTAGTCAAGTGGTTTTTTTTTTTTTTTTTTGAGACAGAGCCTTGCTCTGTCACCTAGGCTGGGCCCCGGTCTCAGGTCATCCCAACTTCCACCGTCTGGGTTCAAGTGATTCTCTTGCCTTAGCCTCCCCAGTAGCAAGGATTACAGGCACCCACTACCACATCCAGCTAATTTTTGTATTTTTAGTATGTCCTAATTTTGTATTTTGTATTTTGTATTTTTTTTTTTTTTTTTTTTGAGACGGAGTTTCGCTCTTATTACCCAGGCTGGAGTGCAATGGCGCGATCTCGGCTCACCGCAACCTCCGCCTCCTGGGTTCAGGCAATTCTCCTGCCTCAGCCTCCTGAGTAGCTGGGATTACAGGCATGCGCCACCATGCCCAGCTAATTTTTGTATTTTTAGTAGAGACGGGGTTTCACCATGTTGACCAGGATGGTCTCGATCTCTTGACCTTGTGATCCACCCGCCTCGGCCTCCCAAAGTGCTGGGATTACAAGCGTGAGCCACCGCGCCCGGCAAATATTTTGTATTTTTAATAGATATTTTTAGTAGACCACTATCTTGGTCAGGCTGGTCTTAAACTCCTGACCTCGTGATCCACTTGCCTCAGCCTCTCAAAGTGCTGGGATTACTGGTGTGAGCCACCAGGCACGGCCTCAAGTGGTCTTTCTCTAAATGATCCCAGTCATGATTAGAGCTTCCCCTTCCACATCATCTCTTCCTAGCTCTGGAAAAACGGTGTTGGAGCTCACTTGCACCACTTGTCAGGCTTCTGCAGTATGTACATGCTAATGTATGTAATCTCCAGGAGCCAGCCAGTGTTAAGATGGTGTTGGGACTTAATGTCCTCTCTTAAACCTTATCAGAGTCCTATCCAAGAACTCTTAGTTGGAGTTTTAACTATAAGCCCAGCTAATAATGTTGTCATAATTTTATTTCCCATTTGCTACTAGCCCGTTTTTCAAAAGTCTCATGGTAAGGGATGCTTATTTTAATAAAGCATTTAGACATTTTTTGAATCTACCCTAATATCATTTAATAGCACCCAGTCCCTGTATCACCACTAACAGATGGATCCTCTTACAATAGAGACAATATAATTTACGTTTAAGAATACTGTCTCTGGAGTGTAAATAGCCTAGGAGATTATCATACTAGCTCTGTTGTTCCTGGTGCACGACTTCAGGAAAGTTACTTAATCTCTATGTCTCAGTTTCCTCATGTATAAAATATAATAATAGTAACTTAACTCATAAAGTTGTGAGGATTAAATGAGTCTAAGATATAGTATTTGTTAACACAATGTGTTAAATATTAACTATTGTGATTATTACAGGATGCAGCAACTGACAATAATTGGAAGTATCTTGGAGAGTTATCAGTGATTCTTACAGAATTTGCTGGGTAGTTTAAGATGACAGTGATTTCATTATCAGAAATAGGACTTTCAGAAAACAGAAGTGATTCGTGTGTTAATGAAGGCTGTAATTTTGGTTTAGGAATTGTACTTGAAATGCTAAAGCACCATTTAGGTATAGAAATAGAGCTGACAAATGAGTATAAGGATCTCAAACCTGGGAGAAAGAACAAGCCTGTAGAAAAAGATTCGGGACATATCAACAATGCCAAAACCTGTAGTAAGTGCTCTGAGATTTGGGAAGAGATTTAATAATTGCTGTAGAGTAATACTGTGCTAAATGTTTTAGGAGTTTTATTTGTTTGATTCTCTTCTCAATTTTTATTTCTCATAATTGCTTTATTTCTGTGTGGAAATTAAGGCTCAAGGAGGTTGTTTTCTGAAAATGTCATGGCTGGAATTTACAAATAAATTACAAAAACTAGTAAGTAACTTTAGCAAGATTACAGGATACAGTTTATGAAAAAATTTAATTGTATTTCTGTATATTAGCACTATTCATTTAAAAATTGGAAATTACTTTTCTAAAATAAACCTTTACAATAGCAGAAAAATAACAAATACTTAGGGATAAAATTGACAAAATATGAAGCAAGTACAGGACCTGTACACTGAAAGCTAGTAAATAGTAAATATTGCCGAGGAAAAATAAGAAAGACCTAAATAAGTGGAGCAAGATATCATGTTCATAGACTTGAACACTTAATTTTGCTGTAGTGTCAGATTGTCCCAAACTGACTTATAGATTCACTGCAATTCTGGTCAAAATGTCAGCAGACGTTTTTTGTATTCTAATCAACTAACCTAAAATTTGCATGGAAATCGAAAGGACCAGAATATCCAAAACAATTTTGAAAAAGAAAGATGATGAGGAAATGATAATCTTTCAACAAATCTTGCTAGACCATTTAGATATCCATATACAAAAAAAAATAAACCTCTATCCCTATTTCATACATATAAAAATTAATTTGTAATTATTCATACATCTAAATGTAAAATCAAAAACTAGAAAACTAGAAAAAAAAGGAAAACTTTAGAAACCTTCAGTTATCAAAGGTTGCATAAATAGGACATAAAAAACATGAACCATTAAGAAAAACTTTTTTTCTTTTTCCTTTTTTTTTTTTTTTTTTTTGAGACGGAGTCTCACTCTTGTTGCCCAGGCTACAGTGCAGTGGGCGCCATCTCGGCTTAACTTCTACCTCCCAGGTTCAAGTGATTCTCCTGCCTCAGCCTCCCAAGTAGCCGGGATTATAGGCATGTGCCACCGTGCCCAGCCAGTTTTGCATTTTTAGCAGCGATGGGGTTTCACCATGGTGGTCAGGCTGGTCTGGAACTTCTGACCTCAGGCAGTCCACCTGCCTCAGCCTCCCAAAGTGCTGGGATTACAGGCATGAGCCACCGTGCCCAGCCTAGGAAAAACTTGATATTCCAACTTGGCTGGTAGTTGGAGGAAGAAAAGAAGAACTTGTTAAATTGAACTTACTCAAAATGAAATTTTGCTATTCTGATAAGAAAGGAGAAAGACAAGCCATGGTCTTGAGGAAAATATTTGAAAACCGCATATCTAATAAATGGCTAACATCCAGAATTCTTGCAATTTAAGAAGACAAGCTACTCAATTTAAAATTTTTTTAAATGGCCAACAGATTTGAACAGCCACTTAATGAAAGTAGAACTACAGATGACCAATAAGCACGAGAAAAGATGCTGTTATCAGTCATCAGGAAAATAGCAGTTATACCAGAATTCATTACCCCTACAACAACTAATATGGCTAGATTTTAAAACACTGATAATTACAAGTGTTGGTAAGGTTGTCAGTTAACTGGAATGTCCACACATCACTTATGTGAATGCAGAATCACAGTCACTTTGGAAATGATTTGACAGTTTTTATAAGGTTAAACATAAACTTAGTATAAGGTCCAGCATTTCTACTTCTAGTTATTTACCTAAGAGAAATGAAAAACCTATATACATATAAGGACTTCTGTGTAAATGTTTATAGCAGCTATATTTTTAATGTCCCCAAACTGGAACAACTAGTGCATCAAACTAAATTTGGGTTTATACATGCTATAGAATACTATATAGCAATAAAAAAGGAAGAAACTACTTATAAATGGAAAATCGTTTTATTATAAAAGCGCTATGTTGAAAGAAGGCAAACACAAAAGACTACATACTGTTTGATTCCATTTGTATGATATAATAGAAAAGGCAGACTAATGACACAAATCCATTCGACAGTTGCCAAGAGCCAGGAGTGGAATGAGAGAACTGACTGAAAAGCAGCAGCACAGAGAGCTTTTGAGGGTGATGGGAATGCATATTATGATTGTAGTCATGGTTGTATTACTATAAACATTTGTTGAAACTTATGAACTTGCACACTTAAAATTGGTAAATTTTGTGTGTAATTTATGCTTCAGTGAAGCTGGTTTTCAAATAGACTTTATTTTTTACAGCAGTTTTAGGTTCACTACAAAATTGGAAGGAAGTACAGATTGCTCATATAATACCTACCCCTATACATGTATAGCCTACCCCATTAGGAACATCCCCCACTAGAGTGCTACATTTGTTAAAATTGATGAATCTGACAAATCATTATCACCCAAACTCCATAGTTTTTATTAGGGTTCACTCTTGGTCCAATTACTTTTTAATTTCTTCACTTCATCTTTTGTCCAAGTTCACTCTTGGGGTTATACATTCTATATGTTTGGACAAATCTGCCATGCATATATCCATCAATATAGTATCATGCAGAATAGTTTCATTACTGTATTATTTTACTGTCTCCTTGGGTTTACCTTTTTCAGAATGTCATAATCATACAGTATGTAACCTTTTCAGACTGTTTTCATTTAGTAGTATGCATTTAAGGTTTCTCCCTGTCTTTTCATGACTTCATGATCATAGCTCATATCTTTCAGTGCTGAATAATATTCTGTTGCTGAGATGTATCACAGTTCATCTATTCACCTACTGAAGGACATCTTCACTGCTTCCAGGTTATGGCAGTTATGAATAAATCTGCTATAAACATCTTTGTGCAGGTTTTTGTGTAGATAAGTTTTTAAGTCCTTTGGGCAAATATTCAAAGAGTTTGATTGTTGAATCTTATAGTAAGAGTGCTTAGTTTTCTAAGTAACCACAAAATGTGTCAGTGTAGCGTGGGGAAAAAAAAAAAGAAGAGGAAGAAACCATCAAACTGTTTTCCAAAGTAGCTCTACCAGCATACACCTCCACCAGCAGTGAGTGAGGATTCCTGTTGCTTCATATTGTTGTCAGCATTTGGTATTGCCAGTGTTCTGGATTTGGGCCATTTTAATACATGTATAGTGATATCTCATTGTTGTTTTAACTTGCATTTTCCTGATGACATAAGATGTAGAGCGTCTTTTCATGTGCTTATTGACCATCTGTGTATCTTCTTTGGTGATGTAGCTGTTAAGATCTTTGGCCCGTTTTTTAATAGCATTGTTTGTTTTCTTATTGTTGAGTTTTAAAAATTCTTTGTATATTTTGGATAACAATCCTTCATTAGATACGTATTTTGCAAGTATTTTCTCCCAGTCTGGAGTTTTTATTTTCCTCCTCTTGATGGTGTCTTTCACAGAGCAGAAGCTTTTAACTTTAATAAAGTCCAGTTTATTGGTTTTTTCATGGATTATGCATTTGTTGTTTTGT
Organism: Cebus imitator; assembly: GCF_001604975.1. Classification (NCBI taxonomy): domain Eukaryota; kingdom Metazoa; phylum Chordata; class Mammalia; order Primates; family Cebidae; genus Cebus; species Cebus imitator. The sequence goes on from NW_016107344.1 coordinate 8,321,099, forward strand.
CTAAAAAGCCATGGCCCAGACCAAGGTCATCTAGATTGTTGTCTGTGTTATCTTAGGAGTTTTATAATTTTGCATTTTACATTTAGGTATGTGATTTATTTTGAGTTAATTTTTGTAAAAATGTGAGGTCTGCTCAGATTCTTTTTTTTTTGCATGTGAATGTCCTATTGTTCCAGCAACATATGTTAAAAAGCTGAGATCATGCCACTGCACTCCAGCCTGGCGACAGAGCGAGACTCTGTCTCAAAAAAAAAAAAAAAAAAGGAACTATCTTTCTGTCAGTATTCCCTTTGTCTTTTTGTCAAAGATAGTTGACTGTGTGAGTCTGCTACAGGGATCTGTATTCTGTTCCATTGATCTATTTGTCCATTCTTTTGCCACTACTGCACCTTCCTGTTTCTGTAACTTTATAATAAGTCTCAAAGTTGGATAGTGTCAGTCTACTAGCTTTGTTCTTCTCTTTCCATATAATATTGGCTATTCTGAGTCTTTTGAGTTTCCATGTTAACTTTAGAATCAGTTTGTCAATATCCACAAAATAGCTTGCAGGGATTTTTATTGGGATTACATTGAATCTATAAATCAATCTGGGAAGAACTGACAGCTTCACAGTATTGAGTCTTCTTACCTGTATACGCAGAGTATTTTACATTATTTAGTTCTTTGATTTTTTTATCAGAGTTTTTAGTTTTCCTCATATAGCTCTTGTACATGTTGTTTTAGATTTATACCAAAAGATTTTATTTTAAGCATTGTTAATATAAATGTTACTGTGTTTTAAACTTGAAATTCCACCTGTTCAGTGCAGATACATAGGAAAGTGATTGGCCTTTGTATACTGCCCTTGTATCCATCAACATTGCTATAATCACTTATTAGTCCCAGTAGTTCTTGGCCAATTCTTTTAGATTTTCTACATAAAGTCATATCATCTGCATAGAAAGACAGTTTTATTTCTTCCTTACCAATCTATATACTTTTTATTTTCTTTTTTTATTGTAGTTAGCACTGACTTCAAGTATTATGTAGAAAAGTTTCAGATCTTAGTTGGACAACTTCAAGTTTCTTACCATTAAGATGTTATCTGTAGGATTTTTGTGTTATTTTTTATCAAGTTGAGGAGGTTCCCCACTCTTCTTAGTTTACTGAGAGTTTGTATTATCAGCCAGTGTTAGATTTTGTCAAATGCTTTCTCTGCATCTACTGACAGGATCTTGCGGTTTTCCTTCCTCAGCTTGTTGATGTGATGGATCACATTAATTGATTTTTCAAATTTTGAACCAGCCTTGCATTACTGGTATAAATCTCACTTGATTGTGGTATATAATTCTTTTTAAGCACGGTTGGTTTCAATTTATTAATAATTTGTTGAGGGTTTTTGTATCTATATTCATGAGAGATATTGGCCTCTTGGTTTTTTTTCCTGTAATGTCATTGTCTGGTTTTGGTATTTGAGTGATGCTGGCCTCACAGAATAAATTGGAAAGTATTCCTTCTGCTTCTAGCCTCTGGTGGATACTGTAGAGAACTGGTATAATTTCTTCCTTAGATATTTGGTGGAAGTTACCAGTGAACCCATCTAGGCCTGTCCTTTCTGCTTTGGAAGGTTTAAATTATTGATTAAATATTTTAAAATACATGTAGGCCTCTTCAGATTCTTTGTCTCTTCTTATGTCAGTTTTAGCAGATTGTGTCTTTCAAGGAATTGGTCAATTTTGCCTAGTTTAGGAAGTTTGTGGGCACAGAGTTGTTCATAGTATTCTTTTGATTATCTTTTTAGTGTCTATGGGATCTGTAATAATGACCGCTGTTTCATTTCTGATGTTAGTAATTTAGGTCCTCTCTTTTTTTCTAGTGTAGCTAAACTTTTACTGATTTTATTGATTTTTTTTCGAAAGAAACACTTTAGATGTCATTGGTTTTCTTTTGATTTCTGCAGTAATTTTTTTCTTAGTACTTACTTTCAATTTAATTCACTCTCTTTTTTTCTAGTTTCCTAAGGTAGAAGTTTAGATGATTGATTTTAGATCTTTCTTCTTTTCTAATATACATAGTTAGTGCTATTAATTTCCCAAGCATTGCTTTTGCTACATTCCACAAGTTGTATTTTCATTTTCATTTAGTTTAAAATATTTTCTAATTTCTCTTGAGTTTTCTTCTTTGATGTATGTGTCATTTAAAAGTGTGTTGTTTAATATCCACATGTTGTAGAATTTTCCAGTTATCTTTTTATTGTTAATTTCTAGTTTAATTACACTGTGGTTTGAGAGTAGAGAGCATATGATTTTTATTCTTTTAACTTTGTTCATGTATGTTTATGGCCTAGGATGCAGTCTATCTTCTGCATATCTATGTTTCATGTGAGCTTTAAAAGAATGTGTATTCTGCTGTTTTTAAATAAATTGTGATTATAACCAGTTGATTGATGATGTTGAATTCTATTTCCTTAATCACTTTCTGCCTGCTGGATATGTCCATTTCTAATACTGGGGTGTTGCAGTCTTCAGCTATAGTAGTAGATTCATATATTTCTTCTTGCAGCTCTGTCAGTTCTGACTCATGTATTTTGACACTGTTCTTTGACATGTAAATGTTAAGGATTATTATATTTCCTTGGAAAATGGACCCCTTTATCATTATGTAATTCCCCTCCCTTTATCATTATGTAATGCCCCTCTTTATCCTTGATAACTTTTCTTACTCTGAAGTTTGTTCTGTCTGAAGTTAATATAAGCTATTCCCACTTTCTTTTGAGTAGTGTTATAATGGTATATCTTTCTCCATTCACTTTTAATCTACATGTATCTTGATATTTAAAGTGTATTCCTTTTAGGCAGTATATAGTTGGGTGGTTTTTTTAATCTGACAATCTCTTATTTAATTGGTGAATTTAGAACATTTACATACTAAGTGATTATTGATATACTGTAGTTAGATTTGCATCTACCATATGTATTACTTTTTTTCTACTTGTTCTATTTTTGTTTTTCATTCTTTTTCTTTTTTTTGGTTTTAACTGGCATTTTGACGCCGTTGTTGGGGACATAAATGTTAGGAATTACTGTATCTTCTGGGAGAAAGAACTTGAAAAAGGAAAGTTTGAAATGTAAGCTAGCCGGGCGCGGTGGCTCAAGCCTGTAATCCCAGCACTTTGGGAGGCCAAGGCGGGCGGATCACGAGGTCAAGAGATCGAGACCATCCTGGTCAACATGGTGAAACCCCGTCTCTACTAAAAATACAAAACATTAGCTGGGCATGGTGGCGCGTGCCTGTAATCCCAGCTACTCAGGAGGCTGAGGCAGGAGAATTGCCTGAACCCAGGAGGCGGAGGTTGCGGTGAGCCGAGATCGCGCCATTGCACTCCAGCCTGGGTAATAAGAGCGAAACTCCGTCTCAAAAAAAAAAAAAAAAGAAAATGTAAGCTAAATGTGACAATTGAGGAGGTTAAAGTTGTTTTGTATCAAGAAATGAAGGAGGTCTACAATCCTTCCAACCAGAGAAGGAATGTTCTGATTAGGAGTGTAGGGAAAGAAAGAAAATTAGAATATAAACAAGTTTTAAGGTAGAGCGTAGGGAATTGAAATAAACCCTTGTTGGATAGATGTTGACCTTAGTAAAAAGGAAGTCATCAAATGACAATGAAGAGGGCTGTAAAGGACCTGAGAGTCTTAATAAAAGAAGGCAGTTTTAGAATGACAACTATAGCGAATACAATAATCTAACAGATTTTGAATAAAAGAATTCGGTCATGGATTTGGTCAGTATGCCATCCTTAATTTCCCACAGCTTCTCTTAATTCAAACCAGAAGTCAACAAACTATGTATGGCCTATAGGCCAAACCCAGCCTACCATCTGTTATTGGGCAGACTGCAAGCAAAGATTGGTTTGTGATTTTTTTTTAATTATGAAGGGGAAATAAAAATAAATATTTAATGACACATGAAAATTACATGAAACGCAGATGTTAGTGTATATAAATAAAGTTTTATTGGAACATAGTTCTACTCATTTATTTACAAATTATAGCTGCTTTTGTGCTACAACTGCACAGTTGAGTTGTTGCAACAGAAACTTTATTGTCCACAAAGCCTAAAATATTTACTCTTTGGTCCTTTACAAAAGATGTTTGCATGCTAGCTTTTAGCAGCATCAGTTAAGCAGCACTGCTAAGTGCTTATCTGTTTCTCTGAGACCATTCACAAGTCTGAGTAGATGGGTCACCATTTATTGATGCTTTCACGATGTCAGCTGTTCTCTTTCCCATGCATCTCTTCAGCAGGGTAGGAAAATTATTACTTTGAACGTGTAGCTCTGTTTCTTGGTAAGGATAAGATACATTCCACTGACTGGAAGAAAAATCAAATTCTTTGCTTCCAAAATTCCTATATTTTAAAGTATTAGAACATCGCATGCTTTATGGAAAAACATATGGAACATGATAAGACATCTTGGCCAGACTAAAAATTGGAACTCCCGCAGCCAGGAAAACATATAAAGTCATCTTAAAACAAAACGCTTCAGCAAACTTGTATGTTTAATTTAACAAACACATAGTGCTTACTGTGCCAACACAGTTTTAAGCATTTTACTAATATTAACCCACTTAGTTATCCTAATTACCTAATGAGATTATCACTATTACTCTCATTTTATAAATATAGAAGCTGAGACACAGGTAGTAAAGAGTGGCATGGAATTTAACCCATACAGTCTGGCTTCAGAACCCTTGCTTAATAAAGTTATTTATGGATATTTAACCCTCTGAATCTAAAATAAAAATTGAAACTATGAAAATAAATAAATATTTAAAGTCACATTACATTAAAAAATACTTCAATCTCAGGAAGCTTCAAGATTGAGGCACTTTTTGTTTTTGTTTTAGATTTCTTATTATATACCTATGTATGTATTTGACTTCTAGGCTCAGGGAAGACGTGCAGATTTGTTACTTAGGTAACTTGTGCGTTACTCATGTTTGTTGTACAATAATCTCATCACCCAGGTAGTGGGCATACATAGTACCCAATAGGTAGTTTTTCAACCCAAGCCACCCTTCCAGCTCAAGTAGTTCCCAGGGTGTACTGTTCCCATTTTTGTATTTATGTGTATTCAGTGTTTAGCTTTTTTATGGCTGAATTGTATTCCATGGTGTATATGTATCCCATTTTTTTAAATCCAGTCCACCATTGATGAGCATCTAGGTTGATTCCATGTCTTTGCTTTTGTGAATAATGCCACAATGAACATATGAGTGCATGTGTCTTTTTGTTAGCATGATCTGTTTTCCTTTGAATACCTTTCCAATACCCAGTAATGGGATTGCTGGATTGAATGGTAGCTTTAAGTTATTTGAAACCTCCACACTGCTTTCCACAGTGGCTGAACTAATTGACATTTCCATCAGCAGTGTTTAAGTGTTCCCTTTTCTCCATGACCTCACCGACATCTGCTATTTTTTGACTTTTTAATAATAGACATTCTGACTGGTGTGAGATGGTAGCTCATGGTTTTAATTTGCATTTCCCTAATAATTAGTGATGCTGAGCATTTTTTTCATGTACTTCTTGGCCACATGTATGTCTTCTTTTGAAAAATGTCTGTTCATGTTCTTTGCCCATTTTTTAGTGGAATTGTTTGGGGTTTTTTTGCTTGTTGAATTGTTTAAGTTCTGTATTGACTCTGGATAGTAGACCTCTGTTGGATGCATAGGTTGTGAATAGTTTCTTCCATTCTATGGATTGCCTGTTTACTACACTGATCATTTCTTTTGCTGTGCAAAAGCTTGTTAGTTTAATTAGATCCCACTTAACCAATTTCTATTTTTGTTGCAACTGTTTTTGGGTTCTTAGTCATAAATTCTTTGCCAAGGCCAAATTTCCTAGGTTTTCTTCTATGGATTTTATAGTTCGGACCTTACATTTAAGTCTTTAGTTCATTTTGAGTTGATTTTTGTACCTGGTATAAGAAAGGGGTCCAGTCTCAATCTTCTGCATGTGATTAGCCAGTTATCCTAATAACATTTAAGAATAGGGAGTTCTTTCCTCATTGCTTGTTATTGTTGACTTTGTTAAAAATCAGATGGTTGCAGGTGTGTTTGGCTTTATTTCTGGGTTCTCTGTCCTGTTCCATTGGCCTATGTGTCTGTTTTTATACCAGTACCATGCTGTTTTGGTTACTGTAGGCTTGTACTTAAAGTAAGGTATTGTGGTGCCTCTAACTTTGGTTTCTGTTGTTGTTTTATTTTGTTTGTTTTTGTTTTTTGTTTAGGGTTTCTTTCTCTCTTTTTTGGTTCCATATGAATTTTAGAATAGTTTTTTTCTCATTCTGTTAAAATGATATGGGTAATTTGATAGGAATAGCATTTAATTTACTGTCTTTGGGCAGTGTGGCCACTTTAACAATATTGATTCTTTTTATCCATTAGCAAGGAATGTTTTTTCATTTGTATTATCTCTGAATTTCCTTGAGCTGTATTTAGTGATTCTCACTGTAGAGATGTTTCATGCAGCACTTTTTGAATCAACTAGTAGTTTCCACTTCATTTTTCACTGCTTTTTGAATTTTTTTACTGTTTGAATCCCTAGATGATACCGTAACTGAATTTTTATTTTTAGCCTCAGTGCCTTTTCAGATAATTTTTTTCCCATTTGTTCTTTTGGTGTGTTTGTGATCTTAAAAATCAACTACTTATGTTTCTTTTTTCAGTAAACTCCAAAACCTTTTCTCAGTGTAGTTGTGAGGCTGTATCCCAGAAATAATTATTAAATCTGAGTTCCCATTTTTACTGATTCTTTCAAGTAAACAAAATTAGAATTCAAAATTTGCGTCACAAGCCAGTGTGTCTTTCCTAAACCGTATTTTGCCTTTTCAAGATAATGAGGGACTACTAAATGGGAGAGACTTTATAAGGACTTACATAAAAGGGGTCACTCTTTTTGTCTTAAGGATAGTTTGAAAGGAAACGCCTTTTTATTTAATTCATACACAGACTATAGGAGTTGGTAAGGTGCAGAACTGTCTTTGCCCAAAGCAAGGGAAATAACTTTTATCTCTGTCCTCCCATGCCACCCTTTAATAACCTGAACCTCCTTAAACCCCTGACCCCAAAAAAAGGTTTTTCTCTCCCTTGGAGAGCCTTTTTGTGTTTTGTTTTTGTGGAGAGCTGTTACCTGTTTTTTAAATTTATTTTTCAGTCATATAGTTTGTCAGTGTCTTTCTAATTTAGTCGTCTCTGTCCACACTTATCTGCCGTTGATATGCTGCTGGAGATTGTGTATGTGCTTTTGGTACCTGCTTTACTTTTATTTTTTTTAATATGACTTTCTCTCTTGGATATTGATTGTTAGAGCATAAGAGCCCAGAAATTTGAGGCAGACTTGAATCTGAGGCAGATTTCAGCTTTTCTACTTACTTGGACATGTTATTAACTTCTCTGAGTCTCAGGATCTTTATCTCTATTTAGAGAATAATCGCTTGCCCACTTTCACCACTGTTATTCAACATAGCACTAGAAGTTACAGCTAAAGCAACCAGACAAGTAAAGGAAATACAGGGCAATCAAACTGTTAAGGAAGAAGTCAAATTATTCTTATTACTGGATGATAGGGTCTTTTTTTAAAAAAAAACAAAACAAAATGCTTCACGAATTTGCATGTTATCCTTGTGCAGGAACCATACTAATCTTAATCTTCTGTGTATTATTCCAATTTTCGTATATGTGCTGCTGAAGTGAGCACAATGATAAGATCTTCTAAGACTCCACCAAAAACCTATTAGAACTGATAGGTAAATTCAGTAAAGTTGCAGGACACAAAATCACTAACACTTCTATATGCCAACAGTGAACAATCTGAAAAAGAAACTAAGAAAGTAATTTCATTTAAAATAGCTACAAGTAAAATTAAATACCTAGGAATTAAAGAAATGGCCGGGCACAGTGGCTTATGCCTGTAATCTCAGCACTTTGGGAGGCCAAGGTGGGCAGATCACGACGTCAGGAGTTCGAGACCAGCCTGGGCAACATAGTGAAACCCTGTCTCTACTAAAAATACAAAAAATTAGCCAGGCATGGTAGTGCACACCTGTAATCCTAGCTACTAGGAAGGCTGAGTCAGGAGAGTCTCATGAACCCATGAGGCAGAGGTTGCAGTGAGTTGAGATCACGCTATTTCACTCCAGCCTAGGCAACAGAGCAAGACTCCATCTTGGAAAAAACAAAAACAAACAAAGAAGTAAAAGATCTCTACAATGAAAACTATAAAACACTGATGCAAGAAATTGAGGAGAACACACAAAAATTGGAAAGATACATTCCACGTTCATGGCTTGGAAGAATCAATATTGTTAAAATGTCCATACTACCCAGAGCAGTCTACAGATTCAATGCAATCCCTATCAAAATACCAATAACGTTCTTCACAGGAGTAGAAAAAAAAATCCAAAAATGTATATGGAACCACAGAAGACCCAGAATAGCCAAAGCTATCCTATGTTAAAAGAACAAACTGGAGGAATCACATTGCCTGACTTCAAAAAATACTACAGTGCTGAAGTAACCCAAACAGCATGGTACTAGCATAAAAACAGACACGCAGACCAATGGAGAAAAACATAGAGAAATCAGAAACAAATTCATACATCTCCAGTGAATTTATTTTTGAGAAAGATGCCAAAAACATACATTGGGGAAAGGACAGCCTCTTCAATAGATTATACTGGGAAAACTGGATGTCCATATGCAGAAGAATAAAACTAGACTGCTGTCTCTTGCTATATGCAAGAGTAAAATCAGCATTGATTAAATGCTTAAATTTAAGACCTCACGCTATAAATCTGCTAAAAGAAAACATTGGAGAAACTCTCTAGGACATTGTTCTGAACCAAGATTTCTTGAGCGATACCCCCCAGAAGCACAGCAGGCAGCCAAAGCAAAAATGGACAAATGGGATCACGTCAAGTAAAAAAACTCCTGCATAGCAAAGGAAGCATCAACAAAGTGAAGAAACAGCGCACAAAATGGGAGAAAATATTTGCGAACTATCCATCTGACAAGGAACCAATAACCAGAATATATAAGGTGCTCAAACAATAGGAAAAAAAAAATCTAATAATACAATTTGTAAGCGGGCAAAAGATCTGAATAGACATTTCTTAAAGGAAGACATACATATGGCAAACAGGGTTATGAAAAGATGCTCAGCTTCATTGATCATCAGAGAATGCAAATCAGAACTACAATGAGACATCATCTCACCCCAGTTAAAAGAGCATTTATCCAAAAGACAAGCAATAACAAATGCTGACAAGGGTGTGGAGTAAAGAAAATCCTCATACACAGTTCATGGGAATGTAACTTAGCACAACCACTATGGAGAACAGCTTAGAGGTTCCTCAGAAAACAAAAAGTAGATTTATGTGGATCAGTGATTGCTGGATCATATGGTAGCTCTATTTTTTGTTTTTGAGTGTATCCCAAAAGAAAGGAAATCAGTATATCAAAGAAATATCTGCACTCTGATATTTATTGCAGCACCGTTGATAGTAGCCAAGACTTGGAAGCAACCCAAGTGTCTGTCAATAGATACTGGATAAAGAAAATGTGGTACCTATATGCAATGGAGTATTCTTCAGCCATAAAAAGAAATGAAATCGGCCGGGCGCGGTGGCTCAAGCCTGTAATCCCAGCACTGTGGGAGGCCGAGGCGGGTGGATCACGAGGTCAAGAGATTGAGACCATCCTGGTCAACATGGTGAAACCCTGTCTCTACTAAAAATACAAAAAATTAGCTGGGCATGGTGGCGCGTGCCTGTAATCCCAGC
>NW_016107344.1:8331020-8363540 GCF_001604975.1 Cebus imitator
AAACTCCGTCTCAAAAAAAAAAAAAAAAAAAAAAAGAAATGAAATCCTATCATTTGCAACCACATGAATGGAACTGGAGGTCATTATGTTAAGTAAAATAAGCCAGGCACAGTAAGACAAACTTTATATGTTCTCACTCCTTTGTGGGAGTTAAAAAATAAAGCAACTGAACTCATAGAGATAGAAAGTAGAATGATGGTAACCAGAGGCAAGGAAGGGTAGTTGAGGAGAAAGGGGGATGGTTAATGGGTACAAAAAATAGGAAGGTTGAATAAGGTCTATTTGGAAGCACAACATGGTGACTGTAGTCAGTAATAATTTAATAAGTTTTTTTTAACACAGAGTCTCTCTGGATCATATAGTAGCTCTAGCCTAGGCTGGAGTGCAGTGGCACAGTCTCTGCCCACTGCAGCCTCTGCCTCCCAGTTTCAAGTGATTCTTCTGCCACAACCTCCAAAGTAGCTGGCATTGTAGGCATGCGCCACCACACCAGCTAATTTTTTCTATTCTTAGTAGAGACAGGCTTTCACCATTTTGGCCAGGCTGGTCTTGAACTCCTGACCTCAAATGATCTGCCCACCTCAGCCTCCCAAACTTCTAGGATTGCAAGCATGAGCCACCATGCCCAGCCTAATTGTACATTTTAATATAACTAGACCAGGGGTGGTGGCTAACATCTGTAATCCCAGCAATTTGGGAGGCCAAGGTGAGTGGATCACTTGAGGTCAGGAGTTTGAGACCAGCGTGGCCAACTGGCAAAACCCCATCTCTAATTAAACATATAAATAAACAAATAAAATAACTAAAAGAATATAATTGGATTGTTTTTAACACAAAGGATAAATCCTTGAAGTAATGGATACCTCATTTACCCTGATGGAATTATCACACATTGTATGCCTCTATCAGAATACCCCATATACTTAATATGTACCTACAAAAATTAAAGATTTTTTTAAAAGGGTAATTCTAAATTTCGTATTAGAGCTTTAGAGATGATTAAATGAACTATTTATACCTGTATATGAAAGTAAATAAAAGCACTCAAATGTTAGACCTCCTTTCCTTTATATTGGTCTCTACACATGCTGACAGGCATCGTGCCAATTCAAGTTTCCTCTTAACATGATAAATGCCTTCAAAGTTCATCACTGGCTTTTTAAAAATTTTTATTTATTTTTATTGTTATACTTTAAGTTCTGGGGTACATGAGTAGATCGTGCAGAATTGTTACATAGATATACACAGGCCATGGTGATTTGCCACATCCATCCCCCCATCATCTACATTAAGTACTTCTCTTAATGATATCCTTCCCCAATCCCTCCAACCCCTGCTATACTTCCCCTCATCACTGGCTTTTTATTAATATCCCAAGCCTCTCACAGCCCACTTAATCATGGTTATAATAGAAAGTGAGAGAAAAGGAATAAGAGACAGAGCAATAATAAAAGCACCAAATTTCAGCCAACCTAGGGAGGAAGAGCAACACTTTCTGCAGGAGGAGGACATAGAAAAGTGTAGGGAGAAAAGGCCCAAAAAATGTTTGAGTGAAGACATTTCTTCAAAATAATAATGTAAGATGTTAAAAATTGGAGTTTGTTTAATCAAATTAATTCTTACTGAGTTGCTTTGATTAAATTAGGCTCTTTATTGTTGCATTTTTATCCTGAAGTGTTAGAGATGGTTAAATAGATGCCAAGGTATGTAGACATTTTCTGAAACTTTTAAACTTTCTCATTTCATAAACAGCTGTAGAAAATAAAAATATAACATAATATGTATTTATGAGTGCCTAATATAAGATTATATTTACTATATATTTGTTCGAACATCCCAAGATAGAATTTAACAGAAATACTAATACGTAATTATTTAGTCCATTAAGTCTAATGAGAGAAATAAGAGGTGGGGAAATAGTGATTTAGTTCTTATTATGTTACGTTTTTCTTCTTCTGTTTTGTATGCCCTCGTGATAGACTTTATTACATTCTTGTAGGTAGGCTAGTGAGTCACACTTAGATTCCTAAAATTGTTTGTAAAATTTGTAATCATTTTAACTTGTTACGGAACGCAGAGCCTGTCATATCACACTACTTTTGCTCCTTTTTTGCATTTCTTTTTTATAAGTATTTTTAGAATATTGTCATGTCTCCTTCTACCACCTTAACCACTATCCAAACGTGTATTTTTTGAAAGTTTAATCTTTCTTGTAGTTTGGCCATACCTAACCTATAATCATTTTGGTTTCTCTCTTCTTCACGCTCTGTAATTTGTTTTCATGTTTTATTGACACCTAAACCTGGAAACAATAATTTTTTTTTTTAAGATGGAGTCTCACTCTGTCACTCAGGCTGGAGTGCAAGTGTTGCGAATGATCCACCTTTACTACCAGACCACCCAGACATATAAAGACCCAGGACTTCGGACGCTCTCTTCAGGAGTTTTTTTGGAGTATTCCTTAGCCCATTTCAGAACACTAGTTTGTGTAAATTAATATTTGTAGGGCTTGCCTGTTATGAGGAAGTTGATCTAAATAAATGACTTTTACATCCCTTTTTGCCTTTTACAATATGTATATTAACCATAGTAAATTCATTTCTTTTCCTGAGCTATATATTATGGAAAAATAGGGCAAAAGCATGATTAGTCTCCATCTTGTTACTATTAATACTTTACACTATTCTTCATAAAAGCATCCCTCCAAAAGTGCTTTTTCTAATGACTTTTTAAGATTCAGTTTATATGCTCTGAATTTTTTTCTTTAATGTAGACCAACAATGAGGTATACATTAAAAGCAGCATGAAATTAAGTTTTTAGTGCTATGAAACACTAATATAATAAATACTCTTGGTTGAGAGGATATTTCAAGCTTAATTTTAAGTGCTTGTTGTCGTCTTGACACAAAAGGAAAAACAGACCCAATCAAACACTGTTATTAAATGTTTTACTCTAATGTTATCTCGTGCATGCCTTATTTTATGGCAGCAGTCCTTTCCTTACATTTGTTTCAGTTAAGTACTCTTCACATACCTGTAGTACCTATTTTTTGCCTTTATAAGATGGCTAAATGTTACTACATGTTGTTTATTAATGACATTACATATTTTATTTGATCATGATATGATAGATGCATTGAATTACTCCAGATGCATGCTTGAAATTCTTATAAATCCGTGGTACAGTTGTCAAACATACTCAGCGTTTTTAACTCAGCAAAAAAAAGACCTCTCACATTAATTTAAGAATTAGCTTGTAAGCCAAAAATGACAGATGTAGTATTGCAGCTGAGAAGTGAACTGGTTGAAGAAGCCATCTAAATGGCAGAAACATTTGGGCAAATACCCAAACTCCTTTTAAATTCCTCTCTCGTGTTCCTTAGTAATCATTGTTGCCACAATTATGTTGGCTTTGTAAGTTGTCCCTACCTTCTTGCTTTTCAATTTGGAAAATTTCACAGTTGAAAGGGAGACACCTGAGTTACTAGAACTCTCTTTCTCTATAGTTTTTCCTTTTTTTATTTCCAAACTCACTGGACATCTCTGGGCACTATAATTTTATGTGTACATTTTTAAACTAATGTAATTGTTCCCCTTATTTTCATTGAAGATAATTGTGGTTTAGTATCTAGGTATATGTTTAAAATTTTTAAATATACAGATAACTAAAAAGCAAAGAAAACAATTGGTAGAACAGTAGGTAGCAGTAATTGACAAAAGTAAAATCTCTAAGATAATATTTTGTATTTTAACAACATGAAAAGAAAGTAATTTCAGATATATTCTCTGTAAGTTATGATATAAATATATATGTGTGGCCAGATGCGGTGGCTCATGCCTGTAATCCCAACACTTTGGGAGGCTGAGTCAGGCAGATCACGAGGTCAGGAGTTCAAGACTAGACTGGCCAACATGGTGAAACCCCGCCTCTACCAAAAAATACAAAAATTAGCTGGGCATGGTGGCTCGTGCCTGTAATCCCAGCTACTTGGGAGGCTGAGGTAGGAGAATTGCTTGAACTGGGACCCAGGAGGCAGAGGTTGCAGTGAACTGAGATCGTGCCACTGAACTCCAGCCTGGGCTACAGAGCAAGACTCCATCTCAAAAAAATAAAAATAAATATATGTGTGTGAATATAGTTTTATAGTTTTTGAAATACGTAAAACTCATATACTTTTTGTTTTCTTAAAGTAAAAATATTAGAAGTTATAGATTGGGTATAATATGGTAAGGGTGCTTATTTTTGTATTCTGAGATCTTTTAAATGTTTTCAGGATATAAAAAATAACTAACCAAACAAAGACCTATACCCTATACTATACACTTGTGTAGTAATACTTCATCTCTGTTTAACTAAAAACACTTTGTTGTGAGAAGTAAAAGATATATCTAAGCCAAAATTATTTCAATAGAAAGTGCTTATTTTATTTTTTAAATTTCTCGTATAAAAAAATTTTTGAGTTGCCTTCAGTAAAATTAATTTTAAGTTGAACCATGTAATGTAAAAACAACGAATTTTCTCCTCTCACTTCTGTTTTCTCAGATATCTTTACCGGCATGGGATATTATTTCTTCAAGATGTACACTTCCTTTCTTTTTATGTAACTCTACATGTCCTTGTGTGATTTTAGATATATCCATGATTCATGTCTAAATGTGTATATAATGAGTCAAGTTTTTATTTTTAAAAACATCAGAATATATGGACACAAGTAATACCCTCCACCAAAGTCTGGATAGTAGAAACCTATATGCTTTTTCTGATAGTGTTGGTATTGCTCAGTTCAGTTATTTTTAGCACAGTCCTTGGAATAACTTTAAAAAAAATTTATTTTTTTTTTTAATAATAGAGATGAGGTTTCACCATCTTGGCCAGGCTGGTCTTGAACTCCTGACCTCGTGATCCACCCATCTCGGCCTCCCAAGGTGCTGGGATTACAGGCGTGAGCCACTGCGCCCGGCCAGAATAACTTTTAACAGTCTTCTTCCTTCAAATATGAGTTTTGTTTCTGGAAATTCAACCATTATTCAGAGTAAATCCCATTGCATTTGGTGGATGAATAAACTGGGTATACTGTTTGTTGTGAACAATGGGTGAGAAGTTGGGGAGAGGTTACCTATTTAACAATGAAAGAATTGTTGAGAATGGAAAATTACGAGGCCAACTGAAAATATTTTTGAAGGAGGTTTAATAACAAGATTTTTAAGTTAGAATATTGGGTAAAGGATAGCAAATTCTATATGAAAGTGTAATTCATACGTAGTATGCATAGCAAACATAGAGAATAATATCAAATATTGGTGAAGATATGGAAAAACCACATTTCACATACTTACGGTTGCATTTTAAATTGATGTAGCCATTTGGGAGGGAAAATGTGTGTATTCAAAATTTCAAATCTTTTGACCCAACAATTTCACTTCCTGGTATCTTTCTTAGACATTTCATTGTGCATGGGAGGCAATTCTTAGGATGATCTTTGAAGCACTGTGTATAGTGCTTTGAAGCATTTTGAAACAATCCAAATTTTAATCAGTTTAGAATTGATTAAATGGTTATATCCACATTTGTGGTCTATTATATAGCAAATGAAAAGAATGAGGTATAGACATGGAAAAATTGGATCCCAAGACAGCCTACATGAGAAAAGGAAGTTACAGATAATAATATGTATGATATGATGTCACTTGTTTAAGAAAAAGAAAACTGATATATCAATTCATATGTGGTATACATGCATGTTTTAAAAAAAGACCTTTTAGAAAGATACACAGAAAACTAAAAACAGTGATTATCACTCAAAGGAGAAATGGAATTGAAAGTAGTGATAGAGGTCTGGGCTGCGTGCAGTGACCCATGCCTGTAATCCCACAACTTTGGGAGGCTGAGATAGGAGGATGGCTCAAGCCCAGGATTTCAAGACCAGCCTGAGCAACATAGTAAGACGCTGTCTCTACAAAAAAATACCAAAAAAAAATCTGTCATCTTTATTTGTAATGTTTGGAGTTTTTATCCTCAAAGTGGATTTGATAAATTATTTCTAGAATTGAAAATAAATTTGAAAATTTTTACCTGTGCAGAGAAGAAGGAAATTTATGAAGATATAAACAGCTTATCTTTGTGAGCAAGATTGAATTCTCAGTTGACTAGAAGTGTCAGCTTCTGTCCTTATCAACTCCAATTTCTTACAGCTGAATCTACCAAAGACTTCCTATCTGGAGATTCAGGCCCATCTTTGTTTCACAGAACTCCTTTCAAGTGTAGAAAGTTTATCAACTTCTGCCTCACTTGCTTGAGAAATTTACAATTAAATTTTCCTGCTCATACAAAGTACTCAGTGGTCTACCTGTGACTCTACCTACTTCTGTGTATTCTTTCAAGCCACGATATTCTCTCTACTGATCCATCTCTTCATATTTTAACAAGAAGTTGAAAGTATCTTTTAGTACTTTGTTTTTAATTTACCTAATGACTTAACACTAAAAATCCTTCCCTGAACCTTTACCAGTACTGGGGACCTTCTGACTTTGCTTTAACTTCTTTTGCCAGTCTACCTTGGGGCATGGCCTTACTTCCCCTGATCTCTTTATCTGCATACAGTTGTCCCGCCACTTTTGAAACAGTCGAGGTAAATGCTTTTCCTCGACTGTTTCACTGTCTTACTTTCAACCTAGACCAGTTAAATTTCTTAAAGCAAGTACCATATTCTGGCCCTGGTGATTGATTACCTGAACCTCACCACTGAGTTTTAATACTTTTTAGGTATTCTGCCTTAGAATGCCTGTTTACCAAATGAGATTTGATAGCTGGGTTCAACGTTTTTAATGTAGTACAAGCCATGAACATTTTATGGACAGAATTCAAAGATCAGTTGTTTCTCATCAAAATAAAGAAATGAAATTAAATAAGTGGTTAAATGGGTTAAATACAGGTTTTTCACCTTATTACTATTACTGAATGATGGCCTTGTTAATAAGAGTTGGGAATAAACCGTATTCATGTATGGCTTAATATAACAGAGTGTAACAAGTAAAACTTCCCTTGTAGTCTATATGTAAAGACTGCCAATATAAATTTTGTTATGAAAACCTGTTATCTGATGTTTTATCCAGTGCTTTTATTACCAAATAAGTTTTTCTAACCCTGAGACAGGAGTGTAACATTGATGTCTCTCCTATGGTTACTTCTCAGCATCACAGAACATGTCCTGCTATTGGGAGTTTAATTCATCCTAGCCTGAGAGCACTTCTTATGGGTTACTTTCTTTGTAGCTCCCTGTATAATAGCTAATTTTCACCTTTTAACTTTTTTTTTTCTCCCTGTACTTCTAACCCCAGAATTGCTGTTGCAGTGTCTATTCCTTTAAAGAAAACTGTTAGTTCTAGTCCTTTCTGTTATTTTTAAAGTAGTATGTGATATATTGATGGCTCTTATGAAAACTAAAAACCCAGTTACAAATGCAGCATAAAGACAAATGGAGCCAAATTTTGGGCCTGGGGATGAGATGGTTGTGAGGATAGGTGGAGATTGTGTGTGGAAAATTTGACCTCTTAAGGTTACTGTGCTAATAAATTAGAATATCAAACATGAAATTGTTAATGTATGAATAATACTGACTTACCTCAATTAAGATGTTCAGATTGAGAGTATGAGATGAGAAGTCTGAGTCAACAAAGTAAAATGTGCCGGGTTATATTAGCAAAACAAGTTAAGTGGGAGTTACCCGAAACTAGCTTCTGGGCATCATTAGTTCCTCACTGCTGGAGGTACTTTTGTAGCTATATTTGTTCAACTTTTTCAGAGTTCAGTTTAACAAATTAAAATAATTACACAGTCGTACTAATTTGAGGCAGATTCTTTCAATTATGTAAACAACATGGGAATAGACTAGTCCTTTAGAATTATTTTTATGAAGCTTCAATTTATGAAACTTACTATATTCAGATTTCTATGAGGTAATTCTCATTATCACCAAATGGTTTATTATTGTTTAACTTCTATTAAATTTTCTGTACCCTCTAAATATTGTTTACTGTTTAACTTTTCAATATAAAGAAAAAATAATTTTCAGGTACCATGTAATGAATAAAAACATGTGATGCTAAAAACTAAGTCTTTAATTACCTATTTGTAGTTGGCATTGATATCCGAAGCAACAACGTCCTGAATTCATAAAAGGCAAAATTTGCAGTTTAATCTTTTTAAAATAAATCATCTTAAAGATTAATATCATTCTAAATTACCCAGAATTTTTTTTAGCTTTTTTTTTTACCTGTACATGTCAAGGAATAGAATTTATTTTATAATGGGGTCTACATGTGTCCTAGTCTCACAAAGGATTGATTTCACACATTTAATGCATTTATGTTTATAAAACACTTGTCTCAAATTAATAAATTGTTTTTAGTAAAAGGTATTTTTTTACCACTTCACACACACTAGGATGCATAATCAATGTGTGGCAGACAATGGTAAATGTTGTTAAGAATGTGGAGAGATTGGCACCCTCATTATTGCTGATGGGAATGTAAAATGGTGCAACCATGTTGGAAACATGTTTGGCAGTTTTGGCCGGGCGTGGTGGCTCACACCTGTAATCCCAGAACTTTGGGAGGCCGAGGCAGGTCGATCACCTGAGGTCAGGAGTTCAAGACCAGCCTGACCAACATGAAGAAACCCTGTCTCTACAAAAAAAAATAATAATAATACAAAAGTTAGCCAGGCGTGGTGGCACATGCCTGTAATCCCAGCTATTCGGGAGGCTGAGGCAGGAGAATCGCTTAAACCTAGGAGATGGACTTTGTGGTGAGCTGAGATTGCACCATTATACTCCAGCCTGGGCAACAAGAGCAAAACTCTGTCTCAAAAAAAAAAAAAAAAAAAAAAGTTTGACAGTTTCTCAGAAAGTTAAAAATAGAGTGACATATGACATAGCAATTCTGTTTCTAGGTATATAACCGAGAGAAATGAATTTATGTTTACACAAAAACTTGTACATAAATGTTTATGGTAGCATTATTCATCATAGCCCAAAATCAGAAACAACCCAAACGTCCATCAACTGATGATGGATAAGCAAAATGTGATATAGTTATACAATTGAATATTATTCAGTCATAAAAAGGAATGAAACGTTGATTCATGCTACAGCATGAGTGAACCTTGAAAACATCAGAAGGCCACATATATGATTGCATTTGTATTAAATGTTCAGAGTAAGCAAACTTTTAGAGACGAAAAGTAGATCAGTGGTTGTCAGGCCTGGATGAAGAGGAGAATGGGTGGTGACTAATGGACATGGGGATTTTTTAAGGTAATTAAAATGTTTTTAATTAGATAATGATGTGCAATTTTGTAAATAAGCTAAAAACCACAGATTTGTGCACTTTAAAAGAGTGAATTTTATGGGCTATGAATTATGTCTCAAAAAAAAATTTATCAGGTTTGCTTTTCTATACAAAAAAGAATTTTTTAATAAAATTGTAAAGAGTTTTACGTAATTAATGCCAGGATTTTCCAAAAAAGTTAATCACAAAAACTGACATAACTGAGATTCACTTTAAAGCTTCACTGTATATTCATGTGAAATGTGCATTGTATGGCACTTCCACCAATCTGAATATGAGAGTGCCAGACGTGAAGTAGCCCATGGTGTATATTTAATGCCCATCTTCTCTGATTATATTTTGAATGTTATTTTCACTTACAGGAGTGAAATAGCCTTTAAAAAGCATTTCAAAGTTTATCTTGCCTCAGAAATGCCAGCTAAGAATATTATGTAATAGCAGAAAGACTATTGCTGTGAAGTGTAATATAAAACTGGACTTGAGACACAACCTGAAATGTACTAGCAGTGTGTTCCTGTTAAAAAAATTATTTGACCTCTCTGAGCCTCAGGTTCTTCATCTGCAAAATACCTAGCAGGTCCGTCGTAAGGATTAAATGAGAGATACCATAGATAAAACAGACTATGCTCTCTGCTTCCCTGCCCTGCACATATCTCACGTTTCTTCTCCCTAGAACACTTCCCACCCCTTAACTCCTCCTGCCTTACACACACACACACACGCTACACAAACCGAGTTAGGTCTCCTTCATATATGTTCCCATTGAACTTGAACCTAGGGATTACCCTATTGAACCATACTCCATTGAATTTTCATGTTTATTTACCAGTTTTCCCCAGAAAACTTCTTCTAGAAAGCAATATTTTATCTACCAATGTATATGCATTACCTAGCATACTGACTAGCTCAATAAATATTTGAATAAATGAATTTTAATAATCTCTAGCATTATACTGGGTTCATAATAGCTCCCTGAAAAGACATAGTGTGCCTGTATTTTGCTTTCTGTTAGAATACAGTCAACCTTAAGTACTTTCTAATTTATAATAGGTGGTGATTTATATGTTAAGTGGAAATGTTTTTTATTATTAGTTATACCTGTGGAATGAAGAGAATGTTTCTTATCTCAGTTGTAATAGCCTACTTGTAGGTCTGTATTTATCTTCACAGTTTACACATTACTTTTTTTTCTTGTAGTATCAAGATATATGTATATTTACTAAGTTTATTTTACATGTGTTTCATGAATATGTAGTTTAATGTTCATATTTCATGACTTTCTTCTCCATCTGATATTATTTAGACTTAGGATGAAATAGTAAGCTTAGGAACAATGCCATAGATTTAAGAAGGCCTATGAAAAGTATAGAAATTAAATCATTCTAAACAGTATAACTGAAATTCGCTCTTGCCATTTTTTATTTTAAATGTACAAAATAACAGGAAATATTTTGGAGTGGAAGGAATGAAAATAAGGGTAGAATGGTGAAAGTGAATTGATATTTTCACTGGAGTTACATATTTTCATACATATACCTATCTAAATTATTTATAAAAGCTTTGCTGAATAAATATAAATTACTAACTGCACAAATATGGGGGAGTAGAAAATGTAGAAGTTTATGTTTATATAAGTCACTAAGAGTGCTTTCTTTAGAGTGGCATAACCATTCTGCTTCTTGCAGGTACAGAGAACTACAGCTTAGTACCGAAAGCAAAGTAACAGAATTTCTCCATCAAATTAAGTTAAAATCTTTTGAAAGTGAGCGTGTTCAACTTCTACAAGAGGAAACGGCAAGAAATCTCACACAGTGTCAATTGGAATGTGAAAAATATCAGAAAAAATTGGAGGTACATGTACAAGCCTTTCTTTCAACATTAGCATGGCATGTAAGCTCTCTAAGTACAAGATTTATATTGAGCTCTATTTCTCCTATAGGTTGTGGCACTACCCTGCATGCAAAAAACACAAGGAAATATGTATTTCAGAAAGATGTATACTGAAAAGTACTGGAATTGTTGGGAAACAAAAAAAGTGAGAAAAGATCTCATTCACAATAGCAACCAAAAATATATATGACTTGGAATATTTTTAATAAGAGCAGTTCAGAATCTATATGAAGAAAACTATAGAACTTCACTGACATATGTGAAATGAATCACCATATTTCTGGGAGGGAATGAAGTATACAGTTTTTCAGTTTTCATCAAATAATATGATATGTTTATGTAACCAAATGCCAGCATATTTTTTAACTGAAAATAATTCTATAGTGCTACTGGAGGGAAAAACAAATACAGAATAGTTAATATTTTAAAAGTGCTTTTTAAAAAGAAGTAATGGAAATATATATCACATTTTAAAGTGTGTTCTGAGGCAATAATAATTAAACTGCACACAAAATTAGTTCACAAATGGTATAAAATGTAAAGCCCCGAAACACATTTACATAAATTTAAGAATTTATACATGGTAAAAGGTCATATTTCAAATCAGTAGAGACAATATGGATTGCACAATAAATGATACTGTGATAATCATTTGAATATTTAGAGAAAGTAGTTGAATCAATACCTCATACCATATATATGTGTACATATATATGTACACACACACACACACACACGCACACACACATATATATGGAGGTAGAAAGCCTCGGACAAGTTTTCAAGCCCTACTGTGTGTGTGTGTGTGTGTGTGTGTGTGTGTACGTACATATATGTGCAAACTATATATAGCTATACAGACACACTATATATATGAAAGTATTAGAAGTAAATACAGATTAACCCGGTGCAGTGGCTCATGCCTGTAAATCTAGCACTTTGGGAGGCTGAAGTGGGTGGATCACCTGAGGTCAGAAGTTCGAGACCAGCATGGCCAACATAGTGAAACCCCTTCTCTACTAAAAAACTGTAAAAATTCGCCAGGTGTGTTGGTGCACACCTGTAGTCCCAGCTACTTCGGGGTTCAGGTAGGGAGGATTGCTTGAGCCCAGGAGGCTGAGGCTGCAGTGAGCTGAGATCACGCCACTGCGCTCTAGCCTAGGCAACAGAGCAAGACTCTGTCAAAAAAAAAAAACTTAAAAAGTAAATACAGATGAAATTATATCTGATGTTTACGTCTGTTAATCTGATGAAAGCAAGGAAAGAAATCATAGGAAAAATAAAACCTGAATTTATTTTAAAAATATAATATTAAAGGCAAAATAGAAACTGAAAAATATTTGTGTTAAATATGAGCAAGGGCCTATGTCCTTAATTTTAAAAGATATTTTATCAAGAGGACATGCCTTCCCCTTCTGCATAAATAAGTGGAAAAAAAGGAATGGACCATTTCCAAGAAAAGAAATGCAAATTACTAATAATAAATGAAAATGGGAATTCTCACCGATAATTACAGAAATATAAATTTAAGGCTGGGCATGGTGGCTCACGCCTGTAATCCAAACACTTTGGAGGCCAAGGTGGGCGGATCACCTGAGGCCAGGAGTTCAAGACCAGCCTGACCAACATGGTGAAACCCTGTCTTTAAATAAATTTAAAAAAAAAAAGAAATATAAATTTAATCTTTTTGGTTATCTTTATATAGGTCTGTGTGTTGTTTTTATAGTGCTGGCAAGACCCTTAAGTGGGAAATCTCATGAGTTAGAAAATGGAACAGCCTTTCTGGACACTGTGGTAATCTATGTTAAAGGACTTAAAAAGTTGACCCAGATTGTGAATTGTAGCTCCAGGCTGACTTCAAGAACAAACCAGCAATCCTGAAAGGACCCATAGACCATGTGAAGGAAACAGACTGCACCTGCAGGACCCGGGAGACACCCCAAATACTCTGGGAGGTAGAAAGCCTCAAACAAGTTTTCAAGCCCTACTCGTTCTTGGCCTGGAAACAGACTGTTGCATGGGCCATTGCATGGAACACAGTGAGAGTGAGATTAGCCCTTCAGTTTTTGTGAAAGCTGGGTGAGGCCAATAACTGCCAACTTTCCCCCACTTCCCTGACAACCTGCATGACTCAGCAGGCAGCCATAATCCTCCTAGGTACACAACTCCTGTGACCTGGGATTCTCACTCCCATTCCCCAAAGCAACTACAGCAAGACCCACCAGGGAGAGTCTGAGCTCTGACACACTTAGCCTCACCCCTACCTGATGGTCCTTCCCTACCCACCCTAATAGCAGAAGACAAAGGACATATAATCTTGGGAGATCTGGAGCCCCACCCACTGCTGGTTCTTCTCCACATAGCTGATGCTTTCTGGAAAGCACCATCTCCTGGCAGGAGCCAGACAGCACAAAAATAGAGCATAAAAACCTCCAAAGCTAAGAACTTTCATGGAGTCCATTGTACCCTCTTCCACCTCCACCTGAATAGGTGCTGGTATCCACGATGGAGAGACTCTATGCAGAAACCCCCAGTACCAACTCAGAGCTGGGTAGACTCTGCTGGGTGGCTAGACCCAGGAGGGAGAGAACAATCACCCCAGTTCAGCTCACAGGAAGCCACATCCACAGGAAAAGGGGGAGAGTACTACATCAAGGGAACACCTCGTGGGACAAAACAATCTGAACAACAGCCTTCAACCCTTGACCTTCCCTCCGACAGAGCCTACCCAAGTGAAAAGGAACCAGAAAACCAACCCTCATCAGAACAAAGCTCGTCAGCACCTTCCAGAAAGTACACTAGTTCACCAGCAGTGGATCCAAACCAAGAAGAAATCCCTGATTTAACTGAATTCAGGAGGTTAGTTATTAAGCTAATAAGGAAGGAACCAGAGAAAGGCAAAGCCCAGTACAAGGAAATTCAAAAAACGATACAAGAAGTGAAGGGAGAAATATTCAAGGAAATAGCTTAAAGCAAAAAACAATCAAAAATTCTGTACACTTTGGACATGCTTTTAGAAATGTGAAATGCTCTGGAAAGTCTTAGAAATAGAAATGAAAAAGTAGAAGAAAGAAATTCAGAGCTCAAAGACAAGGTCTTCAAATTAACCCAACCCAACAAAGACAAAGAAAAAAGAATAAGAAAATACGTACAAAGCCTCCAGTAAGTTTGGGATTATGTTAAACAACCAAACCGAAGAACAATCAGTGTTCCTGAGGAAGAAGACAATTCTAAAAGCTTGAAAAGGTTGTCAGTAAAGCCTGAGTCCTGTCCTCTCACTCTCCTCCCTGGACAGCATGAGCTTCACTACTCGCTTCACCTTCTCCACCAGCTACCGGTCCATGGGCTCCCATCCAAGTGCCCAGCTACAGTGCCAGGCCAGTCAGCAGCGCAGACAGCGTCTGTGCAGGCGCCAGGGGCTCTGGTTCCTGCATCTCCGTGTCTCGCTGTACCAGCTTCTGGGGTGGCGTGGGGGCCAGAAGCCTGGCTGCAAGGATGGCTGGGACTCTGGCAGGAATGGGAGGCATCCAGAACAAAAAGGAGACCATACAAAGCCTGAATGACTGCCTGGCCTCCTACCTGGACAGATTGAGGAGCCTGGAGACTGAGAACTAGAAGCTGGAGAGCAAAATCCTGGAGCATCTGGAGAAGAAGGGACCCCAGGTCAGAGACTGGGGCCATTATTCAGGACCATCAAGGACCTGAGGGCTAAGGTCTTTGTAAATACTGGCCTACAAGCCCAGATTGCTAGCTCTGGGTTGACCGTGGAGGTAGATAGAGCTGGACAAGTACTGGCCCCAGCAGATTGTGGAGAGCACCACAGTGGTCACCACACAGTCCGCTGAGGTTGGAGCAGCTGAGATGATGCTCACAGAGCTGAGAAGTATGGTCCACTCCTTGGAAATTGATCTGGACTCCATGAGATCAACTTGGAGAACAGCCTGGGGGAGGTGGAGGCCTGCTACACCCTGCAGGTGCAGCAGCTCAATGGGATCCTGCTGCACCTGGAGTCAGAGCTGGCACAGACCTGGGCAGAGGGACAGCGCCAGGCCCAGGAGTACAAGGCCCTCCTGAACATCAAGGTCAAGCTGGAGGCTGAGATTGCCACCTACCATCACCTGCTGGAAGATGGCAAGGACTTCAGAATTGGTGATGCCCTGTACAGCTGCAACTCCATGCAAACTATCCAAAAGACCACCACCCGCCGGATAGTGGATGGCAAAGTGGTGTCTGAGACCAACGACACTGAAGTTCTGAGACATTAAGCCAGCAGAAGCAGGGGACCCTTTGGGGAGCCAGAGGCCAATAAAAAGTTCAGAGGTCAGAAAAAAAAAAAACTTGGAAAACATATTTGGGAGAATAATTGAGGAAAATTTCCCTGGCCTTGCTAGAAACCTAGACATGCAAATACAAGAAGCACAAAGAACACCTGGGGAATTCATCACAAAAAGATTTTTGCCTAGACATATCATCATCAGGTTATCCAAAGTTATGACAAAGGAAAGAATCTTAAGAGCTGTGAGGCAGAAGCACCAGGTAACCTATAAAGGAGAACCTATCAGATTAACAGCAGATTTCTCCACAGAAACCCTATAAGCTGGAAGGGATTGGGGCCCTACCTTCAGCTTCCTCAAACAAAACAATTTTCAGCCAAGAATTTTGTATCCAGCGAAACTAAGCATCATAAATGAAGGAAAGATACAGTCATTTTCAGACAAACAGTGAGAGAATTTGCCATTACCAAGCCACCACTACAAGAACTGCTAAAAAGAGCTCTAAATCCATATCAGAACAAAATCTCTTTAAAGCATAAATCACACAGGACCTAAAAAAATAAAAATTAAAAAGGAAAAACAAGAAAAAAAGTACACAGGCACCAAAGAGCATGATGAATGCAATGATGCTTCACATTTCAATACTAGCATTGGATATAAATGGCCTAAATGCTCCACTTAAAAGATAACAGAACCGCAGAATAAGAACTCACCAACTATCTGCTGCCTTCAGGGGACACACCTAACACAAAAGGATTCACATAAAGTTACAGGGATGGAAAAAGGCATTTCGTGCAAATGGACACCAAAAGCAAGCAGGGTAGCTATTCTTATATCAGACAAAACAAACTTGAAAGTAATAGCAGTTAATCTTTCTCAGCAAACTGACACAAAACAGAAAATCAAACACCGCATATTCTCACTCATAGGCGGGTGTTGAACAATGAGAACACATGGACACAGGGAGGGGAGTGTCACACACTGACTGGGGTCTATTGGGGGGTGCTAGGTGAGGGAGAGCAGGGGGTGGAGAGGTTGGGGAGGGATAACATGGGGAGAAATGCCAGATATAGGTGACAGGGGAATGGAGGCAGCAAACCACCTTGCCATGTGTGTACCTGTGCAACAGTCCTGCATGATCTGCACATGTACCCCAGAACCTAAAGTACAATTTTTTTAAAAAGGCAAAAAAATTTTAAAAAGTAACTGGTTAAAAGAGACAAAGAAGGACATTATATAATGGTAAAAGGCCTTGTCAGACAGGAAAATATCACAATGCTAAACATATATACACCTAACACTGGAGCTCCCAAGTTTGTAAAACAATTATTAATATACCTAAGAAATGAGATAGCAACACAATAATAGTGGGGGACTTCATTACTCCACTGACAGCTCTAGACAGGTTATCAAGACAGAAAGTCAGCAAAGAAACAATGGATTTAAACTGTACCTTGGAACAAATGGACTTAACAGATATAAACAGAACATTTCATCCAACAACTGCAGAATACACATTCTATTCAACAGCTCATGGAACTTTCTCCAAGATAGACCATATAATAGGCCATAAAGCAAGCTTCAATAAATTTAAGAAAACTGAAATTATATCAGGCACTCTCTCAGACTACAGTAGAATAAACTGGAAATCAACTCCAAAAAGAACCTTCAAAACCACACAAATCCATGGAAATTAAATAACCTGCTCCTGAATGAGCATTGAGTCAAAAACGAAATCAAGATGGAAATTTAAAAATTGTTTGAACTGAATGACAGTAAAGACACAACCTATCAAAACCTCTGGAATACAGCTAAAGTGATGCTAAGAGGAAAGTTCATAGCCCTAAACACCTACATCAAAAAGTCTAAAAGAGCACAGACAGACCATCTAAGGTCACACCTCAAGGAACCAGAGAAACAAGACCAAACCAAACCCAAAGCTAGCAGAAAGGAAATGACCAAGATCAGAGCAGAACTAAACAAAATTGAAACAAAAAAAGAAATACAAAAGATAAATGAAGCAAAAAGCTGGTTTGAAAAGATAAATAAAATTGATAGACCATTAGCAAGATTAACCAAGAAAAGAAGAGAGAAAATCCAAATAACCTGACTGAGAAATGAAACAGAAGATATTACAACTGACACCACTGAAATACAAAAGATCATTCAAGGCTACTCTGCACATAAACTAGAAAACCTAGAAAAGATGAATAAATACCTGGAAAAATACAACCCTCCTTGCTTAAATCAGGAAGAATTAGATACCCTGAACAGACCAATAACAAGCAGCCAGATTAAAACAGTAATTTTAAAATTACCAAAACCAAATTCCACAAGCAGACGGATTCACAGCAGAATTCCATCAGACATTCAAAGAGAATTGGTACCAACTCTCTTGACAGTATTCCACAAAATAGAGAAAGAAGGAACCCTTAATTCATTCTGTGAAGCCAGCATCACCCTAATACCAAAACTGGGTAAGGACACAACCAAAAAAGAAAACTACAGACCGATATCCTTGATTAACATAGATGCTAAAATCTTTAACACAATACTAGTTAACTGAATCCAACAACATATCAAAAAGATAATCCACCATGACCAAGTGGGTTTCATACCAGAAATGCTGGGATTGTTTAACATACACAAGTCAATAAATGTGATATACCACATAAACAGAATTCCAAACAAAAATTACATTATCATCTCAACAGATGCAGGAAACGCATTCGACAAAATCCAGCATCCCTTTATGATTAAAACCCTCAGCAAAATCAGCATACAAGGGACACATCTTAATGTAATAAAAGCCATCTATGACAAACCTACAGCCCACATAATACTGAATGGGGAGAAGTTGAACAGGAACAAGACAAGGATTCCCACTCTCTCTCACCACTGCTCTTCAACATAGTACTGGAAGTCCTAGCCAGAACAATCAGACAAGAGAAAGAGATAAAGGCATCCAAATCAGTAAAGAGGAAGTCAAACTGTCCCTGTTTGCATATACCATGATTGTTTACCTTGAAAACCCTAAGGACTCCTCCAGAAAGCTCCTAGAACTGATAAAACAATTGAGCAAAGTCTCCAGATACAAGATTAATATATACAAATCAGTAGCTCTTCTGTGCACCAGCAGTGACCAAGTGGAGAGTCAAATCAAGAACTCAACTCCTTATACGATAGCTGCAAAAAAAAATAAAATACTTAGGAATATGCCTAACAAAGGAGTTGAAAGACCTTTACAATTAAAACTACAAAGCACTGCTGAAAGAAATCATAGATGACACAAACAAATGGAAACACATACCATACTCATGGATGGGTAGAATCAATATTGTGAAAATGACCATACTGCCAAAAACAATCTACAAATTCAGTGCAACCCTCATCAAAATACCACCATCATTCTTCACAGAGTTAAGAAAAACAATTCCATCAAAAAGTGGGCTATTGACATGAATAGACAATTCTCAAAGAAGATACACAAATGGCCAGTAAACATATGAAAAAATGCTCAACATCACTAATGATTAGGAAAATGCAAATCAAAATCACAATATGATACCACCTCACTCCTGCAAGATTGGCCATAATCAAAGAATCAAAAAACAGCTGGGTGCGGTGGCTCACGGCTGTAATCCCAGCATTTTGGGAGGCCAAGGTGGGCAGATCACCTGAGGTCAGTTCGAGATTAGCCAAGTCAACATGGTGAAACCCAGTACCTATTAAAAATTTAAAAATTAGCTGGGCATGGTGGCAGGTGCCTGTAATCTCAGCTACTCTGGAGGCTGAAGTAGGAATCACTGGAACACAGGAGGAAGAGGTTGCAGTGAGCTGAGATCGTGCCGCTGTACTCCAACCTGGGCAACAAGAGCAAGACTCCCTCTCAAAAAAACCCAAAAAAACAGATACTGGTATGGATGCAGCAATCAGAGAACACTTCCACACTGCTGGTGGGAGTATAAACTAGTACAGCTGCTATGGAAAACAGTGTGGAGATTCTTTAAAGAACTGAAAGAACTACCATTTGACCCAGCAGTCCCACTACTGGGTATCTACTCAGAGGAAAAGAAGTCATTTTTAGGAAAAAATACTTGCACACACATGTTTATAGCAGCACAGTTCACAATTGCAAAATCGTGGAACCAACCCAGATGCCCATCAATCTAGTGGATAAAGAAACTGTGATATGTATATATCACAGTGTGTATATATGTGTGTGTATATATTTATGATGGAATACTACTCCATAAAAAGAAATGAATTAATAGCATTTGCAATAACCTGGATGAGACTGGAGACCATTACTGTAAGTGAAGTCACTCAGGAGATTGGAGACTGTTATTCTAAATGAAGTAACTCAGGAATGGAAAACCAAACATTGCATGTTCTCATGTGGGAGCTAAGCTATGAGGACGCAAAGGCTAAGAATGATACAGCGGACTTTGGGGACTTGAGGGGAAGAGTGAGATGTGGGCAGTGGACAAAGACTGCAAATATGGTGCAGTATATACTGCTCCTGTGATGGGTGCACCAGGATCTCACAAATGACTGCTAAAGAACTTACTCATGTAACCAAATACCACCTGTACTCCAATAACGATGGCCATGTGGCTTAAGAAAAAAAAAAAGAATTGATTGTTGGCATCTGAGCCTATAGTCTCTGCTTCAGTAGGCAATATGCCAAGGGTGTGATATTAATCTTTCCTCAGCTTTTAAATATTAAGTAAACTCCCAAAATAAAATGGAAAGAAAAAAAAAAAGCTGATCCAGTAATTTTACTTAAAGGAATTTTATCTAAGGAAATAGTAAGTGATACATATAAAGGTTCATATAAATGATACATGTCACAGCATTATTATGTAAAAATTGAAAGTAAATTTCCAACAGTAGATAAAGTTTTCAATTAGCATATTATAAATCGTGTATTTTGCTGTGTCCATGCACTGCATGTTCTGGGTATTTTAGAATTGGGGGAAAGGCTCATTAAAAACATGGAATGGGCCGGGCGCGGTGGCTCAAGCCTGTAATCCCAGCACTGTGGGAGGCCGAGGCGGGTGGATCACGAGGTCAAGAGATCGAGACCATCCTGGTCAACATGGTGAAACCCCGTCTCTACTAAAAAAAATACAAAAAATTAGCTGGGCATGGTGGCGCGTGCCTGTAATCCCAGCTACTCAGGAGGCTGGGGCAGGAGAATTGCCTGAACCCGGGAGGCGGAGGTTGCGGTGAGCAGAGATCGAGCCATTGCACTCCAGCCTGGGTAACAAGAGCGAAACTCCGTCTAAAAAAAAAAAAAAAAAAAAAAAAAAACATGGAATGAAGTTATGAAATTAGTATGGTCTTGACTGTGGTTTACATGTTCAGCGAAAATCATCAGCATACATAGAAAAACGTTTGAAGGAAATATATCCAATTTTTTTTTTTTTAAGACAGTCTCTCGCTCTGTCTCCCAGGCTGGAGTACAGTGTCGCAGCCTCGGCTCACTGCAACCTCTGCCTTCCCAGTTTAAGCCATCCTCTCACCTCACCCTCCCAAGTAGCTAAGATTACAGGCGTATGCCACCACGCCCAGCTAATTTTTTTGTATTTTTAGTAGAGATGGGGTTTCACCATGTTGGCCAGACTAGTTTCAAACTCCAGACATCAAGTGAGCCCCCTGCCTCAGCCTCCCAAAGTGCTAGGATTATAGGCGTGAGCCACCACACCTGGCCAAATATATCCAGATATTAAATGGTATGATTATGGGTGATTTTTATTTCTTCATTCTCCCCACTAGGCGAAGGCCTTTTTAAAAATATGTTCCTAGGTCTCAGCCAGAGTCTGGCACATAGTTAATTGAATGGATAGTATGCAGTACTTTCTAACTGAGCATCTGTTAGGCGTAAGCACTGTGCTGGGCCTGATTACACACACAAATTTTAAGAAATGATTCCTATCTTCAGGAAACTAAGAATTTTGAGCAGGGCTTTGAATAGAGCTTCCTGTAATGATGGAAATGTTTTAATCTGCACTATCCAGTTCAGTAGCCACTCACCACGTGTGGCTATTTAGCACTTGTGGCTGTTTGGTGTTTAGGAACCAAGCTTCTTAATTAAATTAAATTAAATCTAAAAGTAGTGGCATATAGCTAGTGGCTCTGGTATTGGACTGCATGCTCTACACATTCTTACTGTTGGGCAGTGGTAGGATTTGAAAACTTTTCTCCTTAGTTTTATCATTTAAAAAAAAAGAAAACAAGCTCTTTTCTACCCAAATAGAATTTCTTCTAGCAATATTGGGTAGGGATTGGCCTGTGGGCTTTAGCCTCAGCAGACCTAAGATTTGAACCCAGTTACTCATCACTCTCTGGATAAATTACTCATTTTCTTTGGAAATAATAACAATAGCAACTGCTTCAAAATGTTGTTATAGAGAATCCGTTTGGCTCACATAAAACAACCATTTATGCTCAGTACCAGTTCGTAGAAGTCCTCAAAATATTGTTTTGGATGCCATAGAATTTTGTTTTAGTTAAAGTTAGGAAATGCTAGGAAAATGAAATATCCTTTCCCAAAAGATAATTATTTGTTGGATAAAAGATAATTTTTTTCACTTTTCAGACCCCACAATAGTGTGCCCACTAATAAACTCAAGCATTATACTCTTCCGGTTTTCCTTTCTGCATGTGAAAGTTTCTTTTACAGTTACAAAAATATGAAATTATAGGCCATTAACAGAAACTAAAATGCAAAGAAACTGAAAGTTATTAAAGTAGAAGCCTTTCTCAATTGAAAATCGGATATTAAAGTATTTTCCCCCAACTTATAATGCAATTCAATTACAGGATAAATATCACAAAATACAACTGGTTTGTCTTTAATCTGGAAATAAATGTATTGCATACGTTTGTCATTTATCCAAAATGTTTCTATCTTTTTTTTTTGAGACAGAGTCCCACTTTATCACCCTGGCTGGAGTGCAGTGACGCTATCTCGGTTCACTACAACCTCCACCTACCAAGTTAAAGTGAGTCTTGTGCCTCAGCCTTTCAAGTAACTGGGACTATAGGCACGTGCCACCAAACCTAGCTAATGTTTATATTTTTAGTAGAGATGGGGTTTCACCGTATTAGGCATGCTGATTTCAAACTCCTGACCTCAGATGATCCACGTGCCTCATGCTCCCAAAGTGCTGGGATTACAAGCATGAGCCACTGCGCTCAGCAAAATATTTCTTTTTTAATGGTATTCATTTGATATTTTAAGACCACATAATATGGAAAATACACTTATAGTACTAGGTGACAGTATCCCTTTACACAGCTATATATACTAGATATTTTTTTTTAATTTATAAGGTAAAAATAAAAGATTTCAAAGTTAAGGGATTGTTAACAAACCAGCCTTAACTCATTTTAATATTTTATTTCTACCTTTTTATTCTAGAGAAGTTATATTATTTAATATCGCACAACTAGTAGGTGACTAAACTGTGATTAGACCTCAACACCTGACCAACCTCACTTTAAATCCCATACTTTTAACCACCACAATATTTAATAATATTTATAATCTCTCCAAGATTGCACTTCTGAAAAGTACCCTGATTAGTGAAACTAAAGGGTCTCGGAAAATAAAGCCTTAGTGAAAAACATAAAAGTGTATTAAATATATATGTATGTTTAGAAAGACATAAGCCAGATTTGTAGATGGTGTCTGTCTACGGAAGCAAATCAATGTTCAGTATTTAAAACCCTAAAGATGTTGTCCCATTTTATTCCTTCTCTGCTCTCCAAAGGAATTTATATGGAGAGTGAGGGATAATGTTTTGTTTACTTTTGGGGAAAGTTTTGCTGAAAATTGAAGGAATGACCTGAAGTGAGTTAAGGAAAATTACATTGTAATTTCTGCTCATTAAAAACTATAAATAGGTCCTTTTCCCTTTTTTCACATCACAAAAAACATATACCTTTTTTTTTGGCTTGAGACGGAGTTTTGCTCTTTCACCTAGGCTGGAGTGCAGTGGAGTAACCGTGGCTTACTGCAACCTCCACCTCCTGGGTTCAAGAGATTCTTCTGCCCCAGCCTCTCTACTAGCTGCTATCTCACAGGTGCCTGCTATCACACTCCAACTAATTTTTGTGTTTTTAGTAGAGATGGGGTTTCACCATGTTGGCCAGGCTGGTCTCCCAGCCCATAATCATACACATTTTTTTTTAAGTATATGTGTGCCGAAGCGAGCACAATCAAACACATTTTATATGGTGAACTTTATGTCATTAGGGAAAATAGTTGTCTTTAAAAGTGTTTAATTGTAAAGAATTCATGATAATTATATTAGTAGAACCCTATTTGCATGAGCTGTTTCATACAGAATTGTCATATAATTATATTTCTTATAGTAGCAATAGTACTTTTCAATACTTAACTATATTCTACATACTCAGCTAAGCACTGTAAATTTATCCTCTCATGTAATTCTTTCAACAATGTTTTAAGGTAGGCCTATAAAGAATAAGTAATTATGTACGATCACAGCTAGTAAGTGTCAAAACCATATTGAAATCCAAATCTTTCTGTCTCCAAACCATATTCTTCACTGTAGTAGTCTGTTGCCTCTCAGGAAACAGTATATTACTTATGCTGTGTTAGGAAGCGGGTGTAATCCACTCCATAATTTAGTCTGTAATAGTAAGGAAATGTTCTAGATAATTGGAACTTAAGCATCAAAACATTTCTTTAACACTAGAGGCATCTCTTTTCTTAGTTTATTTATTGTTGTCATCATGGAGTTTGCTTCAATGAATTATCATTGGAGTGTAGGATTTTTTGCTTATATACAAAATGACTCCAATTTCCATGCTTTTTGCATCTCATTTTTAATGTGTTTTAATACTTACTTTCTTCACAAAGGCATCTTCTGATACAGCCTCAAGTAGCACTTCACATTTACCTTATGATTTGCTGCTTTAAATGTATGACTGTTCAGAAAACCAGAAATGTTATTAATATCATAGTAAGAGTAGATTCAATAAGCTCTGATGGAAAATTGAAGGACTTATTGTCAGTTTATCGTTTTTACAAACAGCTTTGTAAGCCTCTCTCAAATAGCTTTGATTGCCAAATAAATGACCTCTGTGTAAATATGACATTGTATTTTTTTAATTCTAACAAGCAAATGCTATTACTCCTGTAATTATTCCTAATTTTAAATTTATTTTTTATTCAGCTTATAAAATAAGGATAAGGTGCTTCATAATTTTCAGTTAAAAACAATTGAATTATTTACCTTAGAGATAAATAAGTTTAATTTCCTCATTAGTCATCTTAATTGAGCTACTTTCTCTTAATATTTAAATAATAAAAAGGAAAAAAAAGCCTTATGTATGTCTTTGCATCATGTTTTTGTCTTAACTGTGCACCTATTAATTCTGCCTTTGTAATTGTTCTCTTTCACTATTAGGTTTTAACCAAAGAATTTTATAGTCTCCAGGCCTCTTCTGAAAAACGCATTACAGAACTTCAAGCACAGAACTCAGAACATCAAGCAAGGCTAGACATTTATGAGAAACTGGAAAAAGAACTTGATGAAATAATAATGCAGACTGCAGAAAGTAAGTCTCCCCCCACAAACATACACAACGTTTTTTTTTCTGGCAACAAAAGAAGCCTGACATTATTTCTAAAAGTATCTTGTGACCAGGCACAGTGGCTCATGCCTGTGATCGTAGCACTTTGGAAGGCCAAGGTGGGCGAATCACTTGAGATCAGGAGTTCAAGACCAGCCTGGCCAACATGATGAAACTCCGTCTCTACTAAAAATACAAAAAAAAAAAAAAAAAAAAAACTAGTTAGACATGATGTCGGGTGCCTGTAATCCCAGCTACTCCAGAAGCTGAGGCAGGAGAATTGCTTGAACCTGGGAGGCAGAGGTTGCATTGAGCCTAAATCACGCCACTGCACTCCAGCCCAAGCAACAGAGCAAGACTCTGCTCAAAAAAAAAAACAAGAGAAAGAATAAAACTACTTTGGTATATTTTGTTAAAATATAATTGGTGACCATTTCTAAATAAAATTCTATATTTCAAATATTAGTTCTTCTCTTCGTCACAGAAATCGAAGTCAAAAAAACAAACAGGTTAAATATGATAGCTTTTATCTTTTTTATTTTTTATTTAATTTACTTATTCCAGAATTATTAAGTATTTACATCTGTCAGGAACTGGGGATTAGGAGTTCATGGAAATAATTCCTGCCTCAAGGGATTTCTAGTCTAATCTACTGTGAGAGATGAACGTAATAACAAATAATTAGAGTAGCAAGATAAATGCTATAAGCATCATTTAGTATCAGTGGAAATACCAAAGAGATCATTAATTAATCCCACCTTGGAGGCGAGGAATATCTAAGAGGGGAGATACACTGGAATGAGTCTTATTTTTGAGGGGGAGTGGGGATGGACTTTTGCTCTTTTTGCCCAGGCTGGAGTTCAGTGACACTATCTTGGGCTCACCACAACCTCTGCCTCCCAGGTTCAAGCGATTCTCCTGCCTCAGCCTCCCAAGTAGCTGGGATTACAGGCATGCACCACCACATCCAGCTAATTTTGTATTTTTAGTAGAGATGGGGTTTCTCCATGTTGGTCAGGCTAATCTCGAACTTCGGACCTCAGGTGATCCACTTGTCTCGCCCTAAAATGCTGGGATTGCAGGCATGAGCCACTGTTCCCAGGCTTGGAATGAGTCTTAAAGTACAAATAGAAATTCATTTGATGTCTTGTATTATAACCTTTGATCTTTAATTTCTATCTTCCTTTTTTTCTCTTTTTTCCCTCATGTTACCATCCTGTCTTATCCCTAACATTAATAAATATTTTAAATTAACATTTCACCATTGGCTGTGATGTTTGCTCCAGTGCATTTTTTGTGTTCAAAAGTCATATAACCATGGCATTCTTATAAAAATGGGTTTAAACTTCAGTTGAGGTTGAATTTGAATCTAGGTAGGGTTCTAATTATTTTAGAATTAAAATCTACATTTTAGAATTATTTCATTTCTAAAATATTTATTTTAGAAATAAATATTATAAATATTTCTAAAATATTTATTTCATTTTAATTCTAATTATTTTAGAATTAAAATCTACATTTTCACATAAGTACTATGTTTTATTTGTAGAGCAGTGTAAGAAAAACTTTTCTTTCTTTCCTATCATTGTCTTATTTCCCATTTCTAAGGTCAGTGTCGGATGACCGCAATACTTTTTAAATTTATTTTCAGTTTCTTCACTGGAGTCAAAGTAATCTTTGTAAAATTCAAATTTTCCTTTCATATGCCTGCTTTAGTGACTTTTATTGTCTTCATTAAGACAATAAAGTCAAATTTTTTACATGAATTTTTAGATTAGACTCGTGTTTATCTTTCTACTTTTCATATCTTGCCATTCCCCTCCATGTCTTATTATTGTTTTGAAAGTTTCATACTCTTTCTCCATAACTTTGCATATGTCCTTTTGTCTAAACAAATTAGGAATAGAAGGGAACTTCCTCAGTCTGAAAAAGGGCATTTACAAAAACCAATAGCTAAAATTGCACTTGATGGTGAAATATTGAATACTTTTCCCATAAAGGGGGAGGGTAAGACAAGGATTCGTATTTTCATGGTTTATATGACTTGTATTAAGCACTGTATTTGAATTCCTAATCTGTGAGATAGGATAAGATAGAAAATATATAAAAATCAGAAAGGAATACTAATGTATTTTCAGATTAGAAAACAAGCACTAAAACTGATAAGTGAATATAGCAGAACGTAAAATCATTACCCAAAATATACTAGAAGTGAACAATTAGAGAAATAAGTAGCATCAAAAAACACAAAATACTTAGGAATAAATTTAAGCCAAAAAACCCTAGAGGACATTGCTAAGATAAATTAAAGGAAGCCCCCCCACACAAAAAATCACGAAATATATTGTGAGTTCTATCAGTTCGGTGTTCTTTCAGTCATAATGGCAGCAGGCTTTTTTGCATTTCATTCATATGGAATGCAAAGGACTAGAATATCCAAAGCAATCTTGAAAAAACTTGAAGCCCTGTGTGGTGGTGCACTCCTGTAGTCCCAGCTACTCAGGGGGCTGAGGCAGGAAGATTGCTTGAGCTTAGAGGTTAAAGCCTGTTGGGTGCTATGATCATGCCTGTGAATACCCACTGGACTCCAGCCTGGGCAACATAGTGTGACCTTCTCTTCCCCACAAAAAATGAACAAGTTGGAAGATTTGCATTACCTGTTTTCAATACTTACTATAAAGCTTCAGTATCAGGCTAATAGAGCACTGGCTTAAGGAAAGACAAATACAGAAATGAAACGAACTAGAAAACCCAGAAATAGATCCATACTTAAATAGCAATTTCATTTTTAACAAAGGCAACAAAGCAAACAAATGGAGAAAGGAAAGTTTGTTTAGTAAATGGTGCTAAAAAATTGGACATCTTTATGGAAATAAACTTCCATATACCAATATTAATCTGAGATAATACCTAAATGGAATAGCTAAAACTATAAATATGTAACAAAAAATAGGTGGGTATTTTTGCAACTTGGAGTACTTAAGACTTTTTTTGACATGGCCCTTGAAAGTAATTATCATAAAATAAAAACTGTTAAAGTAGATGTCATCAGAATTTAAAACTTTCATTCTTCAAAAGACATCATTAAGAAACAGCCAAGCCACAGACTCAAATAACCACAATTTTGTATCTGACAAAGAAATGGTATCCAAAGTAAGAAAACATTGAGGAGAAAATATTCACGAAACATAGATTAGACAAAAAAATTATATCCAAGTATGGTGGGCTGAAAAACATCCTTCTAGAGATGTCCATGTCCTGTTGGGCATTGCGGCTCATGCCTGTAATTCCAGCACTTTGGGAGGCCAAGGCAGGTGGATCACTTGAGCTCAGTTCAAGACCAGCCTGGGCAACATGGTGAGACCCCATCTCCAAAAATAAATAAATAAAGTTGTCCACGTCCTATTCTTTGGAACCTCTGAAAGCTGGAAAAGGCAAGGAAACAGATTTACCATAGAGCCTCCAGACAGAACCAGCCGTACAAAGCATTGACTTCAGACCGGTAAGACTTGATTTTTGGACTTATGACCTCTGGAACTATAAAATAATAAATTTGTATTGTTTAAAACATAAAGTCTGGCAACCTGTTACAGTACCAGTAGGAAATTAATATACCAGAATATATATTTAAAAATTCATATAACTCAGTGATTTTTTTTAAAAAAAAGACCCATTTAAAACATGGGCAAAAAGTTTAAACAAACACTTCACAAAAGGAAGATATGTGAATGGCAAATAAGCATAATAAAAGTATTCAACATTACTAGACATGAGGGAAAAGCAGATTAAAAGCCCAGTGAGATACCACTGTATACCCACAAGAATGGCTAAAATTAGAAAGACTGACTACCAAATGTTGGTGAGAAGTGGAGCAACTGGCAGTTTCTTACAAAATGATCAACAACCTAATCCGTGATCCAGCAGTTCCCTTGCTTACCCAAGAGAGAAGAAAGCATATGCACCTAAAAACATTTCCACTAGAATGTTCGTAGGAAATTCATTTGTAACAGCCAAAAACTGACAACAGCCCAGGTGTTTATCTCAAAGGAAAATGGCTAATCAAACCATTATGCACTCATGTAGTAGAATGAATTTTCTCCTCACTTAAAAGAAACAAACAATTGACTTACTCAACAACATGGAGGAATCTGAAAAACATACTTAGTGTAGGAAGCCTTTCTGGAAAAAGTTCATACTATGTGATTAAATTGATATAAAGTTCTTGAAAAGGTAGAAGTAATCTATGATGAAAAAAATCAAGGGTTAGGGCATAAAAAAATTTTAAGTATTTTAAAAAGAAAATCACAACTGTAGTTGTCTCTAAAAGATGATTGTCACCAAGAATTAACTTAGAAAAGTGACATGACGGACCTTTGCAGGATGTTCAGATGTTCTGTATATGTTGATAAGGTTTGTGCAACACGTGTGTATACATTTCAAAACTTGTTGAATGATAGACTTAATAAAATTTATACATCATGACAGTTACAAATCTTATTATTTAGAAAAGAACTGAATAAATACTGAACTGTAATTGATGATTTGCATGTTAAACTGTTGAGGAGTGAAGTGTGCAAATGTCCGAAACTTTCTTTGAAATGCATTTAAAAAAAAAACAGATTCATGGAAACAGGGATGGATATGTGTGTAATAAACACATAGTACAATGTTTGATTTAGAATCCAGATGTCAGAGCCAGGCACAGTGGCTCACACCTTTAAACCCAGCACTTTGGGAGGCCAAGCAAGACGATTGCTTCAGCCCAGAAGTTTAAGGCCAGCCTGGGCAACATGGCAAGACCCCCTCTCTAGAAAAAATTAAAAAATGAACCAGGCATGGTGGTGCCAGCTACATCAGAGAGTGAGGCGGGAGGATTGCCTGAGCCCTGAGCATCAAGGCTGCAGTGACCGTGTACATGCCATTGCACCCCAGCCTGGGCAACAGATTGAGACCTTGTCTCAAAAAAAAAATTCCAGATGTTGAGTATAGGGATGTATACTGTACAGGTTTTTTCCGTGTGCCCATGTGTATAAATGCTTTCTTAAAAGCTTCCAAAGAAATAATACAGAAATTAATTTTTGTTCTGTCTAAACCAACTTCAAATAAAATAGACATACTGTAAGATCAATAACTTCCAGTTCTCTGTCCATTCACATTGGAAATTAGAATACATCTTATCCTTATTTAATGAATACTTAATGATTAACCAAAATTTCAAAGAAATGAGCACAGACTTTTTTTTATTACTATATTGTTTACGATGTTCAAAGGCTTGCCACTTAATTGAGAATTTCAGCTGACATGAAGAATGATAGGCTTCATTTATTAAGGTGTAACCACAGCACATTATCCTATTTATACTTACATTGCTTTCTGTAATCAAATAAGTATTATTTGGATATTTGAGGAATTTAGCTTTCAAAGATTGCAAGTTGTTGAAAGTACATATATTGCCTAAAAACTAAATAAACTCAAATTAGAAAAAAAAAAAAAAAAGAACACCCTACATTTCTAGTTGTTAAATTCAGTTACCTGCTACACATCCTCATTCTACGTAGAACCTCCACTAGGCATTTGTCTAATTTCTCAGAACTCTCTTCTCTTTGCTTCTTGAATCATCTGCCTTTGATTGTTTATTTTCCATCGCTTAACTATTTTCTGGATAATCTTATCCCTTTCCACAACTTCAGTTACTATCAATAGACTAAATTTCTATAGTTAGAGACAGGGTCTCACTCTGTTGCCCAGGCAAGAGCACAGTGGTGCGATCATAGCTCACTGAAGTCTCAAACTACTGGGCTCAAGTGATCCTCCTGCCTCAGCCTCC
The DNA here is from genome assembly GCF_001604975.1 of Cebus imitator. Lineage (NCBI taxonomy): Eukaryota > Metazoa > Chordata > Mammalia > Primates > Cebidae > Cebus > Cebus imitator. Next base: position 8,361,972 of record NW_016107344.1, read on the forward strand.
CAGGTAACTGGGACTACAGGCACATTCCATCTTGCCTAATTACTTTTTGTAGGGACAGGGTCCCACTGTGTTGCCCAGACTGGTCCGAAACTCCTGGCCTCAAGGAATCCTCCTGCTTTGGCCTCCCAAAATGCTAGGATTATAGGTATGAGCCACCATGCACATCTAAAAATTTAACATTATTTGCATTTCCTCTTTCTTCCCTGAAACTTACTAATTTTCCTGTACAAGTTGCTCTCTGTATTAGCAGATTCTGCATCTCAGATTTAATCAACTATGGATTGAAAATATTGGGGAAAAAACAATAACAATTTAAAAAGTGCATCTTTTTAAATATAACAACTGTATATACAGTATGTACATTGTGTTAGGTATTACAGGTGATCCATACATGTTTAAAATGTATCGGAAAGTGTACATATGTTATATACAGATACATACCATTTTATATACAGGCTTAATCATCTGTGGAGTTTGGTATCCTCAGAGTTCCTAGAACCAGTCCCCCAGGGATACCAAAGGTCGACCAACTGTGCTTTTCTTCTGTTAGTAAACTTGAATCACTCTACTAGCTTTCACCAATCTTTATTCCTCCTTCATTCTATCTAGAGTGCCTCATCTCACTCCCACACCTGCTCGATTGTCTAGAATCCAAGTTCTTTTCTCCACTGCTGTTATGGATTAGGTCTCAACTATTATTATTATAACTTGTTAGGAATTCTCCGGGCCACTATTCTAAGCCATCCTCTTTCGCATTATTGGAGTTTTTAAAATAATGTCTGTATCAGTAACAAAAATCAATTGGTCATGTCACCACCTTGTATTACAGTTTTTTATTGACTGTAGAATAAAATCCAGACTACTTAGCCTGGCAAACAAGACTTTAGTATCATTCACTGTTGAAACTAAGTCTACCTTTCTGCTACCACCATTTTCCAGACCAAATTCAGCCACTATCCTCACAGTTACTAAAACTTCACATACCTTGCAAGTCTATGCTTCTGCACACGCACTTCTCTTCTGTTCCTTCGCTGAATCTCTTATCTCCTCATACCTACCTTATACCTTGTACCATGGGAAATAGTGGCACTCAGATGCAGTTGCTCTGTGCTCTGCTTCTAAGACACGTTGTTCACATCTCTTTAGTAGCATTTACCACGTTATATAATACATTGTTTCTGTAATTAATCCCTGCTAGAATAGTTATCCTATGATTTATTAATCCATTCAGTATTAAACTCATATTTAGCATGTCCATTAATATCTGACCAATGGATTTTTGAGATGTGAACTAAATTTACTCCTCTATCCCCTGAATTTAGAACTGTTAAGGGGAGACAAGCGTCAGTTACAAGGTACCTCCCTTTGTTGATCTGAACATCAACAGCAGTGAAGGCAAGCAGAAAAAGCGAGGCGGCAGTGGTGGGTTTGGCTACCAGAAAGCCAAAAAAGTTGAGAAGTCCAAAATCTTTAAACATGTTAGCAAGAAATCATCCAATAGAAGGCAGTTCTCTCACTAAAAACATGCTTTTCTTTTTTTTTTTTTTTTTTTTTTTGAGACGGAGTTTC
>NW_016107344.1:8363565-8368655 GCF_001604975.1 Cebus imitator
CGCGATCTCGGCTCACCGCAACCTCCGCCTCCTGGGTTCAGGCAATTCTCCTGCCTCAGCCTCCTGAGTAGCTGGGATTACAGGCACGTGCCACCATGCCCAGCTGAATTTTTGTATTTTTAGTAGAGAGGGGGTTTCACCGTGTTGACCAGGATGGTCTCGATCTCTTGACCTCGTGATCCACCCGCCTCAGCCTCCCAAAGTGCTGGGATTACAGGCGTGAGCCACCGCGCCCGGCCATGCTTTTCTTTCATCTTGAATAACTTTGTCCTGAAGTGATTTAACAGAATTTTTGTAGCCTTTAGAATTTGGACTTATCTAACAAGAGTATAAATTGACTTGAGTTGTAAGCACTGAGCACTGTTACTTCTATCAAGTCTCGCTTTTATTTTTGAGATGTAAAACAGGCTTTATTTTCTTGGTTGCCCAAAGGCAGAGCAAGGACTGTCTGGTCTTTCTTATGATTATATATTTTAATTTTAAATATCTCTCCCTCAAACACACAAATGTATGTTACTGTTTTAATACTTTTTGTACCTTTAAAATAATAATAATGAATATTGTCTTAATTTAAAAATCATTATCAAGAAGAGAATTAATGACTTTGATGTAATTTTTTTGTTATATATTACATATTTCATGCAAAAACCTTTGAATCCTTCAGAATAATATAGGTATTATTATACTTTTTAACAGGAAGATCTAACGTGATATGATGTGCAATCGCTTATACATTTCAAAAATAAATGAAGCAAATTCAAGCAAGGATATACTTTTAAGAAACATGCTTCTACTTACAAATGGGCTGTTTAAGATTACTATAGCCCTTTCAAATGTTTTTATGCTCCCTAATTCATTATTATAACCTCTTTTATTTTCACTACTACCATGTTTTTTAAAGGAAAAAAGTTATTTCATATTATACACTTCAATGTTTTCCAGTTGAAAATGAAGATGAGGCGGAAAGAGTTCTTTTTTCCTATGGCTATGGTGCTAATGTTCCCACAACAGCCAAAAGACGACTAAAGCAAAGGTAAAATCAGTATATATTTATTTTATTTATCTATTTAAGCTAAATGTAATTACATTTGCGCTTTCTGATAGTGTACTGGGTTCAGTGGCAAAGTCCTTTATTCTTACTATGCATAAATATTAAATTTCTCACAAAATAAAACAGTAAGTAATAATCATATATTTCATATATATTTAAATGAATTTAATGGTTTGTAGAATAGACGTGTATGTTAGAATTTCTGTAGAATTAGATTTGATGATAAGGACCTTGTTTTTATTTTCACATTAATTTCAGATGAGCTACAAATGCTTTATATCAACAGTATTCAGATTAAAATTCATTATGCTTCTTTTTTCTTTCTCTCTTTTTTATTCACCTGCCTACATTCCTTGACATACATGTTATGGAAAGTGACATGGAATTAATGCATATGTTGTGATTGAAACTATAAAAGGCTTTGTGAAAACCAAGACAATTTGGAAGATCCACTAGTTATCTTGCGAAATACTGCTTAAAAGTACAGGCAGCCCTCTATATCCATGGGTTTTGCATGTGTGAATTCAACCAACCGCTGACGAAAATATTTGAGAAAATAGTGGATGGTTGCATCTGTGTTAAACGTGTGCAGACTTTTTTTCTTGTCATTACTCCTTAACACAGTACAGTTATTTACATAGCATTTACATTTTGTTAGGTATTATAAGTAATCTAGAGATCATTTAAAGTATATGGGAGGGTATGCATGGGTTATATGCAAATATTATACCAATTGTATATAAGGTACTTGAACACTCATGGATTTTGGTATCCACAGAAGTTAGGGAGTGTACACTGGAATCAGTCATTCCACAGATACCAACAGACAACTGTACACTAACAGAAAATTGTACCTATATTAATCGGATTTCCAGTTGACCTGCCTGATTTTTATTCCTAACTCCTCTGTCTCACCAAAATATATCCTATTTGCAAAAACATCTCACTGCCCCATTCACTACCACATCAAATCCATCAAATCTGAATGTTTCTTTTAGACTTCCAAGCGCCTCCATAATATAGCCCTGCCTCTCCAGCCTTATTTGCCTCTCTACCCAAAATGTGGATGGATGTACCTCTCTATTTCTCTGCCTATAAAACATCTGTTTTCTCTATACCACACAGTAGAGCATTTGTCTGATCTCATTAGCTATCATTTTCTGTGTAATTTACCTATCTAGATGGAAAGTTCTTCAAGGTCAGCAACTGCATCTTTTTTTTTTTCCTTGAGACGAAGTCTCACTCTGTTGCCCAGACCCTGAGTGCAGTGGCACAGTCTAGGCTCACTGCAACCTATCTCCCAGGTTCAAGCAATTCTCCTGTCTCAATCTCCCAGGTAGCTGGGACTGTAGGCGTGCACAACCACACCCAGCTAATTTTTGTATTTTTAGTAGAGACAGGGCTTCACCATGTTGGCCAGGCTGGTCTCAAACTCCTGGCCTTAAGTGATCCACCCTCCTCAGCCCTCCAAAGTGCTGGGAACACAGGAGTGATCCACCACGCCTGGCCTAGCAACTACATTTTTTTTTTTTTTTTTTTTTGAGAAGAGTCTCACTGTGTTGCCCAGGCTAGAGGGCAGTGGCACGATCTTGGCTCACTGCAACCTCCACCTCCCAGATTCAAGTGATTCTCCTGTCTCAGCCTCCCGAATAGCTGGGATTACAGGCATGTGCCACCATGCCCAGCTAATTTTTGTATTTTTAGTAGAGACTGGGTTTCACCATATTGGCCAGGCTAGTCTCAAACTCCTGACCTCAAGTGATCTACCCGCTTTGGCCTCCCAAAGTGCTGGGATTACAGGTGTGAGCCACCGTGCCCTGCCAACTACATCTTATTCTTTTTTCTTTCTCACTGTCTCAGTGCAGGGTACCTAGTAAAATTGTTTCTTCATCTGAGCATTTGAGAATTCAAAGCTGCTTTTTTTCACATGAACTGATTTAGACATTTAGAGACATTATACACAAAGAAAAACCATCTTAACTCTGATACTCGTGTGGAAACTTTTAAGTGATGTCTCAGAAAATAGAATATCTGTATGGCTATCTAAAATGATGTATCCTCATTCATATAGTGGTGAATGTAAAAAAAAAAAGTGATGTAGGATATAGACCACTTTATGAAAAGCAAGGAAGAGATGCCTAGAACTTAACGGCTCTTACCAGTTAAACTTAAATATATGCCAAATTTTGATCAAGGCTATATGAATAGAAAGTATCAATTTGTAATTGGAATGTTTTAATTCTGTCTGGTGAGGATTCAGATATTTCTAAATAATGTATTATTTTTAAAAATCATTCTCATTCCCATTTTCTCCAAAAGTCACAATAGGTAACCTAGGATACTTTATAATTTTCAGCATATCTTTTTCTGAATCTGATGTTACCTAAGGAAGAATAGAACATAGCTTCGTGGGTAAGAGATTTATCAGTGGCAAATGATAGGCAAAATACTAAAAACTGAAATTTAAAGGGAAAAGTCACATTCTTTTCTTTATTTTGGCTTCTGAATCTTTCAAAAGAATCTTGGTTACAAGAAAAAATAGGGTCAGATGCGGGGACTCACGCCTGTATTCCCAGCGCTTTGGGAAGCCAAGGAAGGCAGATTGCTTGAATCCAGGAGTTTGAGAACAGCCTGGGCAACACAACGAAAACCCATCTCTACAAAAAATACAAAAACTTAGCTGAACGTGGGGACATGTGCCTGTAGTTCCAGCTACCCTACCCAGGAGGCTAAGGTGGGAGGATCACCCGAGCCCATGACATCCAGGCAGCAGTGAACTGTGATTGTCCCCCTCCACTTCAGCCTGGGTAACAGAGTGAGACCCTGTCTCTAAAAAAAAAAAAAGAAAGAAAGAAAGAAAGAATTTTAGTATTGGAAGTTTGCTTTTCTTAGCCCCAAATGCTGAGTTTTTTCAAAATTGCAATTATTTCTGTTGTATCTTACCATTTTTTTAAGAATTTTGAAAAGTAAAGGTTGGCTTTTAATATAAAGTGAAAATTTAAGGAACCACAACTGATTCATATTCTAAATAATGTTAACTGTCCAAATATTCTAAAGATTCTATCACTGAGCTATCTATGTGCCTTGAACATGTGCCTAATGGGCATGCTATAAATACCCCTGGCCAGCTGGTGCCAGGCATTCTTCTCATGGTGAGCCAGAGGGTTATTTTGAGGAAGTGCTTCTCAGGTCATCTAAGCTGAATGACAGGAAAGTAAGGCTAGATATCTAAAGAAAACATTTATGCATTCCTTCATGCATTCAACAACTTTTATTGAGTGCTTACTGTATGCACAAAATTGATCAGCAAACTGAAGATCCCAGTTTAGAGTCTGACACATTTCTGAAGTTTGCAAAGTCCACATTTAAATTTATAATGGATATTTGTAAAGAAGGCAGTTGGCTTTTTGCTCTTTTTATGTTTATTTGAGATAAAAACAGTGTAATCTTTGAGAGAATTATATTTAATCCTTCACATTTGAAATTAAAGGATTGGAGCCAGACGTAGTGGCATGCACCTGTAATCCCAGCTCCTGGGGAGGCTGAGGCAGAAGGATCACCTGAGACCAGGAGTTTGAAGCTGTAGTACACTGTAATTGCACCTGTGACTAGCCACTGCACTCCAGCCTGGGCAAACATAGAGACTCCTATCTATCAAAAAAAGAAAAGAAAATCAATGGAAACTTAAGGTGAATGATAATTCAGTCAGAACAGTAAATGAAATATTTGCAAAGTATAGTTTTCATTGTGCATCAGCCTATACCAAAATATATTAAAGTTTCCAGGTACTACACAATAGATTCCATTCATATTAAATTTGATTTAAAATCTTATGTATTCAACAACCAGAATTAGATATTTTAGGGTAACATTCAATTGGAGGGAGGTTTTTGATTTAGTATAAAAGTAATGCCTGTTTTGGCCGGGCGCGGTGGCTCAAGCCTGTAATCCCAGCACTTTGGGAGGCCGAGGCGGGTGGATCACGAGGTCAAGAGATCGAGACCATCCTGGTCAACACGGTGAAACCCCGTCTCTACTA
>NW_016107344.1:8368700-8379907 GCF_001604975.1 Cebus imitator
GATCCACTTGCCTCAGCCTCCCAAAGTGCTGATATTAGAGGTGTGAGCCACCGCACCTGGCCTTTTGCTTTTAATTAAAAAGTTTTTTATTTTAAAAAAAAAAAAAAAGTAATGTCTGTTTTTATTTTTACTTTTTAGAGATGGAGTCTTGCTCTGTTACCCAGGCTGGAGTGCAGTGGCATGATCTTGGCTCACTGCCACCTCTGCCTCCTGGGTTTAAGCAATTCTTCTGCCTCAGCCTCCCGGGTAGCTTGAATTACAGGCGCCTGCCACCATGCCCAGCTAATTTTTGTATTTTTAGTAGAGACAATTTCACCACGTCACCCAGGATGGTCTCAAGTAATCTCGAACTCCTGAGCTCAGGCAATCTGCCTGCGTCGGCCTCACAGAGGCACTAGGATTACAGGCTTGAGCCACTGCGCCCAGCCATGTTTATTTTATAAAATTAGAAAATTACTGGTAATCCTACCATCCAAAATAACCACTTAGAAATGTATACAGATACATATACTTTCTTACTTATTTAGGATATTATTGCTTATAACTTAATAGTTTATTATATAGAATTCCATTCTAAACATTTTCTTATGTCATTGGATATTCTTCAGAAATATCATTTTTAATGGTAATCCACAATGTTAATTTTTAGGACTTCTGCTTTTGAGTGCTATATTTTCATTAATAAATTGTATAGTTACTGAAAAATATTAGTTGCCTGTTGCTACCCAGGCAATACCACAAAATTAAAATGAGAAAATGGATGTGAAGTACCTGACCCAGAGCAGGTCTTCAGTAAGTGCTAGGTTGTTACACCAATTGATGTGTTCTTAAAGTAAATTACATAGTTAATTTTAGAGGAAAATCCAGGGTTCTGAAATCTTTCACTAGGTACAATTTGAATTTTCATTTAAGACAACATTGTTTTAAAATTGTACAGAAGCCTCTTGAAATTAGTCGGGATACCCCCCAAACATGAAACTAGTTTTGAGATTCACTTTCTTTAATATCAGTCCGTTTCTTAAGACATAATATTTTAAATCCAATTTCCTGTAAAATAGTAGCACAATTTTTCTAGTTTGAAAAATAACTCTTAAAAATGCCTTTTAAATGCATTATAAGGTTACTCACATTTTGAAAGTTTCATGGAAATGTGAATAGTAACTAAATTTTTTATTTTATTTTATTTTTATGAGACAGAATTGTACTCTGTTACCCAGGTTGGAATGCAGTGGTGCCATCATAGCACACTCTCAACCCAAACTCTTGGCCTGAAGTGATACTCCTTCCTTGTCCTCCTGAGTAGCTAGGCATGTGTCACTGTACCTGGCTAACCTTTTTATTTTTTATTTTTTGTACAGACAGGGTCTTGCTGTGTTGCCCAAGCTGGTCTTGAACTCCTGGCCTCAGGCAATCATCCCACCTCAGCCTCCCAAAGTCTTGGAATTACAAGCATGAGCCATCACACCCACCCCTATTTTTTAAAACTCTGAGACATAACTATAGAAAGTTACAAGGGCTTATATGATTAAAATATAATGGGCTCTCCTTGACTTAACTTGGAAATCTGAAGTAATGTTTTCATTTCAGTTGTGATTGTTTTGAAAATAACAAACAAGACTTTCTGGTTACATGTTTTGGCTATGCTCTTTAACCTGCCAGGCTAAATGGTGACACCCAGGCACTAATGTGGTCTTTGTGTATGCCTCTGTGTTTGTTTTGGCTAATCTGAATTCCATTAAAACCTTCTTTGCTTCCCACTTCTAAGATCCCAGACTTATAAAAAGGATCTGCCTATAGCACCAAATCACTCACCAAAGCAAAACTTCCAAAGATTGACAATGCCCAGTATTGGTTGGGGTATGAAGAAACAAGAGGTACGAATGAGCAGTAGTTCATTCATTCCATAAATAATTTCTAAATACCTCATTTGTACTAGGTATTTATTGTTGAACTTAACAGTTTTTTATATTTCTTGGATTCAGATTTCTTACCTGATATGTAATAAGAAGTTTTTTCTTCCATTCTGCAGATTGTCTTTTCACTTTTTTTTCTTTCTTTCTTTTTAGACAGAGTCTTGCTCTGTTGCCCAGGCTAGAGTGCAGTGGCGCAATCTCAGCTCACTACAGCCTCTGCCTCCCAGTTTCAAGTGATTCTCCTGCCTCGACCTCCCTAGTAGCTGGAATTACAGGTGTGCACCACCATGCCAAGCAAATTCTTGTATTTTTAGTAGAGACAGGGTTTCACCATGTTGGCCAGGCTAGTGTCAAAACTCCTGACCTCAAGTGATCTGCCTGCCTCAGCCTTCCAAAGTGCTGGGATTACAGGTGTGAGCTACTGCACCTGGCCCTTTTTTTTTTTTAATGACAAAACTCAAATAGTTAAAATATTTTTACTTTCTTAATGATGCATTTTGAAGGCCAGAATTTTTTATTTTTTGATCTAGTCCAGTTTATCTGATTTTTTTTATTATTTATGCTTTTGCTGCCCTGAGAATCCTTTGCTAAATCCAAGTTTGTGAAGATTTACTCATATGTTTTCTTCTCAAAGTTTATAGTTTTAGCTTCTGTCTTTAGGTCTTTGATCCATTTTAGTTAATTTTTAGGTGTCTTATGAGGTAAGGACTTCGTACTGTTATTAATGTGGCTACTAGAAAAGTTTAAGTTACATGTGTGGATTGCATTGTATTTCCATTGGACAAAGCTGACCTAGACCAGTGGTCTCCAAACTTTTTGATACGAATTGTGATTAGGAAAATACTTGAGTACATACTCAACAATATATGTAAATGTATTCATATTTATTTATAGATTATGTATGCGTATGCTATCAAATATGAATAGTGTGTACATAACGATATAAAACCTACACAAAAAATGAAAAGTTAAGATAATGTAACATTAAAATAAATGTAAATAAAAGTTCCCACAGTTCAACAAATAATTTTGCACATAACTACTTTTGAAGACTGATGGCCTAGATTATTATTATAACCTTCTAAATGACGGTAGTCTTCTTCCTGCTGCAAGCCATTCTGCGCGCTGCTGATAGAGCACTCTTTCTCAAGTGTGGACCAGATCATGTCATGCCTAACCAACTTCAGGATAAAATCCAAACATACAAGGCTTTTCATAACATATCTCTGCCTATATCTCTCTAGCTTCAACCCTCACCATGCATCATGTATTACTGATCTATACTATACTACTTAGAATTTTCCCTAAAACTTCATTCTCTACTTAGACATTTCCCTCTACCTAGAATGCTGTTTCTCTGCTTTTTCACTAGATTAGTTAGTATTAGTTTTTATTCCTCAGTGGTATGCCTTTTCTTACCATTTAGCCTACTACGGTAATTTTTAAATTTGCCTATCTTCCTCAGTAGACTATTAGATCTTCTAGGTAGGTATTTTATATTCTCAGTGCCTATGCAGATTATAGGTTTTTATGAATGTTTCTTAAAAGGAAGAGTTCATTAATGTCTTTTTTAATGAATTAATGAGTATGTTTCTTCTCATTCACCCTGCTTTTCAGTAGTCATTGATATTCATCAGTAAGAAAAAAATAGTAATTTCCTTTTATTTTTGTTTTTCTGGTTTTTTTTGAGACAGAGTCTCACTCAGTTGCCCAGGCTGGAGTGCAGTGGCACAATCTTGGCTCACTGTTTACTGCAACCTCTGTCTCCTGGGTTCAATAGATTCTTGTGCCTTAGCCTCCCAAGCTGCCGGGATTAAAGACTTGTGCCACCACACCCAGATAATTTTTGTGTTTTTAGTGGAGATGGGGTTTTGCCATGTTGGACAAGCTGGCCTCAAACTCCTGGCTTCACATGGTCCACCTGCCTCGGCCTAATATTTTTTACTGTTTTTGTTTTACTATAAGTATTATAATGATGAAAAACAATTGTATTTCTTGTTTCTGCTGTGTTCTTTTTGCTTAAATATGTCTTATTAATATTTCTTTTCATTAAATCTTAATATAATTTCTTATATCCTTAATAATCTTAATAAATCTGAGTTAATCTTTTAATGAAAGATTTTATATTATCGTTTATTCTTTTCTGTGTGTGTGTTTGTACTACATTAGTGGGCTAAAGGGGTCTTTTAGGGCAACTGGGAACTTTAATACCATTTCTAATATATATAAGAGGAAATGTGTTTCACTGTCCTTATAACTGACTTAGAGGTGAGCTTTAAAATGTGAACCCCGTATATATTAGAGGCCAATTGTACGGTGGTGTCTTCTATGTTATTATCATTATGCATCATAAATGACATCAACAATCATACTAGTACTCACAGCTCTTCCCATTACCATCAATTCTCAGAAAGTTTTTCTCAGTAAAGTTATACTATAAACTAATAAAGCACTATAGAGCATATTTGTAAGCAATCTGAAGACACCATCTTTCCTTCTATTTAGAGTTGATTTTCCTTGCTTGGAATCCCCCAGTCAAAATCAGGGAAATTCTTGTTTGAAGAAAGTGGTCATGGTGTTAACACTTCAACACTAGCATACCAAGAATTTCTTGAGTCAGTGTTTTATGATTTATGATATTTTTATTGATAAGTAATGTCACCATATCTGTATAAGAACATTATGCAATTCCAAAACAAAATAAAAGCACTCAAACCAAATGAACAATTTAATATTATTAAGCTTGCTGTCTTCAAATCATTATCTTCTTCAGAATGTTGGTGATACATGACCTCTGCATCTCATTATTTTCTTGCACCTCTTTGTCTTCTATTTCATTCATTTGTAACTCTGTTTCTGTGTAATTGCATTTGATTGTGTTTATTGTTCTATACTGAGTATACACATACATGCTCTACACCTTCAACATACATTTACTGCAAAATTACCATGTTTAAGCGACCCTAGTGTCAAGTTCTGTGGGAGACAGAAAGATGAAAAAAGTTACACCTGACATGTGTGAAGGATAAGAAAGAATAAAAAATAAAGATAGCTTGAAGATTTTTTAATTAACCTAATAAAAATAGAGCTAATGATAAACTGATGTTTGCAAACATGTAATAGAATCAACAGACATACAATACAAAATTCTCATTAGGACTTATTTTATTTGTAGAAATCTTACTATTTTATCATCAAATTGGAGAGAACTTGATATATTTATATTGGGAAATGAGGAACAGTATAGTCATAAACGATAAACTTCTTAAAAATGTATCAAGAGAGAAAGTAAATTAGTGGTTCCCTAAGGTTGAATGTAAGGAGCAAAGGAGAAAGTTGGAATACGGGGAAGATGGAGAGTGAGTGGTATGGACACAAAGTTTCTTCTTGAGATAATGAAAATACCCTAAAATTAGATTCTAGTGATAGTTGCACAACTCTATACTAAAAACATTGAATTGTACACTTTAAATGGGTAGACTTAATGATAGGCAAGTTGCATATCAGTAAAATTATGTCATTAAATTTAAAAAATAAAAACAAAGACTATATGCTTTTTCCATCTCTAATAAAAATGGAAAGGATAGAATTTTAAATCTAAGCAAGCAACTCAAATCACTATATAAACTTTTGCCAGAACTCATCTTTTTTACTTGGTATGAGTTCTTAGAAGTAAGTTTATAGGATGATCTTTTTTTTTAATTTACTTTATTGCATTTTAGGTTTTGGGGTACATGTGAAGAGCATGCAAGATTGTTGCATAGGTACACACGTGGCAGTGTGATTTGCTGCCTTCCTCCCCATCGCCTATATCTGGCATTTCTCCCCATGCTATCTCTCCCCAACTCCCCACCCCCCACTGACTCTCCCCTATTTCCACCCAACAGACCCAAGTGTTTAGTGCTCCCCTCCCTGTGTCCATATGTTTTCATTGTTCAACACCCGCCTGTGAGTGAGAACATGCAGTGTTTGATCTGCTCTTGTGTCAGTTTGCTGAGAATGATGCTTTCCAGGTTCATCCATGTCCCTACAAAGGACACAAACTCATCGTTTTTGATGGCTGCATAATATTCCATGGTGTATATGTGCCACATTTTCCCTGTCCAAGGATGATTTTTAACACTATTCATTATTATTATTATCATTATTCTTTTTAGAGACAGGGTCTCACTGTGTTACCCAGGCTAGATTGCAGTGACACAGTCCTAGCTCACTGTAACCTCGAACACCTGGGCTCAAGTGATCCCCTCATCTCAGCCTCCCAAATAGCTGGGACCACAGCCGTGTGCTAGCATACCAGCTAATTTTTGTGTTTTTTGTAGAGATGGGGTCTCACCATGTTGCCCAAACTGGTCTCAGACTCCTGGCCTTAAGTGATCCTCCTGCCTCAGCCTCCCAAAGTACTGGGATTACAGGCATGAGCCACCAATACCTGGCCTTAACATTATTTTTTAGAGTTTTGTCTGCATTTCTTTATCTGATGTTGGGAAATATTAAAATACAATAGAATTATTTCTGCCCTATGATTTTATTTAGAGCACAGTTACCTTTTTGTCATTATAAAACATCCATCTTGGATTCCATGGATTCCACAATTCACAGATTAATAGGTTAACTGATATAAAACATGAAAATGCGATAAATATGACAACGTTAAGTTACTGGAAATACAGAGAGGGACTTTGGAGCAACATGTCTTCTCAAAATTATTAGCAGTTCTTTAAAGAAATCCGCCACTTCCCCCCACCATAGTTAAAAGGAATAGATTTTATTAAAATTATTTCTTAGAAGTAGAATTGAGATATTTCACATGTAATTTTAAATATTGAAGGCCAGTGCAATAAGTTATGGTAATGCAGAGCATCAGAGGGAGTGATTTTTTTTTTTTTTTAGTACAGAAGCTTGATCTTTACTCTAGACATTCTCTAAGTTTTATATATCTTTTTCATCTCCACTTTCAATTAAAAACCTCATTTTTGTTTTATATTATAACACGCATTATGTTGTTTGAGGTAAACTCTGATACTTCTCAAAGTGATATGGTAATTATTTTTGTAATATTTTAACTAATTTTCTGGTTTGTTGTAATTGGAAAATATTTGTAAAAATGGAGACAAGCTATAAATTGCTGTATTGTGGCCTTTTCAAGCAAGTATTACAATGTAACTCTTCACTTTTATAGCAAGGGCTAAAAACCATAACTGCAGTAATCAGTATATCATGGTTATGTTCCAGAGATTTAAATGTTGTTACTTGCATAATTCTGAGTTGTGGGGTATTGGTCTTTCACTACTGGTACCTGAAAATATTTGACTCTATATTTTTTCTGTTAATATTTAAGTATAACTAGAAAATAATATCTATTTTGAAGTATATAAACACATTTTGAATATTTCAGGCAGCATTTCACTTTTAAGCTTTAATTTTCTCATTTCATTTGCCTAGTGTTCACTTGGCAAGAAGAGTCCTTCAATTAGAGAAGCAAAACTCTCTGATTTTAAAAGACCTGGAACATCGAAAGGACCAAGTGACACAGCTTTCACAAGAGGTAAGTAACTTAAACAAAAGTAACCCATAGGAAGAATCACAGTATTAATTTAATTTTTTGTAGCTCTTTTTGTTTTTCTGAGCAGTTTTAAAATAAGCTGTTTGTACAAAATGATTTCACAATTTATGAAACTAACTGAATGTTAAGGCCAAAACAACTTACAGCATATGGCAAAACTGAGAACAAAAGGGAAGTTAAATGCCCAGACTAAGTATAAATGCAGACTAGACAAACAATGCTTTGATTTCTGAGAATATCAACTGGTGAAACAAGTTTGGCAAACTTTGGTGCCATTTTCAGTTTTTTACTAATCATTATTAAAAATAGATTTGGTTTTTACCTCTGTGTTTAATGAAAAATTACTTTTTTGTTAAATTTAACTTTGTTTACACTTTAAAAATCAGGTTGATATTTCTTCTTTTTCTTAGCCTTATGGCATTTAAAGACTATATATTTATATACATTTTACATAGCATTTTTAATCATCTTCTGATGTCAAGATCTAATTACATTTTTCTGTAGTTTTGAAATTCAAGTCATGAAACAATTAAAACCAAAGGTACTGCTTCACTAATGTTCCTTTTATTTATTTATTTAACGTTCCTGAGTGTCAACATAAGAAGTTTTTTCTGTTTTGTTTTTGTTTTTGTTTTTATTTTTGAGACAGGGTCTGGCTTCTTCGCCCAGGCTGGAGTGCAGTGGCATGATCACAGTTCATTGCAACCTCCACCTCCCAGGCTCAAGCGATCTTCCCACCTCAACCTCCTGAGTAGCTAAAACTATAGCTGTGCACTACCATGCCTGGCTAATTTTGGGTTTTTTGGGGTAGAGACAGAGTTTCACCATGTTGCTCAGGCCAGTTTTGAACTACTGGGCTCAAGTGATCCACCTGCCTATGCCTCCCAGAGTACTGGAATTAAAGATGTGCCACTGCATCCAGCCAAGAAGTTAATATTTTAAAACTTTTACAAGTTATTTATCTTACAATAAAGGGATTTTTAAAGACATGCATTAAATAACATTAATATATGTCATGTATTCTTTATTCTCTTAAGGATCTGATTATAATCTTTACACTGTCTTTTAATACTATAACATTAGGAGGATCTTTATTCTCAAATTTCAAAAGACCAGAAATATTTCATTTTACTGCAGTACCTGACACATAGTTAATATTCCGGGTAGACACAGTAGTGTGTTGGTAATTGTTAACAACCAGGTTTCCAAGAGGAATATGAGGGACAGCTCGATTTGTAGCATACGCTTGTGTCTGTTGTATAAATATTCGCAGCATGGCTAACTTCAAACTGCCAAACCTAAGGTTACCCAAGATGGAGTAAAGAGTGTCAGCAGCAAACTAGTACTTAATGTTTGCACCATACAGATACAACAGACATGGGTAAACTCAAGCGCATAGATAATAGTAAAATAATTTTAAATTGACAAGTTTGATTATTTTTACCTTTGTTTTTAATAAAATGTATTTTACTATAAATTTAAGTAATTTAGTAATGGTAGTTGTGTTAGACAGCCAGCTCACAAAGTTCCAAAAAATTCTCAAGATTCATTAGTGCCTCATTCTTTTCATTGCTGAATAATTTCATTGTGTGGATGTACCACAGTTTGTTTATCCATTCACTTGTTGATGGACATTGAGGTTATTTCCAGTTTTTAGAATAAAGCTCATATGAACATTCACTTACAAGTCTTCGTATGAAATAATAGAGAACTCCTTAGCCAACTCCAGAACACCACTGGGTGAAAGCAGAAAAGATAAATAAATGAATAACTAAAGAAACAAATGAACCTCTGTTTGCTAATATATTGTACACCCCCCCATTGACTTTAATTCCGCAATAATTTTCAAAAATATTTTTTAAAAATAAAATATTAAAATACATGCCTTCCTGAGCATTTCAGTTAATTGAAATAAGAATTTCTAAATGTGAACTGGATGCAGTGGCTCCTGCCTATAATCCAGCACTTTTGGAGGCCAAGGTGGGAGGGTCGCATGAGCTGAGGAGTTTGAGCCTGAGCTAAAAATTCCTTTATCTCTAAAAATAAAGAAGCCAGGTGCAGTGGCTCATGCCTGTAATCCCAGCACTTTGGGAGGCCAGGCAGGTGTATCACTTGAGGTCAAGAGTTCGAGACCAGCCTGGCCAACATGGTGGAACCCTGTCTCTACTAAACATACAACAATTAGCTGGGCATGGTGGCACATGCCTGTAGTCCCAGCTACCTGGGAGGCCGAGGCATGAGAATCACTTGAGCCTGGGACGCAGAAGTTCCAGTGAGCCCAGATCGTGCCATTGCACTCCAGCTGGGCAACAGAGGGAAGCTCTGTCTCAAAAAAAAAAAAAGAACAAATTTCTAAATGTGAACAAACTTCTATAAATTGTTGGGAGAAAGTGTAAGAAATGAAATGTTAAATGTTCCTATAATTAAGTATCATTAACTTTGTATGAAGCCATTTTTAAATAAGCAATGGCTTATATTGAGAGAAAGACTCACATGCTGAAATATTTATGATATGAAAAGGTATGGTACCTGGAATTTGCTTTAAAATATTTCATGAGAAAAGGAGGAAGGGCTCAATAAAACAAGAATCACAAGATGTTAACAATGTTTGAAGTTCGATGACGTTTACATATAGGTTTAGTACTCAGTTCTGTACTTTTGTGTATGTTTGAAAAAATTTCGTAAGACATTTGGAGAAAGAATCAGTAACCCTATATTAAAGGATCTATGCCAACTTCAGTATATAACTTTTCCCTTAAGATTGAAAATAAAGTATTTGAAGTATTCCATGGATTTTACTTTTTTCTGCTTCACAAAAATTATATTGCTTACACTGAAAATAATTATATAAGCTAGCTGAATGATTAGTATTAGTATTAGATTGCCATTATAGCAATAGACTATTCATAATAGATGGTGAAATAATAGAGAAAATTCTCTCGGGATCTCTATTCTTTATTTTATTTTATTTTATTTTATTTTATTTTATTTTATTTTTGAGACAGAGTCTCGCTGTCTTACCCAGGCTAAAGTCCAGTGGCACGTTCTTGGCTCACTGCAACCACTGCCCCCCAGTTTCAAGTGATTCTCCTGTGTGAGCCTCCTGAGTAGCTGGTATTACAGGTGCATGCCACCACGCCGGGCTAATTTTTTGTGTTTTTAGTGGAGATAGGGTTTCACCATGTTGACTGGGCTGATTCAGGATCTCTATTCTTTGGATCAGGTTAAATATTTACATCAGTTTGGCCTTTTTGATAATAAACAGATAAAACACAAATAACTAATGTTAGAATTAACATTGAGCTAAATGCTATTCAGATGATGTCTGAGGTTATGCATAAGTGAACTGATAAAATGACAATGCTAAGTAATACCCAAAATAAAAACAAATGCTCCCCTTTTTAGCAGCTTTATTGAGATATAATTGATAATACAGTAAATTGCACGTATTTAAGGTATAATGCAGTTTAACATTTGGCACATGAATATACCCATGAAACTATCACCAAAATGAAGATAATGAATACATACATCTCCCCAAAAGTTGCCATATACCCCTTTGGAATTCCTCCCTCCCAACTCTCCCAATCTCAGTCCCTAAGCAACTACTGATTTACTTTCAGTTATTACAGATTAGTTTGCATTTTCTAGACTTACATAAGAGGAATCATACAGTGTATATATACTTTTTTAAATCTATCTTCTTTCACTCTGCATAATTATTTCAA
>NW_016107344.1:8379973-8412176 GCF_001604975.1 Cebus imitator
TTTTTTGAGACGGAGTCTCGCTCTGTTGCCCAGGCTGGAGTGCAGTGGCGTGATCTAGGCTCACTGAAACCTCCACCTCCCAGGTTCAAGTGATTCTCCTGCTTCAGCCTCCCAAGTAGCTAATTTTTTTGTATTTTTAGTAGAGACGGGGTTTCACTGTGTTAGCCAGGATGGTCTCGATCTCCTGACCATGTTCATCCACACGCCTTGGACTCCCAAAGTGCTGGGATTACTGGCGTGAACCACTGTGCCTGGCCTATTTGTAGTTCATTTTTTTCATTGCTGAGTAACATTTCATTGTATGGATTTGTCACAGTTTGTTCATCCATTCACTTGTTGATGGACATTGGGATCATTTCCAGTTTTTTGAATAAAGCTTATATGAACATTCACATACAAGTCTCTGTATGGACATATGCTTTGATTCCTCTTGGGTAAATATCTAGGAGTAGACTACCTGGATCTTATGGTAGGTGTCTATTTGACATCTTAAGAAACTGCCAAACTGTTTTCCCAGATGTTTGTACCGTTTTACATTTCCACCAATAATGTATGAAAGTTCCAATTTTTCTACATCCTTGCCTTGATGTGGTTAGTTTTTTTATCCACTGTGATGGGTGTGTAGTGGAATATCAGTGTGGCTTTAATTTGCATTTCCCTAATGACTAATGATGTTGAGGATCTTCTCATTTGAGCTTTACCCTCTGTTTATCTTCTTGGGAGAGGTGTCTCCTCACATTTTGTGTCTGTTTTATCAGATTGTTTGTCCTCTGATTCTTAAGTTTTGAGCATTATTTATATATTCTAAATACAAGTTCTTTATCAGATAAATGATTTGCAGATATTTTCTCCCACCCTGTGGCTTATTGTTACACCTCTTAATGATGTGTTTTTATTTTTACTTCTTTATTATTATTTATTTTTAGAGACAGAGTGCGCTCTGTTGCCCAGGCTGGAGTGCAGTGGTATGATCATAGCTCATTGCAGTCTCAAACTCTTGGGCTCGAGAGCCTCAAACTCTTACTAGGACTACAGTTACCAGCAACCACACCTGCCTAATTTTTTTATTTTTTTGTAGAGATGAGATCTTGCTATGTTGCTCAGATTGTCTTGAACTCCTGGGCTCAAGTGATCATCCCACTTGGCCTCTCAAATGCTGGGATTACAGGTGTGAGCATCACAACCAGACAACAGTGTCTTTTGAAGAGATGCTTTTATCCAGCACAGTTCATCACTTTGTTTTTTTATGAATTGTGTTTTTGGTGTTGTATTTTAAATATCTTTGCCTAGCCTAGGGTCATAAGGGGTTTTGTGTATGTTTTCTTCTAGATGTTTTATAGTTTTATGTCTGTGATCCATTGTTAAATTTTTGTGTCAAGTAGAAGATATAGATTGAAATTTTTATTTGCATAATTGAAACTCAACTGTTCTAGCATCATTTGTTGAAAAAAACTTTTGTTGAAAACCAGTTAATCGTTTATGTGTGAGACTGTTCTTTTTCACTTATCTGTCTTTATGTCAATACTACATTATCTCGATTGCTGTAGCTTTATAATATCTGGAAATCAGATAGTATTGGTCTTCCAATGCTGTTCATTTAAAAAATTGTTTGGCTGTTTTTTCTTTGCATTTTTATATGAATTCTATCATCAGTTTGTTCATTTTTTCAAAAACTAGTTGTGATTTGGGTTGATATTACATTGAATACATAGATGAAGTAGAGAAAATTGACGTCTTAATATTGAATATTCTGACTCACGAACACACTGCATCTTTATGCTTATTTAGATCTTCTTTAATTTCTCAATACTATTATTTTTTAGTTTTCACTCTAAAACTAAAAGCTGTCAACTGTTTGACATCTTTTATTGTCAAACTTTTACAGTGAAAACTACAAAACAGTAGTATTAGCAAGGTGCATGTTTTTTTTTCCTTCTTCTTTTAACCAGCCTGACATAATATGATTTTCAGTTGGAGATTTTTTTAGAACACTTAACAGCTAGTATATTTATTGATAGGGTTATATTTAAGTTTTTCATCTTGCTGTTGTTTTCTATTTGGCCCATCTACTTTTTGTTCACTTTTTTTTTTCTTGTCTTCTTTTGGAATTGAATTTTTTTATCATTTTATTTTATCTTGTTGCTGCTTGTTGGCTAGAACTTTATCTTGTTATTTCAATGTTGCTTTAGATTATAGTATATATCTTTAACCACCATTTAGTTCCAAGTAAGTGATATTTAGTAAAATATATAGTATACAAACCTTAAACAGTATATTTAAATTTGTTCCTCCAGCCTTTGTGTTCTTGCTGTCATACATTTTATTTATACATGTATAAACTCCCATGCTACATTGCTGCTATTATTACTTAAACAGAGATATCAGGCCAGGCACTGTGGCTCACGCCTGTGATCCTATAATCCTAACACTTTGAGAGCCTGAAGTAAGTGGATCACCTGAGGTCAGGAGTTCGAGACCAGCCTGGCCAACATGGGAAAACCCTCTCTCTACTAAAAATACAAAAATTAGCTGGGCATGGTGGCAGGTGCCTGTAATCCCAGCTATTCGGGAGGCCGAGGGCAGGAGAATATCTTGAACCTGGAGCGGGGAGGTTGCAGTGAGCCGAGATTACGCCACTTCACTCCAGCCTGGGCAAAAGAGTGAAACTCTGTATCAAAACAATAAATTAAAATAAATAGCGATAATCCTATAAAGAGATACAGTAATATGAAGGAAATATGTTAAATTTAACTAGTTACCATACCTTGTGCTCTTTATTCCTTTTTGTCAGTCTGAATTTCAATCTGATATGTATTCTTTCTGGATGATTCACTTCGTTTAGCAATTTTTGTTGAGCAGGTCTGTGGTGATGAACTCTTTCTGTTTCTGTATATAGGAGAAAGTTGCTATTTTATGTATTTTTGAGTTTTTGTTTTTACATTTCTATTTTTGACAAAAGTCTAGATTAAAATACAGTTCTCACAGATAGGCTATAAGGCTGAATTAACTGAAAGTCAGCATCTAAGGGTTTACTTTTTTATTGTGGTAAAATTCAGATAACAAAATGCACCATTTTAACCATTTTAAAGTGTGCAATTTAGTGGCTTATGGTATGTTTACAATGTTTCATATACATCACCACTATCTAGTTAAAGAACATTTCCATCACCTGGGAAGGAAACCTTGTACCCATTAAGCAGTCACTCCCAATTCACCGCTCTACCTCAGTCCCCCAGTAAGCAATAATGTGCCCTTTCTGTCTACAGATTTGCCTATTCTGGAAATTTTATATAAATGAAATCATCCAATATTTGGCCTTTTGTGTCTGGCTGCTGTCACTTAGCATAATGTTTTCAAAGTTCATTCATATTTTACCATCTATCAGTGCTCAGTTCCTTTTTATGATTGAATAATATTCCATTGTACAGATTAATTACATTTTGTTCATCAGTTAATGGATTTTTGTCTGTTGTGAATAGTACTGCTATGAACATTTTGTGTTCAAATTTTTTATTTGAACACTTGTTTTCATTCTTGTTGAGTGGAATTCCAGATGAAATGGTAATTGTATGATTCACTTTCCAAGAAACTGCAAAACTTTTTCATAACATTCCCACCAGCCATATCAAGGGTTCTAATATTTCCATATCTTGCCAGTGCTTATTTTTCATTTTTTTAACTCTAGCCATCTTGGTGATTACAAAGTAGTATCTTATGATTTTGCTTTGCATTTCCCTAATTAGACTAATGATGTTAACCATTGTTTGGGTTTCTTATTGGCCATTTATATATATTCTTTAGAAAAGTGTCTATTCAAGTCCTTTGCCGACTTTTGAATTGGGTTGTCTTTCTGTTGTTGAGTTGTAAGAGTTCTTAATGTATTCTGGACTCAAGACTTTATCAAATATATTATTTACAAATATTTTCTCCCATTCTGTGTGAGTTGCCTTTCCCGCACTTTCTTAGTGTCCTTTGAGGCACAAAAGTCTTTAATTTTTATAGAGTCCACTTTGTCTTATGTGTCTTATGTTTCTGTCTCCTGTCCTTATGCATATACACTGTTCTGTGCCAGGTGAATACTTAAGGGGGACTATCTGTAACAGTTCTGTCTCTTTGCATCTCTCTTTTTAGTACTCTCCCATATGAACTGTAACCACCTTGGTTTTTACTTCTATCCATAGCTCCTTAACCCAGGGAGTTTGATGGGCTCTGCCTTAATTCTCTTTCCTGGCACCACAGCTTGGAAACTATCTCTAGGCAATAAACTAAGACAGTGATACAGTTTACCTTGTTTGTTTCCTGTGTGCCAGGGATCACTGTCTTTCGTTGCATAATGTGCCATGTCTTTTGGCCATTGTTTCATTAGTTGGTCCAATATAAAAGAGAAAAAAAAGTAATTCTTTTTTTGTGTACTTGTGTATACCCACTAATTCTCA
This sequence comes from Cebus imitator, assembly GCF_001604975.1. Classification (NCBI taxonomy): domain Eukaryota; kingdom Metazoa; phylum Chordata; class Mammalia; order Primates; family Cebidae; genus Cebus; species Cebus imitator. The sequence goes on from NW_016107344.1 coordinate 8,384,410, forward strand.
AGAAATCACCACGTTTAGTTAAGAGTCAAGTGTTGGTGTGGAGTTTGTTAAACAGTAGAAAAATCAGAATCATAAATCATGCCTCATTCCCACCAACAATTGGTCTTTCTTAGCTGCCTTAAACCTTGATATTTGCTCTCCTTCTAGTTATTCAGTAAATACTTAACAAATTCCCACTATATTCAACCACTGATGACAAAATAGACACAGGGCTTTTCACTCCTAACATAAACAACCTTATTCACAAAGGCCTTATTTTCTACTGTAAGCACTCAGAGATTTATGTTTTACAACTAACTTAATTTAGGAAGCTTGTCTAGAAAATGGGACATGCACAATCATCAGTGACCATAGCTACCGGGAATTTTGTACCTAGGTGGCATTGCTAGATTTGAAAGACACTTCAAGATACATAGGCAAAATAAAGTAGACTAACTTTGAAATAAATTTATACTGTATTGATGATTTTTCAAAAAACAAATTGCAGAATAATTTCTATTTCTCTGGGTTTTAACGTGTGTGTGTGTGTGTATACACAGCATATATAGAGAGGATGGGATTGTGTTTCTTTTTAAACAGAGAAAACGAAAAAATCTGAAAATATGTCATGCAAAGAGGACACAAACACCACTAGTCATGCATTAACAATATAAAATAAGCTTTATTGTTGTAAAGCAAGTACTTGAAGGAATACATTTATCTCTGCCCTTGGAGTTGTCTGATCCATTCTTCTGCCTCTGACAACTGCTATGAGTATTCTCCGAGCATCCCCAGTGAGCCCAGTCTCTTGGAAAGAATCTGTGGCACATACACCTCATAGGACCTCACCTCAACATTTTTAATGAGAAGACTCATGTACCTACCACATGGCCCTAAAAGAACTAGATCTGACTAAAGTTCAAGGTCAGCCATATTTCTAAGACTTCAATGACATTGAAAAACAAAACAAAAATCCTCCACTCTTTTATGTACCGCTAAGAGGAATTAATTAAGAGGAAGAGTAGGGGATACTGCTAATTAAACTATGATACAAGGCTTTATTATCAGTTTAATTTTTTCATTTAGACATACTTTCTTTTAGACCTAATTTAGGCAGTGATTTTTATCATACATTGCACAACTCTGATTCTATGTTTTTCTTCTGTTTCACTGATGAATCCATTGTGATCTTTTTAGCTACTTAAATGACAATTGTACTCAACCTGTGAAGGACTAGCCATACTCAAAACTCAATTTAAATAATAATATGAACAGCCAAGACCAATTTTTTCATGCCTGGTCTTTATCAACAGCCACTATAAGATGTATCTTATTTTCATAGGAGACATTAAAAGCAATATGATTTATAGGATCCCTTTGCCTTTCAAAATGTTTATCTGTTTGTTGGTATTAAAAATCCTTTAGTAGGCTCAGTGCAGTGGCTCACACCTATAATCCCAGCACTTTGGGAGACCAAGGCAGGTAGATCACTTGAGGCCAGGAATTCGAGACCTGTCTGACCATCATGGCGAAACCCCATCTCTACTAAAAATACAAAAATTAGCTGGGTGTGATGGTGTGTACCTGTAGCCCCAGCTACTTGGGAGGCTGAGGCAAGAGAATCTCTTGAGCCTGGGAGGTGGATGTTGCAGTGAGCTAAGATTGTGCCACTGCACTCTAGCCCAAGTGACAGAGCAAGACTCTGTCTCAAAAAAAGAAAAAAATCCTTTAGTAGACAACAGTGGCATTTATTTCATTACTAGAAACACAAGGCTTAAAAAATAACACTTAGATGAGATACTACATTGCCTGATTTTTTTTAATTTAGCAAGTAAACTTTAATTCATCAGTCCATCAAAATTCTTTCTCTTACTAGAATAATAATCACCACAGCCTGGGAGGGTAAAGATAGGGAATGAAGAGAGGGTGGTTAATGGGTACAAACATGAAGTTAGATAGAAGGAATAAGTTGTGGTATTTAATTGCACAATAGGATGACTATAGTTAACAATAATTTATTGCATATTTCAAAATAGCTAGATTTGAAATATTCCTAATACAAAGAGATGACAAATGTTTAAGGTTATTGATGTCCTAAATATCCCTATTTGATTATTACATATTATATGCATGTATCAAGATATCACATATACTCTATAAATATATATAATTATGTATCCAATTAAAAATTAATAAGTTTTTAAAAAGTCTTTCCCCATCCAAAACCATCCTCTGTGCTGTCAACCATGGCTTATGTTTAAATGCCCATTGCCTACAAGACAATGTCCGGATTCTTTAACATGGTGTAGATGCCCAATGTCATTCTAATCTGCTTCTTATCCTCATCTTCTGTCATCTCCCCTCTCCCCAGATGTTCACTTGCTGTCTCCTCCCACCACTTTGTTAGCTTGGTACTTCTCAGTCTCCTTTGTTGACTTCTTTTTCTCTGGTTGTGTCTTAAGTGTTGACATGCCCCAGGGCTCTATCTTGTTTGTTTAGGGAAAAGGGGGAAAAAGCCAAGAACTTTCAAGTTAGAAAGACGGGTTATATGACTTCAGGCAAGTTATCTTTTGTAAGCCTCATTTTTCCGAAGTGTAAGGTAGAAATAATAATAATACTGTATTGCATGTTTGCCCCAAAATGAGAGAGGGTTTATTCTAAGATAAGCACTTAGCACCCTAACTGGCATATGTTAATCACTCCGTAAATATAGGATCTTATTTCTGTTATAGGGTTTTATTTATTTTCCTCTTGCTGGTCATTGTATTAATAAAGTAAGTATTTTTCTAGTAAATCTGGCAATTTTTAAAGGTAATAATAGTTTCAAAATTTGAGTAAATAGTGATTATTTTGCCTACATAGAAGTTTTCAGAATAAACCTGGCATGGTGGCTCACGCCTATAATCCTAGCACTTTGGGAGGCTGAGGTCAGGAGTCCAAGACCAACCTGGCCAACATGGTGAAACCTTGTCTCTACTAAAAATACAAAAATTAGCCAGACATGGTGGTGGGCACCTGTAACCTCAGCTACTTGAGAGACTGAGGCAGGGAGAATTGATTGAACCCAGGAGGCTGAGGCTACTCTTAGCCGAGATTCCACCACTGGAGCACTCCAGCCTAGGTGACAGAGCAAGACTCTGTCTCAAGAAAAAAAAAAAAGGAAGTATTGAGAATAAACAATAAAATAAATTTTAACACAATAGCAACATTTTTAAATGGTAATTTAAATAACTTCCGTGAAGAGGTATGTGGTACTAAAACCTCAATTCTGAAGAATAATCAACTGCTCTTATCAAATGTAAAAGTGTATTTAATTGCATATATACTAAGCATTTTAGGAGAAATGTGAAAAGCTGCATTTTTATTTATTTTTTAATTAAGTATTCCTCTGTGAATAGTGTTTATATAATCATAAATAGTGTGAATGTTCTTTCATTTTAATTTCAATTTTTATTTTAGATTCAGGGGTACATGGGCAGCTTTATTATCTGGTTTTGTTTGTTTGTTTGTTTGTTTCTGAAACAGAGCCTTACTCTGTCGCCCAGACTAGAGTACAGTGGCACGATCTTGGCTCACTGCAACCTCTGCCGCCCGAGTTCAAACGATTCTCCTGCCTCAGCTCCCAAGTAGCTGGGATTACAGGCTCCTGCCACCGTGCCCAGCATTTATCTCAGTATATTATGTGGTGGAAAGATTTGGAGTTTGATACTGTCACTCATGTAGTGAGCATAGTACCCAACAGTTTTTCAACACTTGGCTCCCTCTCCCTCATGCCACTGCTAGTTCCTAGGATCTGCTGTTGCCATCTTTATGTCCATTTATATCCAATGTTTAGTTCCCACTTATAAGTAAAAATATGGAGTATTTGGTTTTCTGTTTCTGCATTAATTCACTTAGGGTAGTAGCCTCCAGCTGTGTCCATATTTCTCCAAAGGACACAATTTAATTTTTTTTTATTGCTGCATAGTATTCCATGGTATGACAATATCTATGTCTACCCATAGTATATACCCATAGTATATCTATGACAATTTCTTTATTTAATCCACTGTTTATGGGCACATAGGTTGGTTCCATGTCTTTGTTATTGTAAATAACGCTGTGATGAGCATACAAATGCATGTGTCTGGTAGAATTATTTATTTTCCTTTGGGTATGTACCCAGTAATGGGATAGGTAAGTTGAATGGTAGCTCTATTTTAAGTTCTTTGAAAAATCTCCAAACTTCTTTCCACAATGGCTGAACTAACTTACATTCCTGCCAACAATATACAAGTATTCCCTTTTCTCCTCAGCCTCACCACTTTTGACTCTTTAATAAAACCTATTCTGACTGATGTGAGATGGTATCTCATTGTGGTTTTGATATGCATTTTTCTGATGATTAGTGATGGTCAGCATTTTCTGAAATACTGTATCTTTAAAACAAAGAGAAGCTTCAAATTAACTAGAATTGTTATATTCAAATTAGAGAATATTAATTACTGATAAAATGAATTTGTTGAAAGTTAAGCAATAATACGTAAGACAAAATGAATATAAACGTATTATTTAATGTATTATATATATAATATAAATGTATTATATATATTATATAAATGTATTATATATATATATGTGTGTGTGTGTGTGTGTGTGAATAGCTAGTAATTTTGAGAGCCTACATAATTCCAGTCATAGTACTTTAGAAACCGCAGAAGTACTGCTTGGGCTAACTGGACTTGCAGAACACAAAACCCCTGAATTGGCCAGCATGTCCAGACTTCTTGAGGCCTGAAAAGAGCTCTCCAACTGAGCTTCCATTAAGTTGGCAGATATATCAGTCCATTCTCACACTGCTAATAAAGACATACCTGGGACTGGGTAACCAATAAAAGAAAGAGGCTTAAATGACTCACAGTTCTGCACGGCTGAGGAGGCCTCAGGAAACTTACAGTCATGGCAAAAGGGAAAGCCAACACATCCTTCTTCACATGGCAGAAGCAAGAAGTGCCAACCAAAGGAGGAAAAGCCCCTTACGAGACCATCAGACCTTGTGAGAACTCACTCACTATCATGAGAACAGCATGAGGATAACTGTTCCCATGATTAATTACTACCCACAGGGTCCCTCCCACAACACGTGGAGATTTTGGAAACTACAATTCAGGGTGAGATCTGGATGGGGACACAAAGCCTAACCATATTATTCCACACCTGGACCCTCCCAAATCTCATGTCCTCATATTTCAAAACACAATCATGCCTTTCCAACAGTCCCCTAAAGTCTTAACTCATTCCAACATTAACCCAAATCCAAGGCCAAAGTCTCATCTGAGACAAGGCAAGTCCCTTCCACCTATGAGCCTATAAAATCGAAAGCAAGTTAGTTACTTCCTAGATACAGTGGGGGCACAGGCATTGGGTAAATACACTCATTCCAAACAGGAGAAACTGGCCCAAACGAAGGAGCTGTAGGCCCCATGTAAGTCCAAAATCCAACAGGACAGTCAAATCTTAAAGCTCCAAAATGATCTCCCTTGACTCCATGTCTCACATCCAGGTCACACTGATGGAAGAGGTGGGATCCCACAGCCTTGGGCAGCTCTGCCCTTGTGGCTTCACATGGATCAGCCCCTCTCCCAGCTGCTTTCATGGCTGGCTGGCACTGAGTGTCTACAGCTTTTTCAGGCGCACAGTGCAAGCTGTTGGTGGATCTACCATTCTAGGGTCTGGAAAACAGTGGCCCTCTTCTCACAGCTCCACTAGACAGTGTCCCAGTGGGGACTCTTTGTGGGTGCTCCAACCCCAAGTTTTCCTTCTGCACCGCCATAGCAGAGGTTCTCCATGAGGGCTCTGTCCCTGCAGCAAACTTCTGCCCAGACATCCAGACATTGTCATATATCCCCTGAAATCTAGGCAGAGGTTCCCAAACCTTAATTCCTGACTTCTCTGCACCTGCAGGCCCAACACCACGTGAAAGCTGCCAAAGCTTGGGGCTTGCACCATCTGAAGCAATGGCCTGAGCTGTGTACATTGGTGCCTTTTAGCCACAGCTAGAGCTGAAGCAGCTGGGGTGCAGGTGCAGGGCACCATGTCCTAGTGAAGCTGCATAGCAGGGGGGCCCTGGGCCTGGCCCAGGAAACCATTTTTCTCTCCTAGGCCTCCAGGCCTGCAATGAGAGGGGCTGCCATGAAGGTGTCTGACATGCCCTGAAGACATTTTCACCACTCTCTTGGCAGTTAACATTTGGCTCCTTGTTACATAGGCAAATTTATGCAGGAGACTCAAATTTCTCCCCAGAAAATGAGCTTTTCTTTTCTATCATATTGTCAGTCTGCAGATTTTTCAAACATTTATGCTCTGCTTCCTCTTGAATACTTTGCCACTTAGAAATTTCTTCCCCCACAGTGTAAATTAGTTCAACCATTGTGGAAGACAGTGTGGTGGTTCCTCAAGGATCTACAACCAGAAATACCATTTGACCCAGCAATCCCATTACTGGGTATATACCCAAAGGATTATAAATCTTTCTACTATGAAGACACATGCACACATATGTTTATAGGAGCACTGTTCACAATAGCAAAGAGTTGGAACCAACTCAAACGCCCATCAATGACAGACTGGATAAAGAAAATGTGGCACATATACACTGTGAAATACTATGCAGCCATAAAAAAGAATGAGTTCATGTCCTTTGCAGGAACATGGACGAAGCTGAAAACCATCAGTCTCAGCAAACTAACACAGGAACAGAAAACCAAACACCGCATGTTCTCACCGTTAAGTGGGAGTTGAACAATGAGAACGCATGGACACAGGGAGGGAAACAGCACACACCCAGGCCTATCTGGGGATGGGGAGCTAGGGGAGCAGTAGCATTAGGAGAAATACCTAATGTAGATGATGGGTTGATGGGTGCAGCAAAATACCATGGCACATGTATACCTATGTAACACGCCTGCACATGTATCCCAAAACTTGAAGTATAATTAAAAAATTTCTTTCCCCAGATACCCTAAATCATCTCTCTCAATTTCAAAGTTCCACAGATCTGTAGGGCAGGGGCAAAATGCCACCAGTCTCTTTGCATAGCAAGAGTGACCTTTCCTCCAGTTTCCAGCAAGTTCCTCATCTCCATCTGAAACCACCTCAGTCAACGTGGACCTTATTGTCCGTATCTCCATCAGCATTTTGGTCAAAGCTCTAGGAAGTTAAAAGTCTCTATGAAGTTTCAAACTTTCCCACATTTTCCTGTCTTCTTAAGCAACCAAACTGTTCTAACCTCTGCCTGTTACTCAGTTTCAAAGTCACCTCCACATTTTCAGGTATCTTTACATCAGCGCCCCACTACCCAGTACCAATTTATTGTATTAATCCATTGTCATGCTGCTAATAAAGACATACTTGGGACTGGGTAATCTATAAAAGAAAGAGTTCTAATTGATTCACAGTTCCACAGGGCTGGGGATGCCTGAAGAATCTTACAGTCATGGTTTAAGGGTAAGCAAACATTTCTTTCTTTACATGGCAGCAGCAAGGAGAAGTGCCGAGCAAAGCGGGGGGAAAGCCCCTAATAAAACCATCAGATCTTGTGAGAACTATCATGAGAATAGCATGAGTGTAACCAACTCCATGATAAATTACCTCCCACCAGGTTCTTCTGACGACACGTAGGGATTATGGGAACTACAGTTCAGGATGAGCTTTGGTTGGGAACACAAAGCCTCACCATATCAACAAGTCTATCAGATTCAAAAAATTAGCAAAAATTACTCAAATGCCATCAGTCTACCCTTAGCTTCCTGATGGATGTGTTATTAGCTATCTCTAACATATTGAAGAAGAAAAACAAAAAACATATTGAATACTGTAATATATGGTATTGCCACGCTTGAGAATCTCACATTTTCACTAAGGAATTAAGATTTTGTAGCTGGGCATGGTGGCACATGCCTGTAATCCCAGCTACTCGGGAGGCTGAGGCAGGAGAATTGCTTGAACCCGGGAAGCAGAGGTTGTAGTGAGCCGAGATCGTGCCATTGCACTCCAGCCTGGGCAACAAGAGTGAAACTCCATCTCAAAAAAATAAATTAAAAAAAAAAAAAGATTTTGGAAAACTGGCCACAAAATTGACCTGAGGCTGATTTGGAAGATTAGGGCAGATTTGAATGTAAATATAATCCTTTATAATTAAAAATGTAACTACCACCTAACCTAGACAAATAACTTTCATACTTTTTTGACCGTGACCTATAATATGAAGTATACCTTACATAGCAGCCCAGTACCCAAATATGTATTGTGTATTTGTGTGTATCTAAAACAGTATCCTTACCATGTGCAGTACATTCTATTAGTTGCTGTTCTGTTCTGTTTCTCTCTTTATTTCTTCTTTTGTTTTAACCCTGCTTGCAATGTACGTGTGAAAACACTCATTTGGACAGATGTATAATATTTTCTTAAGGAAGCCTTCATGAAAAATTGGTCTCACAATTGAAAAAGAAAGGTGAAAAAGTAAGAATGAATATAAAGCATGCTAGAGAAATATGGAGTCATCCAGTGTGACTGTTGTATGAATATCTAGAATGCTTCCCAGATGTATATGTCTACTATAAATAGGAGCAAGCTAATCCAACTTCTGTATCATTTTAAATTAACACTGTGTACTGCTGAAATAATTGTTATATAACCCTGTATTTTTGGCCTGTCCCTTTTCTGACCCCTTGAGCAGTCTTGAACAAATTGACTGTGGTTTTCTCAGTTGATTGGAATTAGTATCATTTACAAATTTGAATAATTCTGGTCTGTACTCTATTCCTTCGGATTATTTATAATACACCTATATGGCTAAGACTCAGAGAACACCAATACTTTTATTCTTTATCTAGAGAGGTGTTTAGGCCACCTCTTCACAAAAAGGTAGCCCTCCAATTCAATAGTGATTTCCTTTGAAAAATAAATATTATTTTGAACTGTATGGACTTTTTTGAAGGCGTCATATCCATGTGTTAACATTTTAATTGCTCAGTTACATAGTTCGTGAAGAACTGCAATAAAAAGCAAGAATTCCCATTGCAAAAACTGTGTGACTTTTTCTCAAATGAATTTATTTATTTATGGTTTTTTATACACAGAGCACTTGCCCTAGGATAATTTATAAAAGTAGTGTTACTATAAAGTGTTCTAGCCCATCATGTCATTTAGTTCATCATAAGAAATAAAGTATATTTGGTAATGATGCTTGTTAAGTGTTAGGCAGTACTAATATCAAATTCATTCTTTCAGCAAATATTTATTGTACCTAGTATCGGCCAGGCATTTCTTCTAGGTTCTGGGGAGATGAGTGAATAAGACACAAAAATTCCTGCCCTTTGGAGCTCGTACTGGAATTGGGGAGAAACAGATTTTTTTTCAAGTGATATATATACTCAGAACCTGATGGGTTGTGTGAAGAAAAACAAGCAAGGAAGAAGGTTGTGGACAGTTCATACTGCCTGTAATTCCCAGCCCAGTGGGCATGCAGGAGGCTCAGATTGAGTGCCATCGTTTTTCATTATCTTCTGAAAGTGGCCAAACCAGCAAGGAAAATGGCATTAGACCTATAGATGCTGCATGAACACAGGCATTCTGGCAAAAGCAATTGGACATCTCTAGTATGGAAGAATGGTTGTGAAGCATATTTCTTTGTGGATAGTTAGTTACCTTTATTTATCATTTATATGTTTGTGTGTGTGTGTGTGTGTGTGTGTGTGTGTGTGTGTGTACACACACATCAGTGCACATGTGCATGTGCCTTTAATACGCCTTCTTTATCTTTGGGTCATAGGGAAGAGGGATTCTTTTCTGTTCACACTCTGGGTTATTTTTAATATTGCTTTATTTTCTGTTATTGGGAAGCAGTAACAAGTATTGCCTGAACACGATTCTGGAGCCAGAGTCACTAGATTCTAATCTCAGCTCTGGCAATTACTAGCTGTGTAAACTTGGAAAAGCTTTTTAACCTCTTTGGCTGCAGTGTCCTCATTTGTAAAATATTTGTTAAGTTCCAAATAAAGCAACTTTCATTAAATTATTTTCTCAGAAAATCCAGGGATTTATTTTTTAAGATAGATTATGTCTTGTAAGATCTAAGGGGTGGAAAAACAGGTCAGAAGAGAAAAAGTAACTTTTAAAAGTAGGCAAAGACAATCTGAAAGGGTTACAAACTGTATGATTACAACTATATGAAATGATAGGAAAGGCAAAACTATGGAGTCAGTAAAAAAGCAGTTGCCAAAAGTTAGGAAGACTCCACTGCTTACCTGGCAGGTGTCGTGCATTCTGTGGGGTTTAGACGAATATATAATAACATGTGTCTACCATCAGATCATCACACAGAGTAGTTTCACTGCCCTAAAAATCCTGTGTTCTGCCTCCCAGGTTCAAGCAATTCTCATGCATCAACATCCCAAGTAGCTAGGACTACAGGTGTGCACTACCACACCTGTCTAATTTTTGTATTTTTAATAGAGACGGGGTTTCACTGTGTTGGCCAGGCTGGTCTTGTTGGCCAGGCCTCAAGTGAGCCACTCGCCTCAGCCTCCCTAAGTGCTGATACTACAGGCATGAGCCACCGCACCAAGAAAGAAATTAACAACAATTTCTTTCCTTCCTTCCTCCCTCCCTCCCTCCCTTCCTTCTTTTGAGATGGAGTCTTGCTCTATCACCTAGGCTGGAGTACAGTGGCACAATCTCAGCTCACTACAACCTCCACCTCCTGGGTTCAAGCGATTCTCCCACCTCAGCCACCCAGGTAGCTGGGATTACAGGCACATGCCGCCACTATGCCCAGCTAATTTTTGTATCTTTAGTAGAGATGGGGTTTCACCATGTTGGCCAAGCTGGTCTCAAACTCCTGACCTCAGGAGATCTGCCCACCTTGGCCTCCCAAAGTGCTGGGATTACAGGCATGAGCCACTGTTCCCAGCCCAGCGTTTATTTATTTATGTTGGTTTCACCTTTCTCTTATATCTCCTTGAGTAACTTATTAGTCAACCTTTTAAATTATTTATTTAGTATTTCAAAGATTTAAGCTTGATTTGGATCCACTGCTGGAGAGTTGGTGTGATCTTTTGGGATTGTTATAGAATCCTGTTTTTTCATATTGCCACAATTATTTTTCTGGTTTCTTCTCATTGGGGTTGACTATTTTGTCTACCTGAATGAGAAGGAACTTATGTATTTCTAATACAATTGAGTTGTTTTTTTTTTTTAATTTATTTGTTTTAACCCTTGGGGATGTGACTTTATAGTTTGTTACCTAGCTTTGATTCAGTGCTTTCAGTGTGAAGGCTCTGTATGAGTTCCTTAGTTACAGAGAATCTTGTGTGATGGCTTTTTCAGCTGCTGGTGGTAGTAGCAATGTGCTGGATGTATGAGCAGGTTCACTGTCTCCTGTGGGGCTAGAATGGCAGAGGTCTCATGAAGCTTCTCTCATTCCCCAGTGGTGTGCCCTTTAAAAAAACAACAACAACAACAAAAAAAGCCCCAGTATTTTATTCACAGAGTTGAACAGTGTAAGCTTCAGGCCAGTAGGAGGTGCCCATAGGTAAAAGCCCCCTTCCACTAAAGCAGATAGGTAAATGCCATACTCTGCGCTGAGCAGAGCTCCCAGCCTTGACAGAAGCATCTGAGAAAGGTCTTTGAAATGCACTGAGGTCTTTTCAGGGAGAAAGGACGGAGCCACCACAGCTCTCCTTCCAGGCCAGCAGGAAAGTGATCCACCTCCCAGGCACACTCCTGACCTGCTGTTCCAGCTGTTCAAATCAGACCAGCATCTCTTTTCATCTGCAGGAATGCTGATGTTTCTTGTAGACTTTCCCCTGTGAGCCCAGCACTGCACCTGTGCCTCTGCTGAAAAAAAAACTTCCCACAAGTGGAAAGTTTAGGGCCTCAGGGCTTACAGTCTGGTTTCTTTTGTCCTACAGAGTACCTGCGTAATGCGCGCCCCTCCTCCTTTACCTAGAGAGTCAAACTACTGTGAATCCCCCTACTCTTCTGGGTCTAGCTGCCCACTGGGGCTCCCAAACTCCAGGATGGCCCTGGAGAATATCTGCAAAGGATCCAGTAATGTGACCTGTCCTCTAATCTTCCAGCAGCAGGTACCAGCACCAGCTCTGATGGAGGTAGGAGAGGAGTGACGTAGACTCTGAGATTTCCTTGGTTACAAATAGCCTTAGTGTTGGCTTTCTCAGATGCCAGCAGTAGCAGTAATGTACTGGGCACATGGACAGACTCAAGACCTAGTTAGCCAGGGTGATGCAGGCAATGGCAGTAGCTGAGGGTGTGCAGAAGTTTTCTCCTTCCTGAGTGTTGTGTTATTCTGCCTTCAGGTGTCATAATGGGCCATGCCGGTTGGCTACCAGCTAGGAGGTGGTCCTTGCAAAAGAGTACCAGGTGCAGTGGTAGCAGTTGAATTTGTGCTTGTCTTATATTACCCAGGGCAGGCATTCTGGTGTCTCAGGCAATGGACGGGGGTATGGAGCCTCCGGATATCCCTGTCCATTGTGTTATGCTACCAGGGATCATACAATGGCAAAGCCTGGTGAGGGCTGGACCAGGCAAGTCCTCATTCAGGCTCCCCAGGTACAAGTACAAGCAGTGTCCCCATGGGGGATCAGAGAAAAGCTTTCTGGCCACTGGGGTAATGTTCCAGGGAGGAGCAGAGTTGCCTCTGGTGCACAGAAGAATCGACACAAGGAGTGGGGCAGGGGGAGTAGCAGGAGGCAGTAAGGCCCACTCAGCTCCCATGCACTTGACACAGCAAGTTTCATACCCACAGTATTCTGCTAACAGCAGCTGGCTGTGTTCCAGGCAATCTGCACTTAGAGCACAAAACTGCCCCAGGCAATAAGACTTCCTATCAGTGACAAAAACTAGGCTTTCAGGCCATGCTCCTCCCTATCCACCTGTGAAGCGGGGGTACCCAGCTGCTGCACTGTAGCACACTTCATGCTATCCCCCTGGTTCTGGCCAAGAGGGTTAGTCTCCACTTAAAATCATATTGCAGTTCTCGGAGCTCCTTTCAACCTGTGACTGCAGCCTGAGTTAGCTGGCAGACTTCTGTGAGGTCTACCGTGAGGTAGGATCAGGAATGACTTTCCTCTATCCCCACTGGAGTCTGCTAGTGCATGCAGAGCACATCCTGATGCCACTCCTTCTCATGTATTCTCCACGCTCACTAATCAGCTCCCACACTGCGTAGGGTTAAGGCCTTCCCCTGTGGCCTGGGCTGCCCAGCTCCCCTGTGGGAGTGTTTGTTCCAGTGACCAAGTCTCCCCATCTTATGCTCTAGAGACTGAGAGTTTTCCATCTGGTTCACAGTGTAGGCTGCTGCCGGCACTTCTTTCAAAGAATTTGTGGTTTCTTTCCACTCTTCTGTTAAATTCTGGTGTTGCTTCTTGTAAAAAAGAGTTCACCGTGTGAATCTCTACACATACTTTGTTTTTCCAAGTAGGAGAGGCATGCTAACAATGTCTCCAGTCCACCATCATGTCTTGGCATCCTCCCTACAGTACTCCCAGTATCTGCAAGTCACAGAGCCACAGAGGTGGTAGGGCCACCTGTATCCTCTAGGATTGGAGGAAACAGAGCAATGGAGACAGGACCCAGAGTTGGGAGGGCGGATGCTCAGAAATTATTATTAACTGTTATCACTCTGTTACTTATTTTTGAGGTTGTTCTAATATGGAATTACACATAAAGTAACATTTTATTTTAATTTTGTTGGACACATCTTCCATATGAATGGTTGATTTGTGAGATGAACAAAACATTCACTTTCATTGTAGTAGTAGCTCTGTGTCTAACCTTGCTGAGTGCTCAATCCAAGAAGTCTTGGTTATGGTTTATTCTGGAAAAAAACATTCAGTTAACATGGATCCAGACAGTATGCTAGTATTTGTTATTTAAATCATGCTTGTATAGGTGCAAATACCAGATCATCTAAGTGTGTGTGTGTGTCTGTGTGTGTCTGTGTGTATACATATTACCAAATGCCAAACACCACTGAAGTGGGAAAAACAAATGACTCATTTATAAATTATGTTCTGTTTACACATCAAACAAATAAGGTAATTGTTTAAATTTTTTACCTGCTGGTTGTTCCTTGAAAACTCATGAATGACTATAAATTTTTTCATTTAAGAGCTATTTGAAAATCACAATGCAAATTCTTTACACACACATATACCCAATCAGCAATGTTATACAATTGAACCACGTCAAAATTAATTTCTCAAAGGTAGCTTTGAAGGAGAAATAAATTGCAAACACTTGAACTCAAATTCTGTTCTCTAATCTCCTGTCCTTCTAGCTCTCCGGGTTCTTTCATTCCCATTAAACTTGTACTTTATTTGCACTCATTACAACTCCCTGTCTTATAAAACCCTTCCATATTTTTCCAATTTGTCAAGCCCCTCCTGGTTTTACTTTTCTTCCTACCTATCCTTGGACTTTATCAGCCATCTGAGTACTGGAATTCACTGTCTCTCTAGATTGCTTTGTTGCCAAATTTATATATCAGGCTTTTCTTGACAATTTCTACCTTTACCATATTACCTTGCAATCTGGTAGCTAGCCTATAAATATTTAATGGAAAAAAGGAGAAAGAGAAAATTCTTAGGTTTTGCAGTAACAGTGCTGAAAAATTCTTGTGGAAATCTGTGACTCTACCTGCTTGGAAGCATTATGAATTCATGTTATTGAATATCAGGTAGGCCCTCACTACCGTTGCCCAGTGTCTTTGTTTTTCTGTCTGTATCCTATTTCCCATTATCTCCATTGCACATCACTTCCAATCCCAAAGCTATCAATTCTATTGATAGCTACTATCTATTCTATATCTATTATCTGTTTCCTTTTCTTATTATAATTGGGTCATCTAAAGCTGTTTTCACCTGAGGATTTTTCAGCATCTTTTTCTCCCTTTTAGTACCCCCTTCAAAGTGTGCGTGTGTGTGTGTGCATGACCAAATGCCAACCACCACTGACACACATATACACACACATACATACATACATGGGGGAAGTGGCATAGGCAACTTTCAAAAGTTAATGTCCTATCTTTGTACTTAATTCCTTCTCGTCTCCTCCCACATCAGCTACACTCTTCTCAGTGGTCATTAATGACCTCTTACTGGCCAACATTTTCTTCTCAGAGTCTATACAATTTGATCTGTCTATGGCATGACATTATAGATATTCTAGAAATATTGTCCTGTTTTGGCATTATGACACAATTCTCCCTGGCTCTCACCCTGTGACCCAGGTGGCTCTTCAGTCTGTTTAGCTGATATCTTCATCTTCTAGCCCTTAAATGTAAGTGTCCCTCAAGTGTCTCTTCTTTTCTCTGTTCTTACACCTCAGGAAAGATTCTAAAGCATTAGTGAGTATAAGAATCATCAAAAATTCTAGCTGGAAGAAAGAAACAAAATAATCCTATCAAAAAGCAGGCTAAGAAACGTGAATAGACAAGTCTTAACAGAAAGATATACAAATGAAAAACAAAACATGTAAAAAATGCTCAACATCACTAATTATGAGAGATGCAAATCAAAACCACAATTCGGTAACACCTTACTCCTACAAAAATGGCCATAATAAAAAAAAATCAAAAAATAATAGATATTGGCATGGATGTGGTAAAAAGGGAAAGCTTTTACACCGCTGGTAAGAATGTAAACAAGTACAACCACTGTGGAAAACAGTGTGGATATTCCTTAAAGAGCTAAAAGTAGATCTGCCATTTGATCCAGCAATCCCACTACTGGGTATCTACCCAGAGAAAAATCATTATATGAAAAAGATACTTGCACACTCATGTTCATAGCAGCACAATTTGCAATTGCAAAAATATGGAACCCAGACCAAATGCCCATCAGTGAATGAGTGGATAAAGAAAATGTGGTATATATATATATATATATATATATATGGCATGGTATACTATTCAGCCATAAAAAGGAATGAAATAACGGCATTCACAACAACCTGGATGTGGCTGGAAACCATTATTCTAAGTGAAGTAACTCAGGAATGGAAAACCAAATATCATATGTTCTCATAAGTAGGAGCTAAGCTATGAGATTGCAGAGGCATAAGAATGATACAGTGGACTTTGGGGACTCATGGGGAAGGGTGGGAGCAGGGTGAAGGATACAAGACAACACATTGGGTACATTGTACACTGCTCAGGTGATGGGTGCACCAAAATCTCAGAAATCACCACTAAAGAACTTAGTCACCGGGCGCGGTGGCTCACGCCTGTAATCCCAGCACTTTGGGAGGCCGAGGCGGGTGGATCACGAGGTCAAGAGATCGAGACCATCCTGGTCAACATGGTGAAACCCCGTCTCTACTAAAAATACAAAAAATTAGCTGGGCATGGTGGCGCATGCCTGTAATCCCAGCTACTCAGGAGGCTGAGGCAGGAGAATTGCCTGAACCCAGGAGGCAGAGGTTGTGGTGAGCCGAGATCGCGCCATTACACTCCAGCCTGGGTAACAAGAGCGAAACTCCGTCTCAAAAAAAAAAGAACTTAGTCATATGACCAAATACCATCTGTTCCCCAAAAACTATTGAAATAAAAAACAATAAAATTCTAAGCCCAGCTATTTTAGAGGCCAAGTTGGAAGGATCACTTGAGGCCAGGAGTTCAAGACCAGCCTGGGCAATATAGCAAGACCCCATCTCTTAAAAAAAATAATAATAATACAAAATGTAGCTGAGTGCAGTGGTGAACGCCTATAATCCCAACTACTTGGGAGGCTGAAGTGGGAGGATTGCTTGAACCTGGGAGGTGGAGGTTGCAGTGAGCCAGGATTGCACCACTGCACTCCAGCCTTAGCGAAAGAGTGAGATCCTATCTCAGGGTGAAAAAAAGAAAGAAAGAAAACAATTAGCCAGTTGTTGCAGCATGCACCTATAGTTTCAACTACCTGAGAGGCTGAAGTGGGAAAATCCCTTGAGCCAAGGAGTTTGAGGCTGAAGTGATCTATGATCATGCCACTACACTTCAGCCTGGGCAACAGAGTAAGACCTTGCCTCTTAAAAACAAACAAACAAAACCTAGGATTCTTATTTAAAATGTAAAATATAGGCTTGTAGATTCTGCCCTCAGAGGTTGTGATTAAGTAAGTCTGGAATTAAGCCCAGCCCAGAAATCTGCATTTTTAACAAGCTCTGCAGTCAACCATGATTCTATCACTGCACTCCAACCTGGATGAAAAAGCAAGACCCTATCTCAAAAAAATATATAGATATAGATATATGGAGAGAGACAGAGAGAGAGAGAGAGAGTAATGCATGGCCACAATTTAAAGTAATAATGTTCTACAGTCCTGCCTACTTTAGTGATTTCAGTCATCACTTCCATGCTGGTTACTCTCAAGTATTTTATCATCCCATTCATGAATTTCTCCTTACTTGGACCATACTTTGTAAATCTTAAGACCAGAAGCAAAGCTGATAATCAACTACTGTGTCCTTGCTTTTAGTTATTGAAATCACAAAATACTTGCAAAAACACTGGTAAATAGCTCTACACTAAGATCCTATCAGTTCCACCACAGTCTCATGTGTCCTGGCCCCTCTCCTGAGACCTGCCTGTAATCCAGCAACAAAGAGGTCATACCTGGCACACATAGTTTCACCAGTATTCTAATTGGTTGAAATGTATCAGTTAAATATTATCCCTGTTAAAGCTGATAATGTAATCGCATGGGAACGTGAGAGAAGGAACTGGTTTTAGTGGGGACGATTATAAGTTCATGACATAAGTGAGTTACATATTAGTTTGGATGGAGTGGCCTACAAGTCCAAGATCACTAGGACTGTATTCTTCAAATCTGTCTGATTATCAGAATCTGAGACCCAACCCTGAGAAATTTTGATTCAGTAGGACTGGGGCCCACTAGAATCACTAGTAGAACCCCAGAATCACTTTTTTGTTTGTTTTTCTGGGTTTTTTGAGACAGTGTCTTGCTCTGTCACCCAGGCTGGAGTACAGTGGCGTGCTCTCAGCTCACTGCAGCCACCTCCTGGATTCAAGCAATTCTTAGGCCTCAGCCTCCCAAGAAGCTGGGATTACAGGCATGTGCCATTACCCCAGGCTAATTTTTGTATTTTTAGTAAAGACAGGATTTTGCCATGTTGGCCAGGCTGGTCTTCAATTCCTGACCTCAAGCAATCCGCCCACCTTGGCTTCCCAAAGTGCTGGGATTACAAGCAAGAGCCACCTTGCCCAGCCAGAAATCACTTTTCGGTTTTTTTACATTTTCCCCAGTGATTGAGAGCATAGAGAAGTTGTGCCAAAGTGTTGCCCCATATGGGACCTCAAGTAGGCATTTTTTTCATTCATAGCATGATTAAAAGTATTAAGCAAAGATATGTGACTGGTTGTGTACAAACTACCACCACTACTAGAAAGTATCTGTTGCGTATATTTTATACACAGAAAGCTACTCAATGTTAAATTCCATTCAGCAGCATTTGTTTTATTCCTGGCAATAAAGAACTTCATTTCTAGTTTCTGTGAAAGTAAACTCCCCAAGAAAAAAGCTCCACATGTAGGAAAAACATACAGCAAAATGCAGTCACCTTTGTATTTGTGTTTTTGAATTTTAAGAGAAATTTTGTAATTTTAGATTATCATCTAAGTTAAATTAGTATTTGAATCAAAAGATATAATTATGTTTTAATCAAGTGTTGCTTTTCTCTGAATTATATGTACAGGTTACTGAAACAAAAGAAGAATAACAATTCTATAAAATGTTGTGTCATGGGTTTAATCCAGAGTCACTTATTACTTACATGATTCCTGAGTCACTAATTACTAAGACTTTCCTATAAGGAAAAGATTACTAACAATAGACAATGTGAGCAATTGTAAAAGTTTTTAGATAGTAATTATTATAGTTACAGGAAGATTTTTGAAAACTTTATTGAAGGAATTAAATTCTAATAAATTACATTTATTTCAAACATGGAAATTAGCATCACTTTTTATTCAGAGACATGTACTTTTTTCCTAAGGAATGAAAGTCAACTTTGGGGATTCAGAAGCCTAAAAACAGGTTTATGAGGAAATATATCTGTAACACTGACAACAGTGTTGTATTTATTATCCAGAGTAAGGAGGTAATAGTTTTTATGTTATAAAGATACCTTTTGAAAGTAAGACTTCTGGTCCTTAACTTTGTTTATAACATTAACATCTTTAGTCGGGCATGGTGGTACATGCCTGTGGTCCTGGCTGCTGAAGAGGCTGAAGTAGGAGGATCACTTGAGCCTGGGAGGTCCAGGCTGCAGTGAGCTGTGATCACACCACTGCACTGTAGCCGAGGCAATAGATGAGATCCTATCTCAAAAAAAATACATATATATATATATATGTGTGTGTGTGTGTGTGTATATATATATATATATATATACACATATATATGTAAAATACATATATATGTAAAAATACACATATATATATATATATACCTAATTTATATAACTACTTTCATGAAAAAAATTGAACTAAAATAATTAAGACTGTGCTATATGTTTTATGCAATTGAAATTAGGTTTGATATGTTTTAAACAGCTCATTCTGAACAGAAGTTAACTACAGTTCACAAATGTTCTTAGTTATTCCCTGCCACCCTTTCCCTACACATACACTTGGACTATTCTGCACTTTGAAACACAAAGCAACTTGTCAGTTTAGTTTATTCAGTTAGGGTCAGTTCTGTGAAAACAAAACCAAGGCAATTGTTTGATTTAATTGACTGGAGAAACTGGTTATACAGGTTAGTAGGACTTAGTTTTATTTTTGTACAGCTGCATATTTGAATGTTCATAGAGTAACTTAGTACAATAATAAGATTCCAGTGACACTGTAATAGATTTTTAAAGAATGATTATCAAAGCAAAGAAAAAAATACACTAAAACCCAAACTATAGAAACTATTCATGGATTTTTTTTGGGGGGGAGGTATTTTTTTCTTTGTGGCTGCACTTTCACTGTAATGAAATATGTTCCTTCCAAAAAGTAGTCTTCTTTTCTTTCATTATTCATTTTCTTTTTTTTTTTTTTTTGAGGAATTTTTTTTTTTTTTTTTTTTTTTTTTTTTTTTTTTTTGTTGAATTTTTTTGCCTGTACTATAGTTAATATAGCTATCAGAATTTTCCTGTACAATTTAGATGAATAAATGCTTTTACAGAATAGTTCTCTTAAGTGCAAGCAGACATCCTCTAACAGTCGGTCAGCCCCCTCTTGGCTTCATTGTCCCCCTTTCCTAGCCAATCTCGTTGCTGATCGTTTTAACAATGTTCTTACTACTAATCTTGGTTCTTTCTGCTTCCCACCATGCTTTCCACTATATCCATCGCACTGTTCCCTGTTCCTTCAGCTCCTGGGCTTCGAATCACTCATTTTATTAAAATGAGTGGAAAACCAAAAAATTGAAATGCTAAAATATACTCTTAGGCCTTGATCCTTTAAAAGTATATAGATCTCAGGAACATAATTCATTTGAGGAAAAAAATACAAATCATTTCTTGTCCCAGGAAAATAGTAAATCTTTAACTTTAATGGAACTTTTTAGCAATTATGATAAAAAGAGGGGGAAAAATATTTAAACATGTATAAAAGGCTAGAAGTTTATCTTCAAAGAGTATCTAAAGGTCATAGAATAGTTAGGAATTCTGTCATTCTGTTTTGTGTAATAAAATATCCCCTTCCTGACTCCTTCACCCTAATAATAGATATCCATCAGTTTGGTTGTAATTATCCAACTATAGAATACCTTTTTCAAGAATTCATTATATACCAAAGTAAGAGCTTGCTAACACTGATAATGCTTCATTTCGTTTTGTAGTGACATACAATTTACATTTGCTTAAGAAAAAAAAAGAACAAAAACAAGTAACTTTTTAAAAACTATGGTTGAGTATATATAAGTTGATAAAAATCCTCTGGGAGAAAACTTTTGTCTTGTGTAGTAAGAATATTAAATAGTCATACCCCTTAGCCTAGTATGTCTTCTATACTGGAAAAAAATTAACAAAGAAAATACTAACAAGAAAAAAAACTACCGTACTGAAAAGATCTGTTGTAATATTGTTTATTCTAACGTAAATTGCGGTTATAATTGATAACATTCTAAATGTCTGTTACTATACATAGTGTAAATTGTAATACATTGGCTTTGCTAGGCAGTTTTGTAACCACTAATAATATAAATGTCATACCCTAACAACCTGGAAAAATGATTCTGGTATAAGGTTATGTAAAAAGGCACAGCCTAAAATTGTATATGGCAAACTAGCAATGAACAGTCTGACAAAGGAAATTAAGAGAACAGTTCCATTTACAATAGCATCAAAAAGAAAAAAATACAGCCAGGCACGGTGGTTCATGCCTGTAATCCCAGAACTTTGAAAGGCTGTGACAGAATTGCTTGAGCTCAGGAGTTTGAGACCATCCTGGGCAACGTAGGGAGACTCTGTCTCTATAAAAAATATAAAATAAAATTAGCCAGGCATGGTGGCTCATGCCTGTAGACCCAGCTGCTTGGGAGGCTCAGGTGGGAGGATCACATGAGCCCAAGATGTAGGCTGCAGTGAGCCATGGTTGCCACTGCACTCCACACGCACTTCAGACTAGGTGACAGAGTGAGACCCTGTCTCAAAAAGAAGAAAGTGCTTAGTAATAAATTTAACCAAACCAAATGGACACAAGACATTCCATATTCACGGATTGGAAGATTTCATATTGTTAGGATGATAATACTACCCAAAACATTCAACAAATTAAATGCAGTCCTTATCAAAATCCCAATGGCATTTTTTTTACAGAAATAGAAAAATGCATCCTAAAATTCATGCGGAATTTCAGGGCACCCCATATGGCCAAAACAATCCTTTAAAAGGAAAAACAAAGTTGAAGGGATTCATTCCCAGATTTCAGAACTTACTATAAAGCTACAGTCAGCAAAACAGTGTGCAACTAGAATAAGTACGGACATAAAGACCCATGGATTATTAATAGAATAGAGCCCAGAAATAAACACTTGTCTATATGGCCAGTCGTTTTCACCAAGAATGCCAGGACCATTTAATGGAGAAAGGCTGGTCTTTTCAACAAATCAGGCTGGTAAAACTGAGTATCTATATGCAAAATAATGAAGTTGGACCCTTACCTTATACCATATTCAAAAACTAACTCAAACTAGATCAGAGACCTAAATTTAAGCATTAAAGGTATAAAATTCATAGAAGAAAACATAGGAGAAAATTATGACCTTGGATTTGGCAATTTCTCCAAAAGGACAGGCACAAAAAAATAAAATGGATAAATTGAATTTCATAAGTATAAAAACTTGTGTTTTAAAGAAGATTATTGGCCAGGTGCAATGGCTCATGCCTGTAATCCCAGCACTTTTGGATGCCATGGTGGGTGGATCACTTGAGGTCAGGAGTTTGAGACCAGCCTGACCAACATGTTGAAACACTGTCTCTACTAAAAATATGAAAATTAGCCAGGTGTACGCCTGTAATTCCAGCTACTTGGGAGGCTGAGGCAGGAGGATTGCCTAAACCCGGGAGGCAGAGGTTGCAGTGAGTTGAGATCACGCCACTGCACTCCAGTCTGGGTTACAGAGCGAGACTCCATCTCTAAATAAATAAATAAGATTATCAAGAAAGTGAAAAGATAACCCAAAAAACGAAAGTAAATTTTTGCAAATTTTGTATCTAATAAGACTGTATTATCAAGAATATATAAAGAACTACAACTCAGCAACAACAACAAAAATCACAATTAAAATGTAGACTTGTGAAGACTTTTCTCCAAAGAAGATATCCAGATGACCAGTATGCACATAAAATAACCTGTGTTTGGCCAGGATGTGGAGACATTGGAATCAAGTTTTTTGCTGGTAGGAATGGAAAATGGTATCACTGCTGTGGAACCGTTACAGTTCCTCTAAAAGGTAACTATGTAACTACCATATGATCCAACAGTTCTACTCCACTTCTAGGTAGCTACCCAACAGAAGTGAAACAATAACTCTAACATATACAGTATTTGTGCACCAATGTTCATGGCAGCATTATTCACAATAGCCAAAAAGTGAAAACAACTCAAGTGTTCAAGAGATGAATGGATAAACAAAATGTACTGTAAACATACAATGAACTATTATTTGACCATTAAGAGGAGTGAAGTTCTGATACATGGTACAACATAGATGAACTCTGAAAACATCACACTAAGTGAAATAAGCAGACAGCAAAGGGCAAATATTTTATTATTTCACTTATATGAGGTATCTGGAATAGGCAAACTCACAGAGGCAGAAAGTAAGATAGAGGTTTAGGGCCAGGAGGAAGGAGAAAATGGAGAGTTTTTCTTTATTGGGTACAGAGTTTCCATATGGGCTGATGAAAGTGTTCTGGAAACAGGAGTGGCAGCTATTCAACATTGTGAATGTACTTAATGACACTGAATTGTACACTTTCACGTGATTGAAATGGTAAATTTTACATTATATTTTAAACCACATTTTTCAAAAATTTATACATAATGATTTGAATATATAAATTATGTACTTTTAAAACAAGGGAATACGAAGAAATGAAAAAATTATTGAATTGCCATGTGACTATTTTTAGTAGAAGTGAAGCTCAAATAAAAGATTTTAACTTTCAGGGCCAGGCGCAATGGCTCACGCCTGTAATCCCAGCACTTTGGGAGGCCAAGGTGGGTGGATCATCTGAGGTCAGGAGTTCGAGACTGTCCTGACCAACATGGTGAAACCCCTCTCATAAAAAAAAATAAAAATAAAAAAAATAAAAATATTTTAACTTTTAGCTAAGTGTTTTCATTTTAAAAAGATGTATTTTATGTCATATAGCTTTTCAGACCAACAAATACTAAGAAAATTTAAGTTTACTTTTTCTCAAAATTGCTGTTAATATTTTATTTAAAATTTTCTCAACCGGGCACGGTGGCTCACACCTGTAATCCCAGCACTTTGGGAGGCTGAGGTGGGCGGATCACCTGAGGTCAGGCATTCAAGACCAGCCTAGCCAACATGGCAAAATCCCATCTCTACTAAAATTACAAAAATTAGTCAGACGTGGTGACGGGTACCTTTAATCCCAGCTATTTGGAAGGCTGAGGCATGAGAATCACTTGAACCTGGGAGGCAGAGGTTGCAGTGAGCTGAGATAATGCCACTGCACTCTAGCCTGGGTGACAGAGTGAGACTCCATCTCAAATAATAATAATTTCTTATTTGTAGTTGTTACTAAGAATAGCTATATGGATTCATTCTTTTTGTTGTTGTTCTCATTACACAATGGATTCATTCTTAAAACCTTCAAATTTCCACAGGAAAAGCTTCTCAGATAATTCAGGTAAAGGAATTTCTGTACTATATTTGTGCTAGAGCATTTTGAATGATTTTATTTTGTTGTTACTTTTTCTAGGTTTTAATGAAACCTTTGTTTCTTTAGCTTGACAGAGCCCATTCGTTATTAAACCAGACTCAACAGCCCTACAGGTATCTCATTGAATCAGTGCGTCAGAGAGATTCTAAGATTGATTCGCTCATGGAATCTATTGCACAATTTGAGAAGGATGTCAGGTAAATCATCCACAGATCTTTTATTTGAATAATAAAGATATACCATATTGCTGGTATCGATGAATTTGGGTTGTAAATCATGAAAATAAAATAATGAAGGTGGTGTTAAAAGTAATGATTAAACTTCTCTTAGAAAAACTGAGGTCAGATCACGTCAGGTGTTCACATTCCACTTGTGTTCATATGTCTTAGCATGGAAATAACAGTGTTACTACACTTATGAGCCTAACATTCCATCTATCCTAGAGGACACAACAGTTATCGGTCCTTGCTTCCTTAGAACTCTTTAGTATGTTACATACAGGTTGACCAAAGGAAGAGGAGGAATTTGCCATTTGTGGCATTAAAATGCCTTTTAAAACAAAAAAATAAATAAACATTTACTTAGATTTATGTTAATTTTTGCCAAGGAATTTTTTGGCTTTTCTTCTGACCTTTTACATGAAAGTAACTTTTAAATGTTAATAAATAAATTCCTTTCACTTCCTTAATTTGTAATGTTTTTGTATGAGATCTTATCCAAAACAATTTGCTGTGACCATTTTGGTTTTTTAAACTGAAATAAAAGAATGAAGATATGTGTAAATGAAACAGTTTTACTTGTGGATAGTTAGTTGGTTTAGTTATTAGATTTTTAAGATTATTAGAATAATTCGAATTTTTATGTGTACATTATTAACTGATTATAAATGTAAAAACAGAGAATTAGGTGGGAATAGAAATGGTTAAATCAAGAAATTGGGACCAGGCACGGTGGCTCACACCTGTAATCCCAGCACTTTGGGAGGCCGAGGCGGGCAGATCATGAGGTCAGGAGATCAAGACCATCCTGGCCAACATGGTGAAACCCCATCTCTACTAGAAATACAAAAATTATCTGGGCGTGGTGGCGCACGTCTGTAATCGCAGCTACTCAGGAGACTAAGGCAAGAGAATCACTCAAACCCAGGAGGTTGCAGGAGCTGAGATTGCACCACTGCACTCCAGCCTGGTGACAGAGCGACACTCAGCCTCAAAAAAATAAATAAACAAATAAATAAAGGAATTGGAAAACAATAAGAAAATGGTTATTAAAGTATACAAACAAAAATATAAAACTATTGATAACTAATTCTAAAGTATAAATGTTATTTTTAATGAATCATAATAATTACCTTCTTTCATTTCTGCCCCTCCAAAATAATTGGTCTAGAACTTTGTTCCTGGTCTTAAATTTTTGATGATTTGTTTAAATAATTTAGGGATATATTTATACTTTAAATGTCAAAATAAATAATTTATTTCTAGATTTTNTTTTTTGAGACAGAGTCTTGCTCTGTCACCAGGCTGGAGTGCAGTGGCACGATCTTGGTTCACTGCAACCTCCGCCTCCTGGGTTCAAGCAATTCTCCTGCGTCAGCCTCCCAAGTAGCTGGGATTACAGACATGTGCCACCACACCCAGCTTATTTTTATATTTTTAGTAGAGACGGGGTTTCACCATGTTGGTCAGGCTAGTCTCAAACTCCTGACCTCGTGATCCACCCGCCTCGGCCTCCCAAAGTGCTGGGATTACAGGCATGAGCCACTGTGCCCGGCCTTAAAATTTGAATCTTTTATATGTCTTATTTTAGCTTTATATTCTTTTGATGGGGAGGCATATCAAAGTTCTGAGGGAAAGAGTTACTTCTTTTACAGTTATCTCCAGATAAATTATTTGATTATTTATTTTACTAAGAATTAAAGTATCTTAAAATGCTTAATATAGAGAAAATAATAGCTAGCCATAGGAGAAAATTATATGGATGAACAAATTCAGCCATAGAGAAATTAAGCAACTTGTCCTCTAAGAACATACAGCATTGTGGTAGAGCCAGAATTCAAATCAATATCTGCCTGCTTGCTAATTCTATTCTCCTAAGCGTTAGGTTATACTGCCCCTCTATGTTCTATTCTGAATAAGGGATAATTTTTCTTTAACTAAAATAATTAAGGAAGAGAACAAAAATGTTGTGTATCACAATGATTAAGTAGCACTTTAATGAATTGATGATTGCTGAAACGGGGTGATAGATATATCAGGGTTTGCTATTACATATTTTCTCTTCTGAAATATTCTATAATAAAGTTTTTTAAAATACAAATTTTAAAAGGAAGTTTTTAAATTCAACTCAGTACTTAGTTTTAAGTTAGGGCAAGTACATTTAAACTCTGTAAACCTTTGTTGTCCAATAGAACTTTGTATAATGATAAAAATATTCCATATCTGTGCTGTCTAGTATGGTAGCCACTAGCTAGCCACATGTAAGTGTTGAGCATTTGTTTGAGTTTTTGTTGTTGTAGTTATTGTTTCTATTTTCTTTTTCTTTTCTTTTTTTATTTTTATTTTTTTTGTGTGATGGAGTTTTGCTCTTGTTGCCCAGCCTGGAGTGCAATGGCAGATTCTTGGTTAGGCTTACCACAACCTCCACCTCCCAGGTTAAAGCAATTCTCCTGCCTCAGCCTCCCGAGTAGCTGGGATTACAGGCATATGCCACCACGCCCAGCTAATTTTGTATTTTTAGTAAACACAGTGTTTCTCCATGTTGGTCAGGCTGGTCTCGAACTCTGAGACTTCAGGTGATCCACCCACCTCAACCTCCCAAAGTGCTGGAATTACAGGCATGAGCCACCACGCCCAACCTGAGCCACCACGCCCAACCTGAGCCTTTGAAATGTGGCTAGTGTTACTGAGGAACTAAATTTTCGATTCTATTAAAATTAAATTATCTTTAATTTTATTCAAATTAAATTAAAATTAAAGTTAATTTAATTTTAATAAAGTTAAAGATAATTTTAATTGCCACAGTGGTTAATGGCTGTGGTATTGGACAGTACAGCCAGTTTCCTCATATGTGAAATGGAGCGGTGCTGAGGAAGGCAGATTGCTTGAGCCCAGGAGTTCGAGACCAGCTCAGACAACATGACAAAACCCCATCTTTACAAAAAATACAAAAAAATTAGCTGAGTGTGATGGCATGCACCTGTAGTCCTAGCTACTTGGGAGGCTGACTTAGGAGGATGGCTTGAGCATGGGAAGCAGAGTTTGCAGTCAACTGAGATCATGCTACTGTACTCCAGCCTGGATGACAAAGCAAAACTCTGT